>NC_057807.1:439132933-439457468 GCF_018294505.1 Triticum aestivum | reverse complement strand
CTCTCCTGATAAAGAGAGAGACTTTAGTGAATTCAGAATGTCGCCAAAGGGTGAGTGCTGAAAGATGTCTGCGGCGGCGAACTCCATGATCGGCGCCCAATCGGGTTCGATTGGCAGGGGCGCGAAAGGTTCGGAGTCCAGAAAGGAGTCCGGCACCTTGGAGTCATGAGCTTCTCAAAGGACAAGGCTGGTGTTTGGATCGATCGCCGTAGAGATTGCAGCCCCCGAGGCAGTGTCCAGCCACCCGTCCTCGATCGGCGCAGCCGGCTCCGAACTAAGGGTCGGAGCGGACACTGGGGCGTCCTCCTGGGCACTGTTCGGCGGCAGAGCTAGATCGTGCCCATCATGATAGTGCGGAGCGCTCGGCTGTGGCTCGAACCCGTCGAAGATCAAGTCTCCGCGGATGTCAGCCGTGTAGTTCAAACTTCCAAATCTGACCTGATGGCCAGGGGCGTAGCTTTCGATCTGCTCCAGATGGCCAAGCGAATTGGCCCGCAGTACAAAGCCGCCGAATACGAAGATCTGTCCAGGGAGAAAATTTTCACCCTGGACCGCGTTGTCTTTGATGATCGGAGGAGCCATCGGGCCTAAAGATGACGACACAGAGGAACTCTCAATGAAAGCACCAATGTCGGTGTCAAAACCGGCGGATCTCGGGTAGGGGGTCCCGAACTGTGCATATAGGCGGATGGTAACAAGAGACAAGGGACACGATGTTTTTACCCAGGTTCGGGCCCTCTCGATGGAGGTAAAACCCTACTCCTGCTTGATTAATATTGATGATATGGGTAGTACGAGAGTAGATCTACCACGAGATCAGAGAGGCTAAACCCTAGAAGCTAGCCTATGGTATGATTGTTGTTCGTCCTACGGACTAAAACTCTCCGGTTTATATAGACACCGGAGAGGGTTAGGGTTACACAGAGTCGGTTACAATGGGAGGAGATCTACATATCCGTATCGCCAAGCTTGCCTTCCACGCCAAGGAATGTCCCATCCATACACGGGATGAAGTCTTCAATCTTGTATCTTCATAGTCCAGGAGTCCGGCCAAAGGTCGTAGTCCGGCCATCCGGACACCCCCTAATCCGGGACTCCCTCAGGGAGGTCGAGCGGCCGCGACACTTCTCCCTCCTCCGATCGAGCGGCTTCCACCAAGCGAGGGGCCTCCACCGAGGCCTCGGGCAGCCCTCGCGGGAGTCGCGGGATGCTTGCGGGGGCGACCCCGACCGTGCTTGGCCGGAGGAGAGTCAGGCCGCTCCTGGCGGGCCTTCCCCTTCTCCGCAGCCGAGAACCTCTTCATGGACGCCATGGGACACGACGAGCTTAAGGGGAGAGGTGGAGAAGAAGGAGCAGAACAAGGGGAGATGGACTAGAAGGGCGCGCGCCGTTCCGTACTTATAGCCGGAGGAGGCCAACTGACGGCCTCCACGATCACAGGTAATCATGACTCATACTGCATGCAGGGACTTGTCACGTCGGATGGTTGTCGAGGCGTCGTGGGGGGCGGAGGCTCCCACGTCCAATCAACCGCCATGCAGCGCCCAAGGCCGCAGGCTATTGGGGCCCACGGCGCTTCGCACTTGCCCCTTCGCTTCTCTGCTAAGCCAAGTCCGGGCGCGCCTTGGGCCCGGGGGCTACTGTCGGCGTTCTGGGAACGGGGGTACCCAGACTTGCCTACCTGAGGCCTGCAACGTGGCTCAAGGAGTGGCCCAGTACGGCCCATCTTCATCAACTCAGGCTCAAGACCTTCGCGAGGGGCCAAGCCTCGCGGGACGGACGACAAGCAGCTTCCTCAGGCGCAGCCTCGTCAGGAAGGCTCGCGAGGAGGCGGAGATCAAGGCAGGGGTACCTCGCGAGGTGCCCGTGACGCAAGCCATGACGACCGAAGCCAGGCGGGTGCCAAGCGGGCGCGGGCCTATGCAGTGTCAAGGGGGCAAAGGGGGCAAGCGCAGGCCAAGGTATCAGGCAAAGGCTACCATTTTGGTGCAACAAGACCAAGACCAGCAGAACGGCAGGATGGAGGTCATCGTGGAGTCCAAGACGGCATCATCGTCAGAGTCTTTGGCAGGCGAGGACCAACTTTAGTCAGGATAAGTGTACTAGATGTTCCCCTTCAAAATGGCCAATTATTGGCACCCTTCCCGCTCAATATTTGGGAAGAGGACTAGGGCCTCTTACTCTATATATAGGGCTAGCCACCATAGTATAGAGGCATCTGGAATCAACCCCTCCAAAGGGACAACACCACCACAAGAACATCCCTCGCGCGGCTGTTCTTCCCTTGTACTATTCATCATCAGCCCCAGAGGCAATCCACCACACCACACACTGGAGTAGGGTATTACACCACAATGGTGGCCTGAACCAGTATAAACCTTGCGTCCCTTGTGTTGTTCATCGTGTAGACTAGATCCTTTGCGAGGCAACGAGACGCGAGTTGGTAGAGGAGAGATCTCCGTGCGCACCCCAGAGTTCGAACCTCAAGGGTCTGCCGGAACCCGAAATCCGACAGTGTATTCGTGAAAAAAATGGAGGAGGTAGTGGGGGGATGAGGGAGCATGAGGAGAAAGGGGTTCGCATAGAAACAACTAGTAAGAGCATCTCTAGCAGACCCCGCATAAGTGGTCAAACCCATAAAAATTTTGCGCTTTACAGTTTTGGGTGAAAAAAGTGTCCAGAACAGAAACCGTAAAAGTAGTCCAACCCGTAAAATTTTTAAGGGCCACCGCAAATGCACACCCGAAACCCTTATCTTTGGAGGTTGGAGGGCCGAATATAGGGGGCCCCGTATACCGGTCAAACCTCGTCGGAGCAAACACGCCGCCGCGGAGTTTGCCGGAATCTGCTCTAAACTCGCCGGAATTCGTCACCGCACATCGGAAAAGGCCGCTAGACGCCGCAATCGACCATCGCCGGTTCGAATTGGACGAGCTGGACACCATCGTGGCCTCCCATGACCTCAGCCTGGCCGCCGGAATCCTCCCGACGCGGCAGGCAAAGGGGCACGGCTCGCCTGACAATAGAGCAAGGCGCGGACGACGAAGGCGACGGGGCATGGCCGGCAAGGCTGGGCGCGGACGACAGAGGCGATGGGTCGTGGCCGGCAAGGCTGGGCGCGACTGGCGCGGTGATGGGGCGCGACCGGCAGGGACGGGGCGCGACCGATGGGCGATGGGGCGCGGCCGACGGGCGACGGGGCATGGTCTGCGGGCGACGAGGTTGGGCGCGGCCGGCTGGAGGAAGGGGCGGCAACGGCCGGACTGGAGGAAGAAGCTCTTTATTTCAGTTTTACAGTTTGTTTTACAGTATCTGTTTGGCCGCGCTAGTTTTCGACCCGCAAACGCGATCTTCGTGAAACTGCAAACGCGTTTTGCGGACAAGTTTTTGCGGGGTTTGCTAGAGTTGCTCTAAGACCAATGGGCAAGGTGTCGCAATGACACCAGATGATTAGTGATCATGTGTTAAGCGAGATAAGATCATGCCCATTCCATAAAAAATGGTACACTATGTAAACTTTTATTTACATAAACGAACGAAACCTTTCTTCCAACCTACTCCCTCCGGTTTAAAATAAAGTTGAGTCGTCTATTTTAAAACGGATGAAGTACTAAACAAACACCTCACCCCATAATCCTCCTTTCCACATAACTCTTTAGGCCTCGTTTGACAGGAAGGGATTGTGGAGGTTTTGGGAGGAGGGGATTTCAGGGGATTTGGTGAATCCCCCTCTTCCACCCAATCCCCTTGAAATCTCAAATCCCCCTCCAGCCACACATCCCCTCCATATGGAACAGTGTTTGACAGGAAGGGATTGCCATATTGAATTAAAATGGCGTAAAACAGTTAAAAATATAATCTTGCGACAATTATTCACACCAACACCATAATTTGCTTGACTTGGAATCAATATATCATCACATAATTGTGCAGTCACACACAGCAACATAATCCCTCACAGCGGCATGACTTGGAACCAATAATATCTCATAGGTATTCGCCATTCACAAGTCTCAAGAGCGACATAATTAAGTTGCATATGCCACTTCCGATTTATCCAAGAACACTCTGGTTGCAACACACGAATTCCAGCACAAATCTTACAGTAGGACAACATGGTCAGAGCACACGCCATCATCTAACTACAGAGCACCGTCGAAGCCAAGTCTGAAGCTACTACTACAGCCGCTCCATGGTACACCTAATATACATAGCAGGCGTGAAAGGTTCCTTCGGTTTGACAAGCGAAGCGATAAATGGAGAGCTAACTCACATTTCATTTTTCTTGAAAACAACTCACATTTGTCATTTTCAGAGTAACACCAAGCTGCTGCCATATGAAAGCAGACATGGTAGAGATCAATTCAATCACCAAGTAAAAAAATCAAATCACTAGTAGAGGAATGCATTATTATTTCTAAATCTCTGTTTGCACAACAGGATACAATGATTCACAGTAAATTCAGTAAAAAATCTAGAACATGCAGGAGGTCTGCAAATAACTAGAGTTCAACAACTAAAATATGAATGGCCATACATTGATGTGTTCAGAACAGCGGAAAACCAACACTACTGCAGTATTACCATATAGATAGATCAACACTACTGCAGTATTACCATATAGATAGATCGATCAGTTTGCCAAAAGTAGCAACAGATTACAGTTCTTACAAACAACAAACCAACAAAGCGTTGGCAAACACCCAGCACACGTACTACTACCACTACTTGCAGACAGGTAGGCAGAGTCAAGAGTACAGATACAAAAACCAACAACACGCCATCAGTCTAGGAGGAGGTGAACTTGGTGAGGGCTCTGGTGCCCTCGGAGACGTCGTGCTTGGCCAGCTCGCCGGAGAAGACGAGGCGGCAGCCATGGCCGGGCGGATGGAAGAAACCTAGACGACTAGGGGAAAGAGGAGGAGACGAGGCGAGGTCTTACCACCGGGGAGAAGCCCAGTATGGCGGAGGAAGTACGCCGGCGTCGAGGGAGTTGGTCTACGGCGCGTTGAAGAGGAGTCGGGCGGCGGCACTGTGAGCAGGCGGCGGCGCGGTTTCCTTTCCTCCCCAAATCCACGCGTCCCCCCTCGAGGGCTCTGAACCGCGTGGAAAGGAGGTATAGGAGGGGGTCGGAGGGGGTTGGGCCGCCGAAACCCCGTGTACCAAACGGGCCCTCGAGGTTTTGCGGGGTTTCTGGGCCACGCGAGGAAATTCCCTTCAAAACCCCCTCGACTCTCTCCTACCAAACGAGGCCTTAGGTGTATGTAGCAAAGCCCCAATTCCATCTAGCGTTCTGTCAATGGAAAAGTCGACCGCAACATAGACAGTCCAAAACTTGAATGTTTTAGCAACTTCGTCCCCACATCCTTTCCTCCATCGTCATTCCTCTTCATAGCATTGCATGCACCACTGAGAAATGGCGTTCCTCTTCGTCGGTGAGAACTAGTCAACTATTGTATCGTGGAGAGGTCTTAGAGATAACAACTATTCATGCTGCTCATAGGACGGTAGACTAGCCAGCTATAATTTCAATAATATATTTGAACATTTTAATAATATTTTTTATTTTTCACACTCGTCAAAAAAAAGGCCGAGATGGATGAAAACTTGATAAATCATACTCCCTCCGTCCCAAATTACTCGTCGCTGAAATGGATGTATTTAAAACTAAAATACATCTAGATACAACCATACGTGCGACAAGTAATTCGGAACGGAGGGAGTAACTCAGAGAGGACCACGGAAAGGAGTAGACAAACCAATGCAATTTACCACAATGTGTTCCATACTATTCACAATACATATTAGTAATCCACACAGTGATGAGTGATAGGAATATGGGATGATACCTCATTCACTCATCAGCATGCACTACATGTCCATGTCACTCAAAAGGTGTTTTTCGCATCAAGAGAAGTCGTGCCACATCAACTTCACCAAAATACCGCCACTAATTCACCCCAAAAGAACTATTTTCCACAACTCGTTAAAGCACCTTCAATAGTTACCTACATTTCAGTCGCAGTCCAAATGCCGACGCAGCATTGCTCACATAGCCCTGCTCATGTTGGCAAAAATGCAGAAATAACATGCACATTCAGCTTCAGCTTCAGCTTCTTTGCCTCTTAGGCAGAGCTTAGTAGGAGTACATCAGGCAGAACTTAAATGTGCAGGAGACACCTAGGTAAAATGGCTCGTTGCACCTTGGGCCATCTCCTTTCTTCTGGTTATAGCCGGGGTAGTCGTGTTTGTGGAAACCAACTATCCGAATCATATCAAGAAACGACTCCGAGGCCAGTCGCTTGAGATCCCACGCATCGTAAGGATATCCCATCTTGTGGCTGATGTGGATTTCACCGTAAGGCTGAAGCAGGCGTCGCGCGTTACCAAAGAACCCCTTGACAAGCTTCCTGTGCGAGCTGTAGATCAATCAACAAGACAAGGTTAATGAGTTACAAAGGTCGGTTGTTGAAGTTTTGCTTCTGAAAAGGGTTACTGGGTTAACTCTAAATAAGAAACCACAAGCCAAGTACACGCTGGCAGATAAAAAAGAGGTTCTTTCTTGTATGCAGTAACCCGTGATGAGTTGAGGCAGATCAAAGCTTTCAACAAATATGGAAAAAAAGATTTGATAACATGTGAAGCTGCAAAAAAAACATATGCTAAGATATCCACTTATCCAAATTGTTGTTTGTTCTGACAATAAGCATAAAGAACTACAGTGCGTTTCAAACAATGACAGTGACATGGAGAGCTTTACACTCAAGTTTAACACTGAGCCATCTTGCATTATAGGTTCTCACACAGGATCTCTTATGTGTACATAGAGCTTATACTCAAATTTTAGCGGTGAGAGACATTAACTAGTGTTTAGAACCAAAATTGAAAAGGAGACCGTGTTCCTATGGATTTTATCCAAGGTCAATTGCACCTGCACATTCTAAACAAAACCACCCAAGATCAAGAGGATAACTCCTAGGTCCTAACACAGATGAGGCCCCAGGAACACTGAACTATAAACAATAAAATCATTAAGACAGCTTTATAATGCAATCGGTCCACAGACAAATATGGAAGTAATTTCAAAGTTACACGAACAATCTAAACTGCGATAATAAAGATAACCACAGAATGGGAGTGCACATACTTGACCATACGCATGTCTTCCTCTTTTCCCTTGAAGCCAGCATGAGGAAAATTAAAGACAATCCGATCAAACTGTCTAAACTTCAGATAAGTGTGACCAGACATATTATTTGCATTGATGCGATGAAGAACTGTGGCCCCCCTTCTCTCCACCTTCATTACATTTGTCTCTGCTTTGCTATACTTGCATATCAGAGCTTCTGATGATTGCCAACAAAAAGTGCAGTAAGAATTAGATACATACAACTAAAAATCTATAAGCGCTCACAGCATCACACTAACAACACTCCTGGGCAGCTTGATGCATACATAGGCCTCAAGTCAGATTAAGAATTAAGCAAATAAAAACCTAAACTACTATTGAATGATGAAATTTGTGCTAAGGAGTACAATGGAAAAAAAATCATGGTTACACGAATTAAATAAGGACATGCTTGTGCTAGCCTGGCATAGTGGTTTTGTTGAATGACAATGTTCTTGCCTGTTCATTTCCATTTCATATTTCTAAAGGCATTTTTCTATGGTCCTAAATCACCTTTGCACCACAAAGTTGCCAAATCACCCTTACACACACTATGACTCTATGAGGTTGCTAAAGAAGCAGATGTACATATATATTGGGCTGCAAGGTGCGAGACCACATGCAAAGAGCAGGTTACTCCAAACAGCCGACCATCTACCAATCCCATACCAATGGATAAGTGGCAATAGATAAAGTCAGAAATCCGAGAAATAAAACCTAGACATTCAAGAGCCCAACAATGCACACATGAAACATGTCCAAATTACAGTATTCAGGACTTCTTGTTATAATGTTTCAGATAATGGAAAAGATTAGCAAATACACATGCTCAGTGAGACCATGCATGTCCTAACAAAGTCCATCATGTTCTGTTATATATAAACAAATGGGAGGGACTAATCCCCAGAAAGATTTTCCCCATAATAAATCTCTTCTGCCACATCTATAGCATGAGGCGAGCTATTTTATCACCCCAAGTAGCAATTTTACAGTAAACTTCATATATTTCTTTTAAGAATAGAGGACAAATGCCTCCGATTTCATAAAGGAAAATTTTGCCATTCAACCTACTACTCCAGTCTCCAGGGCTCCATGTACCGAAACCCTAGCACAAATCAGTACTAATAAGAAAATGCAAGTTTAGTCCTGCTGACAGAGAGAGCGGAACGAACCATAGGAGCCCAGCGACGTCGCGACGATGTTCTCCCCGGAGCCGAACGCGGCGGCGAGCGCCAGCGAGAAGGAGAAGTCCCCGTCGCCGACGACCAGGATGCTCTGCGCCGAGGAGTAGTGGCCCAGCCATCTGACCCCGCTCCCCCTCCTTCGCCGCCTTCCCATCCCCCACTAACGCCGATCGCCTGGCCTGATCCCGCTCTACCGCCGGCGTCCCGTCGACGGCGGCCGAAGGCGGCGCCTTTCCCCTCCGATCGGGAGCGATCACCGCCGCGGCATTCTCCTCCGGTGGCGCCTCCTCCTGCCCTCCCCCTCCACCGGCGAGCTAAGAACAGGGCGAGTGGGCGTGGGCGTGGGTCGTGGGACACTCGGAAGTCGGAACTGCCGAGCTTGTGGAGTGTGGACTCGAGTCTTCCCGGAGAAGCCTCGTTTTGAAGAAGAGGAAGAAAATGGTGGGGGAGTGGAGTGGGGCCCGCATGGCAGGGGCTGGAACGGTCGTTTTGTTGCCCCTGCGCAATCATGGGCTGGATCCTCTCTACCGGAAAAGCGGCAGGACGTAAGTGTTTTTGAAAAACAAACGGCTATGACAAGTCACTGCCGAAAAACTTGCATAATTCCCAATCGAATTTCTCAACAATAAAAAAAGTCTTCTTCTCCTTTGAGATGCCCTTTTGGGTGTCATTTTCTTAAAAAGAAAGCCTTTTCCCTCTCCCTTCTTCACGTCCAGTACATTGAACTAGTGGCCGCGAGGAGGCATATGATGCGTCTAGAAGTGGTGCCAACGTGGAACTGCTGATGGCTCATGCAGAAACAAAATAGAAACATGCAGAGATGGACCTACATGGTGCTGAGTGGGTGCCCAAGCCCCACTCAAGTTTGAAATTTAAGTAAAAATTGCTTGTATTCTACAAGATTGCTTTTGAAATTCTTGAAATTTGCACAATAAGTGCCCACACTCAAATTATTTGCCCCCCCCCCCCACTCCATAACATTTTTGGGTCCGCCCCTGGAAACGTGTGTCGCATAGTTAGGGTTATCATCTAAACTAGATAGTTTGGAGGAATGGCCGGGGCGGACCCTTGATTTTTTTTTTGTGGAGTGTGAGTAAACCATTGGAGTTGGCACTTATTTTACAAATTTTATTTTATTTTGAAAACTATTAGGGATCGAGCTGCTGGCGTGGTACGCCGGACACAACGCATGGTGGGTGTCCTCGCTTTATCAACGCAGTGCATCTGACGCGTAGTCGGCATGATGGCCTCAAAACGACCCAGCGAATGAAGCGCACGTTGCTTCGACCACGACCCCAGGTCCAGCGGGTACAAGTAATTCCTATTGAAAATTTTAAAATTGAATAAGCTTGGGCACCCACTCAACATCATATAGGTCCGCCCCTGAGAATGGCCTTGTCTTAAAAAGTCTTAAATAAAGTTAACATATGTCCACTCGGCTTAAGAGTAGGGATGGCATCCGGCGGGTTTGGGTATGGGAGGAGCCTCCCCATACCCTTACTCATCTCCTTTGAGCCTACCCATCACCCTTACACATATCCTTCAATGGGTAAAATTGTTTCTCATACCCGCCATCTGATAGGGTAAATGGCAACCCGCTGGTAAAAATACCTACATTTGCAGCACATCAACTTGAGCAACATATAGATGTAGATGAGAGCCTTGGGAGCCACACCAGGACTCGAGCCCAGGCGGGTCAGACATAGACATGCTTCTCAAGCCACTCGGGCACATAAAAAGGGTGGAAATCAAGGTAGGGCGAGTGCCCCACCTCGCCCTACCGAGTGCTACGTCCGTGGGCATAATCCTCGATGTGCAATTCATTCGTTCAGTTTCATGTGAACAATGTAAATCTCTACTATTAAAAGGGTGTATGCAGTCGTCATGGTACATCGTGGTTTTGTTTGGTTGCCTATGTTCATTGGTTTAGGTTTATTATGGAGAGTGCCATTCTTTGGATGGGAGAATCACATTATTTGGAGTATCATTCTTTAGATGGGAGGATCACGTAATTATGGAAAGTTCATCTAGCGTTGGACGAAAGGATTACATTATTAATTATGAAAAGTATCATCCAGCGTTGGACAGGTGGATCACGTTAATTATGAAGTGTATCAATATTTGGATGGAACGATCACATTATTTATGGAAAGTATCATAATTTGAACGGAAGGATCATGTTAATTAAGAAACGTATCATCGAGCATTGTATGGAAGGCACACTAGAATATGTATGCCCCATTGCAACGCACGGACAATTAGCTAGTTATGATAATGTAAAACTTATTATTCTTGATAAAAATTCACCTAATAAACTACTCCCTCCGTTTCATAATTATTATCGTGGTTTTAGTTCAAAAACTAAAACCACGATAATAATTATGGAACAGATGGAGTATCTTTTTGCTATGCTAATAATCCAAGTCATATAAATTCCATTACATAGTCAAGGAAAACACCTCTATTAATGTGGTAGTACATAAAAACTCCATGCATGTGTTTTCTTTTATTTTCTCGGCGTGACATCTTTGGGGAGCTTCAGTCATTGGTTGTTACAACACATATAGTGAGCATAATAAATTATAGGGTCCTGTGCGTGTCTTTTCATTTGGTACGTTTTGCGATAGCTTGCCCCTCATGTCGAGCGGTTCCGTGCATGTCTTTTTTTTTAGATTAACTAGACTTCATTACTTAATCAAAAGCGTCAGGGATTTCATCCGATACGATGTGCAAGATGCAGGGATAACAATCTCTTTCATTATCTAGAACAATTACCGAAAAACCTCTGCAAGCACAAATAAGCAACTTTCTACTCCGCAAAATGGCAATCCAGAATTTACCACCCTATGCCTATCGATCGACAAAATAGATATACCAGAGTGAACTAAAATACCGGACCACATCTCTAATGAAGTGGCATCTAGTACTCAAAGGGAGAGAAGTGCTTGCAATAATTCATCATTACATATTAAAGCAATACAAAGTTGTTCAAACTGTGTAAGGACGTCTAGTCATTATTACACAGGAAAGTTCGATAGACAGCGAAGGAATGCCTCGTCTAAGTGCGCGCCATGCCCATGCAAATGACGCAAGTGCTCGTCAACATTACAATCATGTCATGCCAAGCTGCGCCTGACCTTCTCTTCCTTTTGCTGGTTTTGTCAAAATGCGAGCGCCAATTCATCAAAACATTACTAGCACTAATTCATCAAAATATCTTGAACACTACAAGTTCATTTTGCTGGCTCGAGAATGCAACAAGAGAGCAGGCAGAGCATGTCAAAGGCTCAAAGCCTCAACTTATCGAACTGTAGCTTGGGATAAGCTCCTTTACTTTTCTTGCAGAAAATGAAAGTGCTGCAGTCACCAAGACGGAAAGGTCTATCACACCTGCGGCCATCTCCTCTCTTAGGGTTATAGCCAGGGTAGTCTTGTTTTCGGAAATGAAGTTCATCAACCATGGTAAGAGAACGCTCCAAGGCTAGCTGCTCGATATTCCACATGTCCTAAGGATATCCTGTCTTGTGCGTGACGTGAATTTCACCATCAGGATGAAGCAGGCGTCGCGCATTACGAAAGAACCCCCTCACCAGCTTCCTATGCAACCTATATATCAGAACAAATGGTTAATAAGAAGTTTAAAGGACTCGAAAGCCTGTTAGAACATCACATTGTAACAAAAGGTTCTTGGGCTTGTCTCCAACCAAGTGGAAGTCACCAGACAAAAGCCATTGCTAGGAAATAACTCGAATTATTATACTGATGGTCAATCATATAAATCTTCACATGTACAGAAAAAATTCTGCTTTAAACTTACAACACAATTTCATGCTGTGATTCAAATGTCTGTCTTCCGATGGCAGAGGGTAGATAAAAGAACTGGAGAATAAACAAGAAAAGCCGATCATAAAGAGACATATGATAAGGTCCGGAAATTCAGCAAAACATGTTCTTATTCTATTCGTTTTGCATTATAGGCTAGCACAGAGGATCCTTTTTGTGTTCATGATATGACAAAATGACCTCTTGACTATGAAGAACAGATAGCGACAAACTAGTCTGAAGCATACTCCTAGATAATAACGTAGTTGCTGGGTTCCGATGGTGGTGCTGCAAGACTTTTTGTTTGCTTTCTGGCTTCATACGGATGTAGCCTTCTCTAAGGCATGTGCAAACTATTTCTTCTATTAATACACCGAGACACAAGCTTTCCATTTTCTTAAAAGGTTTAACTTGACCTTAAAAAAAAGGTTTAACTTACCTAAAATGCCTTTTGTTCATACCAAGCATAAAGAGCTCAAATGTATTTACAAGTATGAGACTAGGTCAGATGGGAGTGTTCAAACTCTATTTTAGACATTGTAGCTACTGGCTAAAATAAAAGTTCAAAGTAAAACAACATTTTAATATTTTATAGAATCTTTCGAATACCACTTCCACTAGCACCTTAGTTCTCTAGCAACGCCACCCACCAGAGAGGTAACTACTAACACAAATATGTGGCTCTAGGGATACTAGATCAACTTCAAGCAATCATAACTCATTAAAAGAAATAATAATGCAACCAGTAGACATTAAAAAATCACATTTACTCAAAGAAATCTAGGAATTGACCAAACATTAACTGCAGAAAGTAAATGTAAACATAGAGAGATTGCACATACTTTATCATACATGGCTCAGACTCATCTTCTATGAACCCAGCATGAGGAAAATTAAAGATAATCCGTTGGAACTGCCTTGTCTCCAGATAAGAATGGTGCTTCATGCTTTTCGCACTGATACCGTGCAAAACTTTGGCCCCCATTTTCTTCAACTTCCTTACATTTGATTTTGCATCATCATACTTCTCAGTCAGAGCCTCTGTCCATCAGGATTGCCAAAAAGATATGTAAAGGAAATGGATAAGTAGACAGAACTAATCATATTAACAGTATCCTTCTGAGCTTATATGGTAAGCAGGGGCAGGTTGATGCACAGAGGGCTTAAGGAAGAATTAGGAATAAAGCTGCCAAGTAAGGAACTGAACAACCATTGAAAGATGATAAGCTCACGAACAAATCGAAGAGAATATGGTGATTACACGGAACTGAATTAGGAACCTTTGCGGGACAGCCTGATACTATTTTTGCTGAATGTTATGTTTCCAATTTATGTTTCTCAGTTGGGCTCATAAATCAATTACACTAGTGGATAAGACACAAAAAAGTTGCTAGAAATAGCAATATATGGATATACTGGACTTTTTTTTTGCGGGATAATATACTGGACTATATGAGTGATAAATCATATGATAATTAACAGGGTTACTACAGACAGATGACCGTAGATCAACAGGGCCAGTTTCAAAAGATAAAATTCATTAACAAAACGAAGGCCCATTCAACTGCCTGACAGTGCTCATAGCCTCATACCATATGTACACATGGACCTAATCCAATTTGAAGTGCTCGGGTTCCAACAATGTAAAATGAAGAAAATAAAATAAATAAATGGAGAGCAGCGTTTACTCAATGCACAAGTTTCGTGTCTATGAGAATATGAGATCATGACATACAACTTCCAGAATCGTAAGAAATAATCAATCACAAATAGGACATTTTTTTTCATAATTAGTTTCATTGAGATCATGCAGATGCTTAAGAGAAGAATCAATCATGTTCTGCTGTACATACGAAACAGCTAACCAGTAAACCAGATCATAATCATACGAAATTACTCCCATAATCCTCCTTGTGTGGCATATGTTGCCTTAGCAAATTTTTCACCCCCAAATAGCCTCTGCTTTATGCGCGAGGAACCCAAATCCCCAATTATAACCATTTATTTAAATGCGCATCAGATCCTTCTTTAACCAACCGAAGACACTAGATTCTCTAAGAATAATAAGTATCGAAACATTCTCCCAGAATCCACAAATTAACACACGGTGCTCTTGTATGCACCCAGCGGCCCACACCCTTCTAGGGTTTCATTTCACCACATCCAAGTTAGTAGCACCGGCATAAAAACTGCAACCTTTTGTCTTGAAGCAAGAGGCCAAGAGGGAGAGGGAAGGATCGAACCGTAGGAGTCGAGGGACGTGGCGACGATGTTCTCGCCGGAGCCAAAGGCGGTGGCGAGCGCCAGCGAGAAGGAGAACTCCCCGTCTCCGACCACCAGGATGCTCTGCGCCGAGGAGTAGTGGTTCAGCCACCTCACCCTCCTGCTCCCGGTCCTCACCCTCCACGGCAATCGCCGGCACCCTCTCCACCGGGCAGCGGCGCCTCTCCTTTTACCCTTTCCCCTTTCCGGCGGACGGTAGTGGCGTCTGGTGTGTGTGTGTGTGTGTGTGTGAAGTTCGAAGCGGCTGGGGTGTGGTGTGCAGTCTTCCCAGAGAAGCGTCGGTTTGAAAAACGACGCGGGGTCCGTTTTGCCTTCCCAGCTCTAGGAAGCCCAGAATTTATTTTTATTTCTTTTTAAGATCAGTACAGACACAAGCACTCGTATGCACACACATACACTCATCCCTATGAACGTACACACGCACATTCTATCCCTATGAGCACCTCTAAAAGACTGAGTCGGCATATCATCTTAAGATTTACGAAGTCACCATAGACACCCAGACCTGGCCAAACGGGCCGGCCCGGCACGGCACGGCCCAGCCCGTGCTAATCGTGTCTGGCCCGGCACGGCCCGCCGTGGCACGTTTAATAGCCAGGCCGTGCCGTGCCGGCCCACGGGCGTGGCTCTCTGGCCCAGGCACGGCCTGATTATTAAACGGGCCGGCCCGTGGCATGTTTAGCACGCTGGCCCATCTGATTTTTAGCCTGTTGGGCTGTATTTTAGGCCTATTGGGCTGTAATTTAGGCTATATATATAAAAAAATTCCAAAAAAAATTAAATGGGCCGTGCCGTGCCGGCCCGCGTGCCCAGCCTCCAGGCCCAGGCATGGCCCATGGCGTGCCGCGTGCCGGGCCTAGCCCGTTTAGCTCGGGCCGTGCCGTGCCTGGGCCGTGCCGTTCCTGCGTGCTACCGGGCCGGCCCAGTTAGCACGACACGTTTGGCCAGCTATATAGACACCTCATCGTCGACGGGAACGTCTCCTCCCACTGAATGCGTATCGCCGAAAATCCTGAAATAAATCTAGAAATAAATATGAGCACCATGATTTGAACCCTGGTGGGTCGGGGATACCACAGTCCCTCTAACCATCCAACTACAAGTTGGTTCACAACCCGGAATTTATTTTAAGAAGACATTTCTATATATTTTTTGCGTGAAAATTAGAGTGCTTTATTAATTGCAAGCACACTCGATGCAGTCATCCAATAGGCTGGTCACCAAGAAGCTAGGGGTTTCATCGAGCCAGCTTTCCGTCACATTCAGTGTGTAAGCACGCTTCACACACACATGCGCCGGAACGTTCGCCGCCCGATTTAGGCCAACTCCACCGCACAACTCCATTTTGTCCGGGCATGTCCGTTTGGGGTAAAACCGACAAACCCCACGACCCAGCGCGCGATGGCCTGGACCCATCCCGTCCATTTTGTGTCCGTCTGACCCTATTTCCAGACCAAACTTGGGATGGATTTGCGTCCAAAGCGGACAAAACTGGACGCGTTCTGCGTCCTCTTCGTCCGCGCCAGTCCGGGGTGACCCCACTTGTCACCCACACACCCACCTCCCTGTTGGGGAACGTAGTAATTTCAAAAAAATTCCTACGCACACGCAAGATCATGGTGATGCATAGCAACGAGAGGGGAGAGTGTTGTCCACGTACCCTCATAGACTGAAAGCAACGCAGTTGATGTAGTCGTACGTCTTCACGATCCGACCGATCCAAGTACCGAACGTACGGCACCTCCGAGTTCAGCACACGTTCAGCTTGATGACGTCCCTCAAACTCCGATCCAGCCGAGCTTCGAGGGAGAGTTCCGTCAGCACGACGACATGGTGACGATGATGATGTTCTACCGATGCAGGGCTTCGCCTAAGCACTACTACGATATTATCGAGGTGGAATATGGTGGAGGGGAGCACCGCACACGGCTAAGAGATCAATGATCAATTGTTGTGTCTAGAGATGCCCCTCTGCCCCCGTATATAAAGGACCAAGGGGGAGGGGCGGCCGGCCAGGGGAGGGCGCGCCAGGGAGGAGTCCTACTCCCACCGGGAGTAGGACTCCCTCCTTTCCTAGTCCAAGTAGGAGAGGGGAAGGAAGGGAGAGAGGAGAGGAAGGAAAGGGGGGGGCGCCCCCACTCCTTGTCCTATTCGGACTAGAGGGGGAGGGGGCGTGCGGCCTGCCCTGGTCGCCCCTCCTCTTCTCCACTTTAGGGCCCATGAGGCCCATTAACCCCCCCCCCCCGGGGGGGGGGGGTTCCGGTAACCCCCGGGTACTCCGGTATATATCCGATAACCCCCGAAACCATTGCGGTGTCCGAATATAGTCGTCCAATATATCAATCTTCATGTCTCGACCATTCCGAGACTCCTCATCATGTCCGTGATCACATCCGGGACTCCGAACTATCTTCGTTACATCAAATCACATAAACTCATAATGTAACCGTCATCTAACTTTAAGCGTGCGGACCCTACGGGTTCGAGAACTATGTAGACATGACAGAGACACGTCTCCGATCAATAACCAATAGTGGAACCTAGATGCTCATATTGGCTCCTACATATTCTACGAAGATCTTTATCGGTCAAACCGCATAACAACATACGTTGTTCCCTTTGTCATCGGTATGTTACTTGCCCGAGATTCGATCGTCGGTATCTCAATACCTAGTTCAATCTCGTTACCGGCAAGTCTCTTTACTCGTTACGTAATGCATCATCTCGTAACTAACTCATTAGCTACATTGCTTGCAAGGCTTATAGTGATGTGCATTACTGAGAGGGCCCAGAGATACCTCTCCGACAATCGGAGTGACAAATCCTAATCTCGAAATACGCTAACTCAACATGTACCTTCGGAGACACCTGTAGAGCTCCTTTATAATCACCCAGTTACGTTGTGACGTTTGGTAGCACACAAAGTGTTCCTCCGGTAAACGGGAGTTGCATAATCTCATAGTCATAGGAACATGTATAAGTCATGAAGAAAGCAATAGAAATATACTAAACGATCAAGTGCTAAGCTAACAGAATGGGTCAAGTCAATCACATCATTCTCCTAATGATGTGATCTCGTTTATCAAATGACAACTCATGTCTATGGTTAGGAAACACAACCATCTTTGATTAATGAGCTAGTCAAGTAGAGGCATACTAGTGACATTATGTTTGTCTATGTATTCACACATGTATTATGTTTCCGGTTAATACAATTCTAGCATGAATAATAAACATTTATCATGATATGAGGAAATAAATAATAACTTTATTATTGCCTCTAGGGCATATTTCCTTCAGTCTCCCACTTGCACTAGAGTCAATAATCTAGATTACACAGTAATGATTCTAACACCCATGGAGCCTTGGTGCTGATCATGTTTTGCTCGTGGAAGAGGCTTAGTCAATGGGTCTGCAACATTCAGATCCGTATGTATCTTGCAAATGTCTATGTCTCCCACCTGGACTTGGTCCCGGATGGAATTGAAGCGTCTCTTGATGTTCTTGGTTCTCTTGTGAAATCTAGATTCCTTTGCCAAGGCAATTGCACCAGTATTGTCACAAAATATTTTCATTGGACCCGATGCACTAGGTATGACACCTAGATCGGATATGAACTCCTTCATCCAGACTCCTTCATTTGCTGCTTACGAAGCAGCTATGTACTCCGCTTCACATGTAGATCCCGCCACGACGCTTTGTTTAGAACTGCACCAACTGATAGCCCCACCGTTCAATATAAACACGTATCCGGCTCCCTGTTCAAGAATTCATCCGATTAACCAGTTAACTTGCCGATTAATCCCTACTCGTAGGGTCACTGAGTAGCATATAAACCGAGAAATCGTCCAATTAATTGATTAAAAGGCCGATTAACTTGCCGATTAGCCAATTAATCCCCTACTCACCAACCAACCGAGCAGCTACCAGTTAACGATTTCCTCAACAATGATCCGGTTTGTGATTGCGAATTGTCCGGATCAGTGTCAAAGTTTGCATCGACGTAACCATTTATGACTAGTTCTTTGTCACCTCCATAAACGAGAGACATATCCTTAGTCCTTTTCAGGTATTTCAGGATATTCTTGACCGCTGTCCAGTGATCCACTCCTGGATTACTTTGGTACCTCCCTGCTAAACTTATTGCTAAGCATACATCAGGTCTGGTACACAACATTGCATACATGATAGAGCCTATGGCTGAAGCATAGGGAACATCTTTCATTTTCTCTCTATCTTCTACTGTGGTCGGGCATTGAGTCTGACTCAACTTCATCAAGGTATGTGCTTTGTGAAAGTCCAATTAAGCGTCTTGATCTATCTCTATAGATCTTGATGCCTAATATATAAGCAGCTTCACCGAGGTCTTTTATTGAAAAACTTTTATTCAAGTATCCTTTTATGCTATCCAAAAATTCTATATCATTTCCAATCAACAATATGTCGTCTACATATAATATCAGAAATGCTACAGAGCTCCCACTCACTTTCTTGTAAACACAGGCTTCTCCAAAAGTCTGTATAAAACCATATGCTTTGATCACACTATCAAAGCGTTTATTCCAACTCCGAGAGGCTTGCACCAGTCTATAAATGGATCGCTGGAGCTTGCACACTTTGTTAGCACCTTTGGATCGACAAAACCTTCTAGTTGCATCATATACAACTCTTCTTCTAGAAATCCATTCAGGAATGCAGTTTTGACATCCATTTGCCATATTTCATAATCATAAAAATGCGGCAATCGCTAACATGATTCAGACAGACTTAAGAATCGCTACGGATGAGAAAGTCTCATCGTAGTCAACCCCTTGAACTTGTCGAAAACCTTTCGCAGCAAGTTGAGCTTTGTAGACAGTAACATTACCATTCGCGTCAGTCTTCTTCTTGAAGATCCATTTATTCTCGATGGCTTGCCGATCATTGGGCAAGTCAACAAAAGTCCATACTTTGTTCTCATACATGGATCCTATTTCGAATCTCATGGCCTCAAGCCATTTTGCGGAATCTGGGCTCATCATCGCTTCCTCATAGTTCGTAGGTTCACCATGGTCAAGTAACATGACCTCCAGAATAGGATTACCGTACCACTCTGGTGCGGATCTTACTCTGGTTGACCTACGAGGTTCGGTAGTAACTTGATCTGAAGTTTCATGATCAATATCATTAGCTTCCTCACTAATTGGTGTGTTGTCACAGGAACCGGTTTCTGTGATGAACTATTTTCCAATAAGGGAGCAGGTACAGTTACCTCATCAAGTTCTACTTTCCTCCCACTCACTTCTTTCGAGAGAAACTCCTTCTCTAGAAAGGATCCGAATTTAGCAACATAAGTCTTACCTTCAGATCTGTGATAGAAGGTGTACCCAATAGTCTCCTTTGGGTATCCTATGAAGACACATTTCTCTGATTTGGATTCGAGCTTATGAGGTTGAAGTTTTTTTTCACATAAGCATCGCAACCCCAAACTTTGAGAAATGACAACTTTGGTTTCTTGCCAAACCACAGTTCATAAGGCGTCGTCTCAACGGATTTAGATGGTGCCCTATTTAACGTGAATGCGGCCGTCTCTAAAGCATAGCACCAAAATGATAGTAGTAAATCAGTAAGAGACATCGTAGATCACACCGTATCTAGTAAAGTACGATTATGACGTTCGGACACACCATTATGTTGTGGTGTTCCGGGTGGCGTGAGTTGCGAAACTATTCTGCATTGTTTCAAATGTAAACCAAACTCGTAACTCAAATATTCTCCTCCACGATCAGATCGTAGAAATTTTATTTTCTTGTTACGATGATTTTCCACTTCACTCTGAAATTCTTTGAACTTTTCAAATGTTTCAGACTTATGTTTCATTAAATAGATATACCCATATCTGCTCAAATCATGTGTGAAGGTGAAAGAATAACGATACCCACCGCGAGCCTCAATGTTCATTGGACCACATGCATCAGTATGTATGATTTCCAACAAATCTGTTGCTCGCTCATAGTTCCGGAGAACGGCGTTTTAGTCATCTTGCCCATGAGGCATGGTTCACAAGTACCAAGTGATTCATAATCAAGTGATTCCAGAAGTCCATCCGTATGGAGTTTCTTCATGCGCTTTACACCAATATGACCTAAACGGCAGTGCCACAAATAAGTTGCACTATCATTATCAACTCTGCATCTTTTGGCTTCAACATTATGAATATGTGTATCACTACTATCGAGATTCAATAAAAATAGACCACTCTTCAAGGGTGCATGACCATAAAAGATATTACTCATATAAATAGAACAACCATTATTCTCTGATTTAAATGAATAACCGTCTTGCATCAAACAAGATCCAGATATAATGTTCATGCTTAACGCTGGCACCAAATAACAATTATTCAGGTCTAAAACTAATCCCGAAGGTAGATGTAGAGGTAGCCTGCCGACCACGATCACACCGACTTTGGAACTATTTCCCACGCGCATCATCACCTCGTCCTTAGCTAATCTTCGCTTAATACGTAGTCCCTATTTCGAGTTGCAAATATTAGCAACAGAACCAGTATCAAATACGCAGGTACTACTGCGAGCATTAGTAAGGTACACATCAATGACATGTATATCAAATATACCTTTGTTCACATTGCCATCCTTCTTATCCGCCAAATACTTGGGGCAGTTCCGCTTCCAGTGACCAGTCTGCTTGCAGTAGAAGCACTCAGTTTCAGGCTTAGGTCCAGACTTGGGTTTCTTCTCTTGAGTAGCAACTTGTTTGTCGTTCTTCTTGAAGTTCCCCTTCTTCTTCCATGTACCCTTTTTCTTGAAACTAGTGGTCTTGTTGACCATCAACACTTGATGCTACTTTTTGATTTCTACCTCCGCAGCTTTTAGCATTGCGAAGAGCTCAGGAATAGTCTTGTTCATCCCTTGCATATTGTAGTTCATCATGAAGCTCTTGTAGCTTTGTGGCAGTGATTGAAGAATTCTGTCAATGACACTATCATCAGGAAGATTAACTCCCAGTTGAATCAAGTGATTATTATACCCAGACATTTTGAGTATATGTTCACTGAAAGAACTATTCTCCTCCATCTTGCAGCTATAGAACTTATTGGAGACTTCATATCTCTCAATCCGGGCATTTGCTTGAAATATTAACTTCAACTCCTGGAACATCTCATATGCTCCATGACGTTCAAAATGTCGTTGAAGTCCTGGTTCTAAGCCATAAAGCATGGCACACTGAACTATCGAGTAGTCATCAGCTTTGCTCTGCCAGACGTTCTTAACGTTGTTAGTTGCATCTGCAGCAGGCCTGGCACCCAGCGGTGCTTCCAAGACATAATTCTTCTGTGCAGCAATGAGGATAATCCTCAAGTTACAGACCCAGTCCGTGTAATTGCTACCATCATATTTCAACTTAGCTTTCTCAAGGAACACATTAAAATTCAACGGAACAACAACACGAACCATCTATCTACAACAAACATAGACAAGCAAAATACTATCATGTACTAAGTTCATGATAAATTTAAGTTCAATTAATCATATTACTTAAGAACTCCCACTTAGATAGACATCCCTCTAATCATCTAAGCGATCACGTGATCCAAATCAACTAAACCATGTTCGATCATCACGTGAGATGGAGTAGTTTTCAATGGTGAACATCACTATGTTGATCATATCTACTATATGATTCACGCTCGACCTTTCGGTCTCAGTGTTCCGAGGCCATATCTGTATATGCTAGGCTCGTCAAGTTTAACCTGAGTATTTTGCGTGTGCAACTGTTTTTCACCCATTGTATTTGAACGTAGAGCCTATCACACCCTATCATCACGTGGTGTCTCAGCACGAAGAACTTTCGCAATGGTGCATACTCAGGGAGAACAGTTTTACCTTGAAATTTAGTGAGAGATCATCTTATAATGCTACCGCCAATCAAAGCAAAATAAGATGCATAAAGGATAAACATCACATGCAATCAATATAAGTGATATGATATGGCCATCATCATCTTGTGCTTCTGATCTCCATCTTCGAAGCACCGTCATGATCACCACCGCCACCGGCACGACACCCTGATCTTCATTGTAGCATCATTGTTGTTTCACCACCTATTGCTTCTATGACTATCGCTACCGCTTAGTGATAAAGAAAAGCAATTACAGGGCGATTGCATTGCATACAATAAAGCGACAACCATATGGCTCCTGCCAGTTGCCGATAACTCGGTTACAAAACATGATCATCTCATACAATAAAATATAGCATCATGTCTTGACCATATCACATCACAACATGCCCTGCAAAAACAAGTTAGACGTCCTCTACTTTGTTGTTGCAAATTTTACGTGGCTGCTACGGGCTGAGCAAGAACCGTTCTTACCTACGGATCAAAACCACAATGATAGTTCATCAATTTAGTGTTGTTTTAACCTTCTCAAGGACCGGGCATAGCCGCACTCGGTTCAACTAAAGTTGGAGAAACTGACACCCGCCAGCCACCTATGTGTAAAGCACGTCGGTAGAACCAGTCTCGCGTAAGCGTACG
The DNA here is from genome assembly GCF_018294505.1 of Triticum aestivum. Taxonomy (NCBI): domain Eukaryota; kingdom Viridiplantae; phylum Streptophyta; class Magnoliopsida; order Poales; family Poaceae; genus Triticum; species Triticum aestivum. Next base: position 439,434,470 of record NC_057807.1, on the reverse strand, counting down.
CGTAATGTCGGTCTGGGCCGCTTCATCCAACAATATCACCGAACCAAAGTATGACATGCTGGTAAGCAGTATGACCTGTATTGCCCACAACTCACTTGTGTTCTACTCGTGCATATAACATCTACGCATAAAACCTGGCTCTGATACCACTGTTGGGGAACGTAGTAATTTCAAAAAAATTCTTACGCACACGCAAGATCATGGTGATGCATAGCAATGAGAGGGGAGAGTGTTGTCCACGTAACCTCGTAGACCGAAAGCGGAAGCCTTAGCACAACGCAGTTGATGTAGTCGTGCGTCTTCATGATCCGACTGATCCAAGTACCGAACGTATGGCACCTCTGAGTTCAGCACACCTTCAGCTCGATGACGTCCCTCAAACTCCGATCCAGTCGAACTTCGAGAGAGAGTTCCGTCAGCATGACGGTGTGGTGAAGATGATGATGTTATACCGATGCAGGGCTTCGCCTAAGCACTACTACAATATTATCGAGGTGGAATATGGTGGAGGGGAGCACCGCACACGGCTAAGAGATCAATGATCAATTGTTGTGTCTAGAGATGCCCCTCTGCCCCCGTATATAAAGGACCAAGGGGGAGGGGGCGGCCGGCCAGGGGAGGGCGCGCCAGGGAGGAGTCCTACTCCCACCGGGAGTAGGACTCCCTCCTTTCCTAGTCCAAGTAGGAGAGGGGAAGGAAGGAAGAGAGGAGAGGAAGGAAAGGGGGGGGCGCCCCCACTCCTTGTCCTATTCGGACTAGAGGGGGAGGGGGCGTGCGGCCTGCCCTGGTCGCCCCTCCTCTTCTCCACTTTAGGGCCCATGAGGCCCATTAACCCCCCCCCCCCCCCCCCCCGGGGGGGGGGGGTTCCGGTAACCCCCGGGTACTCCGGTATATATCCGATAACCCCCGAAACCATTGCGGTGTCCGAATATAGTCATCCAATATATCAATCTTCATGTCTTTACCATTCCAAGACTCCTCGTCATGTCTGTGATCACATCTAGGACTCTAAACTATCTTTGGTACATCAAATCACATAAACTCATAATGTAACCGTCATCTAACTTTAAGCGTGCGGACCCTATGGGTTCAAGAACTATGTAGACATGATCGAGACACGTCTCCGGTCAATAACCAATAGCGGAACCTGGATGCTCATATTGGCTCCTACATATTCTACAAAGATCTTTATCGGTCAAACCGCATAACAACATACGTTGTTCCCTTTGTCATCGGTATGTTACTTGCCCGAGATTCGATCATCGGTATCTCAATACCTAGTTCAATCTCGTTACCGGCAAGTCTCTTTACTCGTTATGTAATGCATCATCCCGTAACTAACTCATTAGCTACATTGCTTGCAAGGCTTATAGTGATGTGCATTACTGAGAGGGCCCAGAGATACCTCTCCGACAATCGAAGTGACAAATCCTAATCTCGAAATACGCTAACTCAACATGTATCTTCGGTGACACCTGTAGAGCTCCTTTATAATCACCCAGTTACGTTGTGACGTTTGGTAGCACACAAAGTGTTCCTCCGGTACAGGGGAGTTGCATAATCTCATAGTCATAGGAACATGTATAAGTCATGAAGAAAGCAATAGCAATATACTAAACGATCAAGTGCTAAGGTAACAGAATGGGTCAAGTCAATCACATCATTCTCCTAATGATGTGATCCCATTTATCAAATGAAAACTCATGTCTATGGTTAGGAAACACAACCATCTTTGATTAACGAGCTAATCAAGTAGAGGCATACTAGTGACATTATGTTTGTCTATGTATTCACACATGTATTATGTTTCCGGTTAATACAATTCTAGCATGAATAATAAACATTTATCATGATATGAGGAAATAAATAATAACTTTATTATTGCCTCTAGGGCATATTTCCTTCACTCCCACCACTCTCTCTCTTCCTTTTTCTCTCTCCCCACCAACTCCCCATGCATATGGCTAGTCCTGGAGCGCACGACGCCGCGCTGGCTACCGGCTCCTTGCTGGCTATAGTTGACGGCGAGCGGGCGAGGCTGGGGCGCGGCGATGCTCCACGCAGGCGGGCGCGCGGAGCCGGCGTGCGGTGCCTGGCTCCTGGGGCGCGGGCGGCAGTGCACGGGCGCGGCGGGGCATGCAGCGGACGGGGCAGGGCGCCCGCGGGCGCGGGAGAGCTCGCGGCAGCGGGGCGGGATAGGATGCACGTGGGCGCGGGAGAGCTCGCCGCAGGGCACGCAGCGGGCGGGCCGGGGCGCGCGCGAGCGCGGGAGGGCTCGCCTCAGGACGCGCAGCGGGCGGGGCAGGGCGTGCGCGGGCGCGGGAGAGCTTGCCGCAGAGCGCGCAACGGGCGGGGCAGTGCACGCGCGGGAGCAGGAGAGCTCGCCTCAGGGCGCGCAGCGGGCGGGGCGAGGCGCGTGCGGCGGGGCATGCAGCAGGGCGCGACCATGCGCGAGGTAGGCTAGGTAGGGCGCAGGCGGGGCCGAGCAGGGCGAGGCGGGCGCGCGGCCATGGCGTGGCGGCGGCGGCGCGCAACGGCAGGCCGCAGGCGGGCGAGCAGGCGTGGCAGGGCCGAGTAGGGCGAGGCGGTGCACGGCCGGGGCGTGGCGGAGGCGGCGCGCGACGGCAGGCGGCAGGCGGAGCCGTGCATGGTGCCGGGTGCGACGGGGTGCGTGCGGCGGCAGGCGGGGGCGAGCGGGATTGGCTACAGCTGCGGGCGGGCCCGGTAAGCAGCGCGAGCGAGTGCGGCGGGCTGCTATAGGGTGCGAGCGCGCGGTGGAGAGCGGGCGAGGCGCTGAAGTGGAGGTGGACATATTTTGGGTTCGGTCACCGCGTTGGGCGCCTCCAACAACCAGCGGATGCACATGTCCGTTTTGCTACCTATTGCCACCCCAAACGGATAGAATCCGAACAAAACGGACGTCCGTTTGGGATCACGCGGTGGAGATGGCCTTACATGCTGAATATCAAAAGAAGAAAAGGTAGTACAGAGCTCTCTTATTTCTAAAAGTAAAGGAGCCACAATTGAACGAGAATTGTGGCGAGATTGCCAGAACTTCATCAGTTCCAAACAGTCGACTTCCATGATCACATGCGAAAATCCTCGAAGACAAGCAAAGCATACTCCATCTCGCAGTGACAAGCACTCCATCATCAAGGGATCTAAAACTCCCATGTATTGTTTGCACCAAGAACCCACGAGTGCAAAGGATGATCGGGCCACTCCTCCTGCACCGCCCCGGCCTTCATCAAAATTCAAAGCGACGTGGGTTCTGATCTTGGCCGAACCCACATCCGGGGGCCGCCACCCGTAACCCGGTAGAACCAAGGTTTCTTTACGAGGTGCTCCCTCCGTTCCAAAATAGATGACTCAATATTATACTAACTTTAGTATAAAGTTAGTATAATACTAAAGTTAGTATAATATTGAGTCATCTATTTTGGAACAAAGGGAGTAGTTGAAGGAGGGAGATAGAATCCTTAATATTTCTGATAGTTGTTGTAGGGTCTCTCCCCTCGTCGCCATGTTTGATTCGGTTCCTGGAATGCCAAATTGACCACATGGTAGTAGTGATCTTGGCACGTTCATCGGATGTGAACTGAGGATCACATGTGATGTCTCGTGCCCACGTATCCGAGTGGAGAGGGGGAAGGCAAGACCAAGCCATGTCCACGCCTCTTCCCAGAAGCTCTGTGCATGTGTACAATGTATCAGTGCATGCTTCAAATCCTCCTCCATAGAGTTGCAAACGTTGCATTGACGAACATCTGCAATGTGTCAATGGTTAAGAGTAGCTTCATCTATAAGAATGCCACGTAACACTCTCCACCAGAAGACTCGCACTTTTGGGATAACATTCAACTTCCACAAGGATTTCCACAACTGTTGATCGTCCGATGAGGTTTCGGTAGCCGTCCCTTCCTCTAGAGCCAAACGCTCGTTCTAAGTCACAAGAGCACGGTACGCCGTCTTCACAGTGTAGTTTCCTAATTTATCAAATGCCCATGCGAGAAAATCATCACCCCCGCCTTGCCTGATAGGAATATTAAGTTGGTCGCGATATCCTAAGCGGTAAAATTGTCCCTGGTCACTTCATGCTTCCAACACCAACTCCGTGTGTCGATGAGATCCAGCACCCGATCAATGTTTGTATCTGTAGGCTCTGAGTTGGTGTCACTGAGACCGTGCCTAGGATCCACTTGTCCTCCCAAACTGAGATAGTAGAACCATCTCCCACTCTGGAGATTAAGCTTGTCTTCAGGGCATTCCTTCCCGCCACAATTGCCTTTCAAGTTGCCGAAGTTGACTTGGGAACTGGAGCATGCATGAAATCGGTGTCCGGGAAGTAGCGGCCCTTGGGAACTCGTGCACAAAGCAAATTTGGGTTGGTGATGAAATGCCACCTATGTTTGCCCAGCATAGCTAGGTTGAAGAGATGCGGGTCTCGAAACCCCATCCCACCCTTGCACTTGGGTTTAGATAACTCCTTCCAGGAAACCCAATGCATTGCTTTTTTTGTCAAGAGAGCTACTCCAAAAATAGTTTGCCATGGGAGAAGTCAGACTCTTACAAACTTCCTTGGTAAGAAAGAAAGTGCTCATGAGATAAGTTGGGATAGATTGAATTACAGACTTGAGCAGTGTCTCACAGCCTGCACATGCAAGTAGTTTTTTCGACCACCCTTGCATCTTACTGCGAGCTCTCTCACTAATGTGATCGAAGGTACCACTAGTGATACGTCCAACCGCGGTGGGGAGCCCCAGGTATCTCTCGCTGAATGCCTCCACCTGGATATGAAGGAAATATGCCCTAGAGGCAATAATAAAGTTATTATTTATTTCCTTAATTCATGATAAATGTTTATTATTCATGCTAGAATTGTATTAACCGGAAACTTAGTACATGTGTGAATGCAAAGACAAAACCTATAGTCCCTAGTATGCCTCTACTTGACTAGCTCATTAATCAAAGATGGTTATGTTTCCTAACCATAGACATGTGTTGTCATTTGATGAACGGGATCACATCATTAGGAGAATGATGTGATGGACATGACCCATCTGTTAGCTTAGCATTATGATCATGTTAGTTTCATTGCTACTGCTTTCTTCATGACTTATACAAGTCCCTCAGACTATGAGATTATGCAACTCCCGAATACCGGAGGAACACTTTGTGTGCTACCAAACGTCACAACGTAAAAGGGTGATTATAGACGTGCTCTACATGTGTCTTCGAAGGTGTTTGTTGGGTTGGCATAGATTGAGATTAGGATTTGTCACTCCGTGTTTCAGAGAGGTATCTCTGGGCCCTCTCGGTAATACTCATCACTATAAGCCTTGCAAGAATTGTGACAAATGAGTTAGTTGCGGGATGAAGTATTACGGAATGAGTAAAGAGACTTGCTGTTAACAAGATTGAACTAGGTATTGAGATACCGACGATCGAATCTCTGGCAAGTAACATACCGATGACAAAGAGAACAACGTATGTTGTTATGCGGTTTGACCGATAAAGATCATCGTAGAATATGTAGGAACCAATATGAGCATCCATGGTCCGCTATTGGTTATTGAACGGACACGTGTCTCGGTCATGTCTACATAGTTCTCGAACCCGTAGGGTCCGCACGCTTAACGGTCGATGACGATTGGTATTATGAGTTTATGTGTTTTGATGTACCGAAGGTAGTTTGGAGTCCCAGATGTGATCACGGACACGACAAGGAGTCTCGAAATGGTAGAGACATAAAGATCGATATACTGGAAGCCTATGTTTGGACGTCGGAATGGTTCCGGGTGAGTTCGGGCATATACCGGAGTACCGGGAGGTTACCGGAACCCCCCGGGAAGTATATGGGCCTTATTGGGCCATAGTGGGAGAGAGGAGAAGGGAGCCTAGGAGGGGGCACCCCCCAAGCCCAATCCGAATTGGGTGGGGGGTCAGCCCCCCTTTCCTTCCTCCTTCCTCCCCCTTCCTTCCTCTCCTAGTCCAACTATGGAAGGGGGGATCCTACTCCCGGTGGCAGTAGGACTCCTCCAGGGCGTTCCATAGAGGGCCGGCCCTCCCCCCTCCTCTACTCCTTTATATACGGGGGAGGGGGGCACCCCATTGACACACAAGTATACATTCTTCAGCTGTGTGCGGTGCCCCCCTCCATAGTTACACACCTCGATTATATCGTCATAGTGCTTAGGCAAAGCCCTGCACCGGTAACTTCATCATCATGGTCACCACGCCGTCGTGCTAGCAAAACTCTCCCTCAGCCTCAACTGGATCAAGAGTACGACGGACGTCTGTAGGATCGAAAGTATGTCTAGAGGGGGGTGATTAGACTACTTGACCAAATAAAAATCTACCCTTTTCCCAATTTTAGTCTTTGGCAGATTTTAGCAAACTTAGCAGAAGTCAAGCAATCTCAACATAATTCAAGCAATCATGCAAAGAGTATATGAGCAGCGGAAAGTAAAGCATGCAACTTGCAAAAATTTAAAGGGAAGGGTTTGGAGAGTGCAAACGCAATAGGAGACACAAATGTTTTTGTCGTGGTTCTGATAGGTGGTGCTATCGTACATCCACGTTGATGGAGACTTCAACCCACGAAGGTAACGGATGCGCGAGTCCACGGAGGGCTCCACCCACGAAGGGTCCACGAAGAAGCAACATTGTCTATCCCACCATGGCCATCACCCATGAAGGACTTGCCTCACTAGGGGTAGATCTTCACGAAGTAGGCGATCTCCTTGCCCTTATAATCTCCTTGGTTCAACTCCACAATCTTGTCGGAGGCTCCCAAGTGACACCTAGCCAATCTAGGAGACACCACTCTCCAAGGAGTAACAAATGGTGTGTTGATGATGAACTCCTTGCTCTTGTGCTTCAAGTGATAGTCTCCCCAACACTCAACTCTCTCTCTCAGGATTTGGATTTGGTGGACAGAATATTTGACTGGAAAGCAACTTGGGGAAGGCTAGAGATCAAGATTCATATGGTAGGAATGGAATATCTTGGCCTCAACACAAGTGTAGGTGGTTCTGTCTTAGAAAATGTAAGTTGGAAGTGTAGGTTTGTTCTGATGGCTCTCTCCATGAATGAAGAGTGGGCGGAGGGGTATATATAGCCTCCGCACAAAATTTAACCGTTACACACAACTTACCAATCTCGGTGGGACCAAATTGAGAAACTCGGTCGGACCGATTCAGCAAATGATGTGATCGTTAGGATTTTCGGTGGGACCGACATGCAACTCGGTAGGACCGATACGATTAGGGTTAGGGCATAACATAATCTCGGTAAGAACGATTACGAAAACTCGGTGAGACCAATTTTGGTAATGGACACACAGAGGGTTGGTCAGGCAAACTCTGTGGGACCGATTCGCTCATCTCGGTGAGACCGAAATGTTACGAAAGGGAAACAGAGAGTTTGCAATGCAGTCTCGGTGGGACCGATCGCTCATCTCGGTTGGACCGAAACGTTACGAAGGGAAACAAAGAGATTACAATCCCATCTCGGTGAGACCGAGATCCCTATTGGTGAGACCCACTTGCCTAGGGTTTGTGGCAGTGGCTATGACATCTGAACTCGGTGGCGCCGGATAGAAAGAATTGGTGGGGCCGAGTTTGACTTTTGGTTTAGGTCATGTGTGGATGTGAGAAAGTAGTTGAGGGCTTTGGAGCATATCACTAAGCATTTTGAGCAAGAAAGCCATTAAGCAACACATCATCCCTCCTTGATAGTATTGGCTTTTCCTATAGACTCAATGTGATCTTGGGTCACTAAAATAGAAAATGTAGAGTCTTAAGCTTTGAGCTTGAGCCAATCCTTTTGTCCTTAGCATTTTGAGGGATCCACTTTTCTCATCCATGCCATGCCAATCATTGAGCTTTCCTGAAATATTTATCTTGAAGTAGCATTAGCTCAATGAAATATATGTTGTTAGGAATTACCAAAACCACCCACGGATAGTTGCACTTTCAATCTCCCCCTTTTTGGTAATTGATGACAACATATAGATCAAAGCTTCGACAAATGATAATAAGATTGAAGAGCATTGTCGCTTTGAGAAGTATGTGAAAAGTAAGAGCTCCCCCTAAATTTGTGCATTATTTAAAATTTGCTTTGGACTGCAAATGCATAATGAGTTAAGACCATGGGTCACTCTTCCATGTCACATACATCTTGGTGGAGCGCTCAAAATGATAATAATTAAATACATGCACTCATCACCAAGCAAAGTGAGTGATCATATGAGAATATAAGGGATAATGTCATCTAACAAGTATTAAGGTAGTATATGATCATACACATGATCATCCAAGAATCTCACACAAGGCATAGAGTATTAAGCAAACAAGCAAATAACAAAGTTCAACCACCAAAAAGACAAGAGAGAACAAAAGCAACACTCTCTCTCGAAGCCTATGATCTATACATTTTTCCCCTTTGGCAACAAGTTACCAAAAAGTTCATAAAAAATGCATAGTGCTAAACGACTCTCAGGCTCAGTCTTCATGGGATGGTGTAGAGATGGCTCCTTGGACGAAGACTTCTGTTGATGTAGCTGGAGCTGGTGGAGAGGGTGTTGGAGCTGGTTGTACTGAAGCTGTAGCTGGTGCAGATGATGTAGCTCTGGTGTCTGGAACAGGCACTGCAGCAGATCTCTGTCCTCTGGGCACTCTAGCAAAAGCATCAGTAGTTGACTTGCCCTTATTCTCCTCCACTTCCTCCTGAAGTTACTCAACTGTAGTTTGGATCTCTGTCACTTTGACATCAAGAGCATAGAACTTCTGCTCTATGATTCTCTCCAAGCTCTCCTTGTTTTGAGTTAGGGTGGCCAGGCCCTTCTCAATCCTCAGAGTGGAGGCAATCAAGTAGCCAAGATGATCTTGCTTGCTCTTCAGGAAGATCTCAGATGCCTCTTCAGCAGTTAGCATCCTTGCAGCCTTCTCAGCCCTTGCCTTCTCCTTCTTCTCTTGTGCTTGTACCGATGATGGTTCATTTTCATCCATCACAACTGTGTTGTCCTCAAAGTCAGGGTAGATGGGCATGTGTTCCTTGTCCAAGAGATATGTGCCAGTGCCCATCTTGGAGTTTATAAGCTCCTGAATCTTTGGGGCATACCCACAACTTCACTTCTGAGCAGCAGCAGTCCTTTTGATTGTTTCCACAATTAGGCTCATGACTTTGAACTTCTGAGGCACATCAAATATATGAAGCAAGTTGATTGCATGGCCTCTGATAATCTTGTGATCACCTGAGTTGGGCAGCAAAGTGTGCCTTAAAATCCAGTTGATAGTGGGCAGTCCTGACAACAAATAGTGTACAGATCCAAACTTGTGCGTGTCAAGTGCAGCATCTGGGATCTCTCTGTACATGTGAGCCATGGAGTTGTGATCTTTCTTCTTCTTGGCATATACATCCAAGTCATCCTCATTTTCCTTGGGAGCATTGATCAATTCAGACCATTCTTCAACTGTTGACTGGTACCTTGTACCCTCAGACATCCAAACTATCCTCCTATCTGGGTAGAAATGAGCTGTGCAGTAGAACTGCATTATGAGCTCATCATTCCACTTTGTGAGCTTCTGCCCAACAAAGTATACTACTCCACAAGACTTGAAGTTGTCATAAACTCCAGGATAATGCTCTTCATTCTTCCGTATGTACTCCCAGTCAACCCATCTCATATCACAGACTATGGGCTTCTTGTCAAGCAGCACTGTCTCATAGAAGTCCTGCTGTTCCTTAGTGTGGAACCTGTAGTCCACAACAGTTCTCCTCCTGACAGCATAGGGGTCAGTCAATCTCCATTGTCTCAAACCTGCATCCTTCTGGAGCTTCATGTCTTCTGCAACTGGGTGAGCATCATTATGATCTGGGATTTTGGGCTTCAACTTCCTCAAGACTAGTGAGTCTTCATCTTCTTCTTCAGTTGCTTCAGGCACTGGGGCCTTGTTCTTCTCTGCAACTGGAATATTCCTTGTATTCCTCTTGAGTGCAAACTTGGGTTTTGGTGCAGCAGCCTTAGGAGCATCTTTGGGCTTAGATGGAGCAGCCCCTGATCTACTAATAGCATCTCCCATTAGCTTTTGAGCTTTAGGAGCTGGTGCTGCAACCTCTTCTTCTTCTTCTTCCATCATGGAGGGCTTTCCAACAACCCTGGCCATAGTCTTCTTGACCCTTTCTTTCCTTTTCTTCCCTTCTGCAGCAGCCTCTTTGGGTACAGATTCCAAAGTTACTTGAGTAGAGGCTCTGGCTTTAGACATGGGAACTCTTCTTGCAGGTGCTTTGGTCCTCATACCAGGCTTAGTGGCAGCAGTTGTGCCATATTCCTTCTTCAGCACCTTCTTCTTAGATGTGGCCTCATCCGCAACTGCCACATAGTCCTCATCCTCAGAATCTGAGGTTCTCTTCTTTCTGACCCTGGTGGCTCCCTTTGGCAAGTTGCTGGGTGTGCTCCTGCTGCCCTCATCTGAGGTACTGGAGGGACTAGTGCCCTCACTCATGTGAACTTGCTCCTCAGACTTGTTCTGACTGTCACTCTGATCTGACATGATGCAAACACTAACAGCAGACCCTGTGAATAGATATAGATGAGGTGGAGTAGATGAGCATCACAAAGCACAGAGGTTTTTGCAAAACATTGAGTCAAAAACTTAGTTTTAGTTTTCCACAGAAAACATTTCGGAGCTACCGATTTGTAAACTCGGTGATACGAAGCGGCTTTTGGAACCTAAACTAGTGAACTCGGTCAGACTGAGTCACAGTTCGGTGGCACCAAGACTGCTAGGGTTTCACAAAGTCCTGAACTCGGTCACACCGATTTGCAATTCCCTGTCAGACCGAGAATCACATGTGCACTGGCCTGAGCCAAATCGGTGGAACCGATTTCCATAACTCGGTCGGTCCAAGATGAGTTCGGCGGAAACCTAACCCTAAATTTTCTATCCAAAACTAATCTACGGAGTGTTTTCGTTGAATAGGAAGTTCTCAATCGTGGCAAGATACATGGCAACGCAATGTGCTAGGAATCTGAGTGAGGATAGCACACAGATTTCAAGTCCATACCCTAGTCCAGCGATGGACTTGCTACGACGGCAATGGCGGAGATGATTCCTGTTGACGGCGGCGGAGACCAGCGGCTGGAGGTCGCTGGTGACGAGGAGGACGATCCAGAGACCCGAGGAGGCAGAGCAGGCTGTGCGCGGGCGAAGAGGTTCAGAAAAATTTCCAAAATTTGGCCCGGGGTTATATATAGCCTGACCCTGTCAGTGTGACCGAGTGGAACAACTCGGTGGCACCGAGATGCATAACTGCAAGCAGTTACAGCAACTCGGTGTGACCGAAAAGTTCAAATTGGTTGCACCAAGATTGAAAACCTAGATCAACTTAGTGAACTCGGTGTGACCGATATGGATGGATCAGTCAGACCGAAATGCACAAAGAGGTTTTGGAAGTTTAAGTCTATGACGAATCGGGGACTCCGAGTGCTCCTCACACAGAGTGGTTCGAATCTGACTTGATCAAACTTTGTGATGTAGCATGAATAGAGTTTGAGACAAGAAAAGCATAGATAGCCAGAGAAGTTTCTTAGGCATTCTTGTCCATCCACTTGGAAAAAGAAGAAGAAATCAAACAATCAGAACTACAAGTGGATGTCCTCGAATGAGTAAATTATGCAACCAACATGTTCACACAATAAAGTGGCAAATGAAATATGTGACAAAGCATGCACAACCATTCTAGCATCTATCAAGCAATTGGCGATGACTAGGTTATCTATATATGAGTATATTGACTTAGGAGTCAAATGAGAACATTTGATCATAGGTCATACTCATTGTTTAAGCACAAGTGGGGTTACCACTTTTACATAAAGCATTGTTGTGTTCACATGATTAGAGTTGCTTTGACTCAATCCTTAGAGTAAATCTCCCCCTAGATGTGAGATCCCCCCTTAAGAGGGATGAACTAACCTTGGGTTTTGTCGATGATGACTTCATGTAGATGTTGAAGATGTGGATGCTCAATGTTGATGTAGATCATTTGGAGCAATCCATTGGAGTGAGTTGCACTTTCAATACCTACACGGGTTAGTCCCACAAGGAACAAACAAGGATATCCATAGACATAGAGTAATGCATACAGAAGATGATGTCCATGAAAGCATTAGGTTACCTTGTCCCTTGTCTTACCAACAAGAGGGTTTGTGACTCCTTGAACTAGTGCAAGATGTGGAAGTTGATTGGGCTTGTTCTTGCCAAAATGATAAGAGTGAAATATGTTGGCGGAGTCACCCTCAAGAACTCTCTCTAGTTCTTCTTCTTCGGGATCCACATCATCTTGATGGGAATCCTTGGAGTTGTAGTTGTACTTGATGAAGTAGAACTTGATGTAGTCTTGGGAACCCACTTGACCAAGGCTTTGGTAGCTTCTTCAAATGCATCAATCTCCTCTCGAAAAGTATGTCTAGAGGGGGGGGGTGATTAGACTACTTGACCAAATAAAAATCTATCTTTTTCCCAATTTTAGTCTTTGGCAGATTTTAGCAAACTTAGCACAAGTCAAGCAATCTCAACATAATTCAAGCAATCATGCAAAGAGTATATGAGTAGCGGAAAGTCAAGTATGCAACTTGCAAGAATGTAAAGGGAAGGGTTTGGAGAGTGCAAACGCAATAGGAGACACGGATGTTTTTGTCATGGTTACGATAGGTGGTGCTATCGTACATCCACGTTGATGGAGACTTCAACCCACGAAGGGTAACGGTTGCGCGAGTCCACGGAGGGCTCCACCCACGAAGGGTCCACGAAGAAGCAACATTGTCTATCCCACCATGGCCGTCGCCCATGAAGGACTTGCCTCACTAGGGGTAGATCTTCACGAAGTAGGCGATCTCCTTGCCCTTACAAACTCCTTGGTTCAACTCCACAATCTTGTCGGAGGATCCCAAGTGACACCTAGCCAATCTAGGAGACACCACTCTCCAAGGAGTAACAAATGGTGTGTTGATGATGAACTCCTTGCTCTTGTGCTTCAAGTGGTAGTCTCCCCAACACTCAACTCTCTCTCTCATGATTTGGATTTGGTGGAAAGAAGATTTGACCGGAAAGCAACTTGGGGAAGGCTAGAGATCAAGATTCATATGGTAGGAATGGAATATCTTGGCCTCAACACAAGTGTAGGTGGTTCTCTCTCAGAAAATGTAAGTTGTAAGTGTAGGTTCGTTCTGATGGCTCTCTCCACGAATGAAGAGTGGGTGGAGGGGTATATATAGCCTCCACACAAAAACTAACCGTTACACACAACTTACCAATCTCGGTGGGACCGAATTGAGAAACTCGGTCGGACCGATTCAGCAAATGATGTGATTGTTAGGATTTTCGATGGGACCGACATGCAACTCGGTAGGACCGATATGATTAGTGTTAGGGCATAACGTAATCTCGGTAAGACCGATTACGCAAACTCGGTGAGACTGATTTTGGTAATGGACACACAGAGGGTTGGTCAGGCAAACTCGGTGGGACCGATTCGCTCATCTCGGTGAGACCGAAATGTTATGAAAGGGAAACAGAGAGTTTGCATTGCAGTCTCGGTGGGACCGATCGCTCATCTCGGTTGGACCAAAACGTTACAAATGGAAATAGAGATATTACAATCCCATCTCGGTGAGACCGATATCCCTATCGGTGAGACCGGTTTACCTAGGGTTTGTGGCAGTGGCTATGACATCTGAACTCGGTGGCGCCGGATAGAAAGAATCGGTGGGGCCGAGTTTGACTTTTGGTTTAGGTCATGTGTGGATGTGATAAAGTAGTTGAGGGCTTTGGAGCATATCACTAAGCATTTTGAGCAAGAAAGCCATTAAGCAACACCTCATCCCTCCTTGATAGTATTGGCTTTTCCTATAGACTCAATGTGATCTTGGATCACTAAAATAGAAAATGTAGAGTCTTGAGCTTTGAGCTTGAGCCAATCCTTTTGTCCTTAGCATTTTGAGGGATCCACTTTTCTCATCCATGCCATGCCAATCATTGAGCTTTCCTGAAATATTTATCTTGAAGTAGCATTAGCTCAATGAAATATATGTTGTTAGGAATTACCAAAACCACCCAGGGATAGTTGCACTTTCAATCTCCCCCTTTTTGGTAATTGATGACAACATATATATCAAAGTTTCGACAAATGATAATAAGATTGAAGAACATTATCGCTTTGAGAAGTATGTGAAAAGTAAGAGCTCCCCCTAAATTTGTGCAGTAGCTCAATGAAATATATGTTGTTAGGAATTACCAAAACCACCCAGGGATAGTTGCACTTTCAATGTCCTCGAGCTGAACATGTGCTGAACGCGGAGGTGCCGTACATTCGGTGCTTGGATCGGTTGGATCGCGAAGACGTTCGACTACATCAACCGCGTTAACTAAATGCTTCCGCTTTCGGTCTACGAGGGTACGTGGACACACTCTCCCCTCTCGTTGCTATGCATCACATAGATAGATCTTGCGTGATCATAGGAAATTTTTGGAACTTACGGCATTACGCAACAGTGGTATCCGAGCCAGGTCTATGCGTAGATGTTATATGAACGAGTAGAACACAAAATGTTGTGGGCGATAATAGTCATAATGCTTACTAGATGTCATACTTTGATTCGGCGGTATTGTTGGATGAAGCGGCTCAGACCGACATTACGCGTACGCTTATGCGAGGCTGGTTCTACCGACGTGCTTTGCACATAGGTGGCTGGTGAGTTTTTGTTTCTCCAACTTTAGTTGAATCAAGTGTGGCTACGCCCGGTCCTTGTTGAAGGTTAAAACAACACACTTGACAAAAAATCATTGTGGTTTTGATGCGTAGGTAGGAACGGTTCTTGCTAGAAGCCCATAGCAGCCACGTAAAACTTGCAACAACAAAGTAGAGGACGTCTAACTTGTTTTTGCAGGGCTTGCTGTGATGTGATTGTTGGAAATATGCCCTAGAGGCAATAATAAAAGTATTATTATATTTCATTGTTCATGATGATTGTCTTTTATTCATGCTATAACTGTATTATCCGGAAATCGTAATACACGTGTGAATACTTAGACCACAATATGTCCCTGGTAAGCCTCTAGTTGACCAGCTCGTTGTGATCAACAGATAGTCATGGTTTCCTGACTATGGACATTGGATGTCGTTGATAACGGGATCACATCGTTAGGAGAATGATGTGATGGACAAGACCCAATCCTAAGCATAGCATAAAAGATCGTGTAGTTCATTTTGCTAGAGCTTTGCCAATGTCGAATATCTCTTCCTTAGACCATGAGATCGTGTAACTCCCGGATACCGTAGGAGTGCCTTGGGTGTATCAAACGTCACAACGTAACTGGGTGACTATAAAGGTGCATTACAGGTATCTCCGAAAGTAGCTGTTGGGTTGACACGGATCGAGACTGGGATTTGTCACTCCGTATGACGGAGAGGTATCTCTGGGCCCACTCGGTAATGCATCATCATATTGAGCTCAATGTGACCAAGGTGTTGGACACGGGATCATGCATTACGGTACGAGTAAAGTGACTTGCCAGTAACGAGACTGAACAAGGTATTGGGATACCGACGATCGAGTCTCGGGCATGTAACGTACCGATTGACAAAGGGAATTGCATACAGGGTTTGATCGAATCCTCGACATCGTGGTTCATCCGATGACAACATCGAGGAGCATGTGGGAGCCATCATGGGTATCCAGATCCCGCTGATGGTTATTGACTGAGAGCGTCTCGGTCATGTCTGCATGTCTCCCGAACCCGTAGGGTCTACACACTTAAGGTTCGGTGACGCTAGGGTTATGAAGATATGTATATGCAGAAACCCGAATGTTGTTCGGAGTCCCGGATGAGATCCCGGACGTCACAAGGAGTTCCGGAATGGTCCGGAGGTAAACAATTATATATAGGAAGTGCTATTTCGGGCATCGGGACAAGTTTCGGGGTTATCGGTATTGTACCGGGACCACCGGAAGGGTCCCGGGGGTCCACCGGGTGGGGCCACCTGTCCCGGGGGGCCACATGGGCTGTAGGGGGTGCGCCTTGGCCTTCATGGGCCAAGGGAACCAGCCCCTATAGGCCCATGCGCCTAGGGTTTCCCCCTAGGAGGAGTCCTAGTGGTGGAAGGCACCCCTAGGTGCCTTGGGGGGGAGGGAAACCTCCCCTAGGCCGCCGCCCCCCTAGTAGATCTCATCTACTAGGGCCGGCGCCCCCCCTGGCACCCCTATATATAGTGGGGGAGAGGAGGGACTTCACAGACCAGCCCCTGGCGCCTCCATCTCCCCCCCCCCCGTTACGTCTCTCCCTCGTAGTCTCGGCGAAGCCCTGCTGCTGTGACGCCCTGCATCCACCACCACGCCGTCGTGCTGCTGGATCTTCATCAACCTCTCCTTCCCCCTTGCTGGATCAAGAAGGAGGAGACGTCTCCCGTCCCGTACGTGTGCTGAACGCGGAGGTGCCGTCCGTTCGGCGCTGGTCATCGGTGATTTGGATCATGTCGAGTACGACTACATCATCACCTTGCAAGCTTCCGCACGCGATCTACAAGTGGTATGTAGATGCAAACTCTCTCCCTTGACTCGTTGCTTAGATGAACTCATAGATGGATCTTGGTGAAGCCGTAGGAAAAATTTTAATTTTCTGCAACGTTCCCCAACAGTGGTATCAGAGCCAGGTTTATGCGTAGTTCTCTTTGCACGAGTAGAACACAATTTTGTTGTGGGCATGGATTTTGTCATCTTACTTGCCTCTACTAGTCTTTTCTTGCTCAACGGTATTGTGGGATGAAGCGGCCCGGACCAACCTTACACGTACGCTTACGTGAGACCGGTTCCACCGATTGACATGCACTAGTTGCATAAGGTGGCTGGCGGGTGTCTGTCTCTCCCACCTTAGTTGGAGCGGAATCGATGAACAGGGCCCTTATGAAGGGTAAATAGAAGTTGACAAAATCACGTTGTGGTGATTCGTAGGTAAGAAAACGTTCTTGCTAGAACCCAATTGCAGCCACGTAAAAGATGCAACAACAATTAGAGGACGTCTAACTTGTTTTTGCAGCGATTGATCATGTGATGTGATATGGCCAGAAGTTGTGATGAATGATGAATTCTGATGTATGAGATCATGTTCTTTGTAATAGGATTCACGACTTGCATGTCGATGAGTATGACAACCGGCAGGAGCCATAGGAGTTGTCTTTATTTTTTGTATGACCTGCGTGTCATTGAATAACGTCATGTAAACTACTTTACTTTGTTGCTAAACGTTAGTCATAGAAGTAGAAGTAGTCGTTGGCGTGACAACTTCATGAAGACACGATGATGGAGATCATGATGATGGAGATCATGGTGTCAAGCCGGTGACAAGATGATCATGGAGCCCCGAAGATGAAGATCAATGGAGCTATATGATATTGTCCATATCATGTCACAACTATATAATTGCATGTGATGTTTATTATGTATTATGCATCTTGTTTACTTAGGACGACGGTAGTAAATAAGATGATCCCTTATAAAATTTCAAGAAGTGTTCTCCCCTAACTGTGCACCGTTGCTACAGTTCGTCGCTTCTAAGCACCACGTGATGATCGGGTGTGATGGATTCTTACGTTCACATACAACGGGTGTAAGACAGTTTTACACAGCGAAAACACTTAGGGTTAACTTGACGAGCCTAGCATGTGCAGACATGGCCTCGGAACACGAGACCGAAAGGTCAAACACGAGTCGTATGGAAGATACGATCAACATGAGAATGTTCACCGACGATGACTAGTCCGTCTCACGTGATGATCGGACACGGGCTAGTCAACTCGGATCGTGTAAACACTTAGATGACTAGAGGGATGTCTAATCTAAGTGGGAGTTCATAATTTGATTAGAACTTTATTATCATGAACTTAGTCTAAAACCTTTGCAAATATGTCTTGTAGATCAATGGCCAACGCTAATGTCAACATGAACTTCAACGCGTTCCTAGAGAAAACCAACCTGAAAGATGATGGCAGCAACTATACGGACTGGGTCCGAAACCTGAGGATCATCCTCATAGCTGCCAGGAAACAATATGTCCTAGAAGGACCGCTAGGTGACGCTCCCGTCCCAGAAAACCAAGACATTATGAATGCTTGGCAGTCTCGCGCTGATGATTACTCCCTCGTTCAGTGCGGCATGCTTTACAGCTTAGAACCGGGGCTCCAAAAGCGTTTTGAGCATCACGGAGCATATGAGATGTTCGAAGAGCTGAAACTAGTTTTCCAAGCTCATGCCCGGGTCGAGAGATATGATGTCTCCGACAAGTTCTACAGTTGTAAGATGGAGGAAAATAGTTCTGTCAGTGAGCACATCCTGAAGATGTCTGGGTTGCACAACCGTATGACCCAGCTGAACATTAACCTCCCAGATGAGGCGGTCATTGACAGAATCCTCCAGTCGCTCCCACCAAGCTACAAGAGCTTTGTGATGAACTACAACATGCAGGGGATGGAAAAGACCATTCCTGAAGTGTTCTCGATGCTGAAGTCAGCAGAGGCTGAAATCAAGAAAGAACATCAAGTGTTGATGGTCAATAAGACCACTAAGTTCAAGAAGGGCAAGGGTAAGAAGAACTTCAAGAAGGACGGCAAAGATGTTGCCGCGCCTGGTAAGCCAGTTACCAGGAAGAAGTCAAAGAATGGACCTAAGCCTGAGACTGAGTGCTTTTATTGCAAAGGGAAGGGTCATTGGAAGCGGAACTGCCCCAAATACTTAGCGGATAAGAAGGCCGGCAACACCAAAGGTATATTTGATATACATGTGATTGATGTGTACCTTACCAGTACTCGTAGTAACTCCTGGGTATTTGATACCGGTGCCGTTGCTCATATTTGTAACTCACAGCAGGAGCTGCGGAATAGACGGAGACTGGCGAAGGACGAGGTGACGATGCGCGTCGGGAATGGTTCCAGAGTCGATGTGATCGCCGTCGGCACGCTGCCTCTACATTTACCTACGGGATTAGTTTTGAACCTTAATAATTGTTATTTAGTGCCAAGTTTGAGCATGAACATTGTATCAGGATCTCGTTTAATACGAGATGGCTACTCATTTAAGTCTGAGAATAATGGTTGTTCGATTTATATGAGAGATATGTTTTATGGTCATGCTCCGATGGTCAATGGTTTATTCTTAATGAATCTCGAACGTAATATTACACATGTTCATAGTGTAGATGCCAAAAGATTTAAAGTTGATAACGATAGTCCCACATACTTGTGGCACTGCCGCCTTGGTCACATTGGTGTCAAGCGCATGAAGAAGCTCCATGTCGATGGACTTTTAGAGTCTCTTGATTATGAATCGTTTGACACGTGCGAACCATGCCTTTTGGGCAAAATGACCAAGACTCCGTTCTCCGGAACAATGGAGCGAGCAACCAACTTGTTGGAAATCATACATACCGATGTGTGCGGTCCAATGAGCGTTGAGGCTCGCGGAGGATATCGTTATGTTCTCACTCTCACAGATGACTTGAGTAGATATGGGTATGTCTACTTAATGAAACACAAGTCTGAGACCTTTGAAAAGTTCAAGGAATTTCAGAATGAGGTAGAGAATCAACGTGACCGAAAGATAAAATTCTTACGATCAGATCGTGGAGGAGAATACTTAAGTCACGAATTTGGTACACACTTAAGGAAATGTGGAATCGTTTCACAGCTCACGCCGCCTGGAACACCTCAGCGAAACGGTGTGTCCGAACGTCGTAATCGCACCCTATTGGATATGGTGCGGTCTATGATGTCCCTTACCGACTTACCGCTATCATTTTGGGGATACGCTCTAGAGACAGCTACATTCACTTTAAATAGGGCACCGTCTAAATCCGTTGAGACGACACCGTATGAATTATGGTTTGGAAAGAAACCTAAGCTGTCGTTTCTGAAAGTTTGGGGATGTGATGCTTATGTCAAGAAACTTCAACCTGAAAAGCTCGAACCCAAGTCGGAAAAATGCGTATTCATAGGATACCCTAAGGAAACTGTAGGGTATACCTTCTACTTAAGATCCGAAGGCAAGATCTTTGTTGCCAAGAACGGATGCTTTCTGGAAAAAGAGTTTCTCTCGAAAGAAGTAAGTGGGAGGAAAGTAGAACTCGATGAAGTACTACCTCTTGAGCGGGAAAGTGGCGCAGCGCAGGAAACCGTTCCTGTGATGCCCACACCAACTGAAGAGGAAAACAATGATAATGATCAAGGTACTTCGGATCAAGTTACTGCTGAACTTCGTAGGTCCACAAGGACACGTTCCGCACCAGAGTGGTACGGCAACCCTGTCCTGGAAATCATGTTGTTAGACAACAATGAACCTTCGAACTATGAAGAAGCAATGGCGGGCCCGGATTCCAACAAATGGCTTGAAGCCATGAAATCCGAGATAGAATCCATGCATGAAAACAAAGTATGGACTTTGACAGACTTGCCCGATGATCGGCGAGCGATAGAAAACAAATGGATCTTTAAGAAGAAGACGGACGCGGATGGTAATATTACCATCTATAAAGCTCGACTTGTCGCTAAGGGTTATCGACAGGTTCAAGGGATTGACTACGACGAGACATTCTCTCCCGTAGCGAAGCTAAAGTCCGTCCGAATCATGTTAGCAATTGCCGCATACTATGATTATGAGATATGGCAGATGGACGTCAAAACAGCATTCCTTAACGGGCATCTTAAGGAAGAACTATATATGATACAGCCGGAAGGTTTTGTCGATCCTCGGAACGCTAACAAAGTATGCAAGCTCCAGCGATCCATTTATGGACTGGTGCAAGCATCTCGGAGTTGGAACATTCGCTTTGATGAGATGATCAAAGCGTTTGGGTTTATGCAGACTTATGGAGAAGCCTGCGTTTACAAGAAAGTGAGTGGGAGCTCTGTAGCATTTCTCATATTATATGTAGATGACATACTCCTGATGGGAAATAATATAGAATTTCTGGACAGCATTAAGGCCTACTTGAATAAGTGTTTTTCAATGAAGGACCTTGGAGAAGCTGCTTATATATTAGGCATCAAGATCTATAGAGATAGATCGAGACGCCTCATAGGTCTTTCACAAAGCACATACCTTGATAAGATTTTGAAGAGATTCAGAATGGATCAGTCCAAGAAGGGGTTCTTGCCTATGTTACAAGGTATGAGACTGAGCTCAGCTCAGTCACCGACCACGGCAAAGGATAAAGAAGAGATGAGTGTCATCCCCTATGCTTCAGCCATAGGATCTATTATGTATGCCATGCTGTGTACCAGACCCGATGTAAACCTTGCCGTAAGTTTGGTAGCAAGATACCAAAGTAATCCCGGCAAGGAACACTGGACAGCGGTCAAGAATATCCTGAAGTACCTGAAAAGGACGAAGGACATGTTTCTCGTTTATGGAGGAGACGAAGAGCTCGTCGTAAAGGGTTACGTCGACGCTAGCTTCGACTCAGATCTGGATGACTCTAAGTCACAAACTGGATACGTGTATATGTTGAATGGTGGAGCAGTAAGCTGGTGCAGCTGCAAGCAGAGCGTCGTGGCGGGATCTACATGTGAAGCGGAGTACATGGCAGCCTCGGAGGCAGCACATGAAGCGATTTGGGTGAAGGAGTTCATCACCGACCTAGGAGTCATACCCAATGCGTCGGGGCCGATCAAACTCTTCTGTGACAACACTGGAGCTATTGCCCTCGCCAAGGAGCCCAGGTTTCACAAGAAGACCAGGCACATCAAGCGTCGTTTCAACTCCATCCGTGAAAATGTTCAAGATGGAGACATAGAGATTTACAAAGTGCACACGGATCTGAATGTCGCAGATCCGCTGACTAAACCTCTCTCGCGTGCAAAACATGATCAACACCAGAACTCTATGGGTGTTCGATTCATCACAATGTAACTAGATTGGTGACTCTAGTGCAAGTGGGAGACTGTTGGAAATATGCCCTAGAGGCAATAATAAAAGTATTATTATATTTCATTGTTCATGATAATTGTCTTTTATTCATGCTATAACTGTATTATCCGGAAATCGTAATACACGTGTGAATACTTAGACCACAATATGTCCCTGGTAAGCCTCTAGTTGACCAGCTCGTTGTGATCAACAGATAGTCATGGTTTCCTGACTATGGACATTGGATGTCGTTGATAACGGGATCACATCATTAGGAGAATGATGTGATGGACAAGACCCAATCCTAAGCATAGCATAAAAGATCGTGTAGTTCGTTTTGCTAGAGCTTTGCCAATGTCGAATATCTCTTCCTTAGACCATGAGATCGTGTAACTCCCGGATACCGTAGGAGTGCCTTGGGTGTATCAAACGTCACAACGTAACTGGGTGACTATAAAGGTGCATTACAGGTATCTCCGAAAGTAGCTGTTGGGTTGACACGGATCGAGACTGGGATTTGTCACTCCGTATGACGGAGAGGTATCTCTGGGCCCACTCGGTAATGCATCATCGTATTGAGCTCAATGTGACCAAGGTGTTGGACACGGGATCATGCATTACGGTACGAGTAAAGTGACTTGCCAGTAACGAGACTGAACAAGGTATTGGGATACCGACGATCGAGTCTCGGGCATGTAACGTACCGATTGACAAAGGGAATTGCATACAGGGTTTGATCGAATCCTCGACATCGTGGTTCATCCGATGACAACATCGAGGAGCATGTGGGAGCCATCATGGGTATCCAGATCCCGCTGATGGTTATTGACTGAGAGCGTCTCGGTCATGTCTGCATGTCTCCCGAACCCGTAGGGTCTACACACTTAAGGTTCGGTGACGCTAGGGTTATGAAGATATGTATATGCAGAAACCCGAATGTTGTTCGGAGTCCCGGATGAGATCCCGGACGTCACAAGGAGTTCCGGAATGGTCCGGAGGTAAAGAATTATATATAGGAAGTGCTATTTCGGGCATCGGGACAAGTTTCGGGGTTATCGGTATTGTACCGGGACCACCGGAAGGGTCCCGGGGGTCCACCGGGTGGGTCCACCTGTCCCGGGGGGCCACATGGGCTGTAGGGGGTGCGCTTTGGCCTTCATGGGCCAAGGGCACCAGCCCCTATAGGCCCATGCGCCTAGGGTTTCCCCCTAGGAGGAGTCCTAGTGGTGGAAGGCACCCCTAGGTGCCTTGGGGGGGAGGGAAACCTCCCCTAGGCCGCCGCCCCCCTAGTAGATCTCATATACTAGGGCCGGCGCCCCCTGGCACCCCTATATATAGTGGGGGAGAGGAGGGACTTCACAGACCAGCCCCTGGCGCCTCCATCTCCCCCCCGTTACGTCTCTCCCTCATAGTCTCGGCGAAGCCCTGCTGCTGTGACGCCCTGCATCCACCACCACGCCGTCGTGCTGCTGGATCTTCATCAACCTCTCCTTCCCCCTTGCTGGATCAAGAAGGAGGAGACGTCTCCCGTCCCGTATGTGTGTTGAACGCGGAGGTGCCATCCGTTCGGCGCTGGTCATCGGTGATTTGGATCACGTCGAGTACGACTACATCATCACCTTGCAAGCTTCCGCACGCGATCTACAAGTGGTATGTAGATGCAAACTCTCTCCCTTGACTCGTTGCTTAGATGAACTCATAGATGGATCTTGGTGAAGCCGTAGGAAAAATTTTAATTTTCTGCAACGTTCCCCAACAGTGATATGGTCAAGCATGATGTGATATAAATTGTTGTATGAGATGATCATGTTTTGTAACAAAATTATCGGCAACTGGCAGGAGCCATATGGTTGTCTCTTTATTGTATGCAATGCAATCGCCATGTAATTTTTTACTTTATCACTAAGCGGTAGCGATAGTCGTAGTAACAATAGTTGGCGATACGACAACGATGCTACGATGGAGATCAAGGTGTCGCGTCGGTGACGTTGGAGATCATGACGATGCTTCGGTGATGGAGATCATGAGCACTAGATGATGATGGCCATATCATGTCACATATTTTGATTGCATGTGATGTTTATCCTTTATGCATCTTATTTTTCTTAGAACGTCGGTAGCATTATAAGATGATCCCTTACTAAATTTCAAGGTACATCTGTTCTCCCTGGTATGCACCGTTGCTACAGTTCGTCGTGCCGAGACACCACATGATGATCGGGTGTGATAAGCTCTACGTTCACATACAACGGGTGCAAGCTAGTTTTGCACACGCAGAATACTCGGGTTAAACTTGACGAGCCTTGCATATGCAGATATGGCCTCGAAACACTAAGACCGAAAGGTCGAGCGTGAATCATATAGTAGATATGATCAACATAGTGATATTTACCATTGAAAACTACTCCATCTCACGTGATGATCGGACATGGTTTAGTTGATTTGGATCACGTGATCACTTAGATGATTAGAGAGATGTCTATCTAAGTGGGAGTTCTTAAGTAATATGATTAATTGAACTTTAATTTATCATGAACTTAGTACCTGATAATTTTTTACATGTCTATGTTGTTGTAGATCAATGGCCCATGCTACCGTTCCTTTGAATTTTAATGTGTTCCTAGAGAAAGCTAAGTTGAAAGATGATGGCAACAACTACACGGACTGGGTCCATAACTTGAGGATTATCCTCATTGCTGAACAGAAGAATTACGTCCTGAAAGCACCGTTGGTTACCAGGCCTGCTACAGATGCTACTGATGACATTAAGAACGTCTGGCAGAGCAAAGCTGATGACTACTCAATAGTTCAGCGTGCCATGCTTTACGGCTTAGAATCAAGACTTCAAAGACGTTTGGAACGTCATGGAGCATATGAGATGTTCCAAGAGTTGAATTTAATATTTCAAGCAAATGCCCGAGTTGAGAGATATGAAGTCTCCAACAAGTTCTACAGCTGCAAAATGGATGAGAATAGTTCTGTCAGTGAAAACATACTCAAAATGTCTGGGTATCATAATCAGTTGACTCAGCTGGGAGTTGATCTTCCAGTTGATTGTGTCATTGACAGAGTTCTTCAATCACTGCTACCAAGCTACAAAGGCTTCGTGATGAACTATAATATGCAAGGGATGGACAAGACTATTACCGAGCTCTTCGCAATGCTAAAGGCCACGGAGGTAGAAATCAAAAAGGAGCATCAAGTGTTGATGGTCAATAAGACCACTAATTTAAAGAAAAAGGGCAAAGGGAATAAAGGGAACTTAAAGAAAAACGGCAAAAAGGTTGTTGCTCAAGAGAATAAACCCAAGTCTGGACCTAAGCCTGAAACTGAGTGCTTCTACTGCAAAGGGGTTGGTCACTGGAAGCGGAACTACCCCAAGTATTTGGCGGATAAGAAGGATGGCAAAGTGAAAGGTATATTTGATATACATGTTATTGATGTGTACTGATACGTCCTTCTTGCATCATGCTTTTAAATCAATATTTATTGCATTATGGGCTGTTATTACACATTATATCTCAATACTTATGGCTATTCTCTCTTATTTTACAAGGTTTACCATGAAGAGGGGGAATGCCGGCAGCTGGAATTCTGGCTGGAAAAGGAGCAAACGTTGGAAACCTATTCTACACAGTTGCAAAAGTCCTGAAACTCCACGAAACAACTTTTTGGAATTATTAAGAATTTCTGACCGAAAGAAATACACCAGGAGGCCCACACCCTGTCCAGGAGACAGCCCCCCCTATAGGGCGCGCCCCTATCTCCTGGGCCCCCTGGTGGGCCTCCGGTGTCCATCTTCTGCTATATCATCACTTTTACCCTGGAAAAAATCATGGGCAAGCTTACGGGACGAAACTCCGCCGCCACGAGGCGGAACCTTGGCGGAACCAATCTAGGGCTCTGGTGGAGCTGTTCTGCCGGGGACACTTCCCTTCGGGAGGGGAAATCATCACCAACGTCATCACCAACGATCCTCTCATCGGGAGAGGGTCAATCTCCATCAACATCTTCACCAACACCATCTCCTCTCAAAACCCTAGTTCATCTCTTGTAGCCAATCTTGTATAAAAACCACAAATTGGTACCTCTGGGTTGCTAGTAGTGTTGATTACTCCTTGTAGTTGATGCTAATTGGTTTACTTGGTGGAAGATCATATGTTCAGATCCTTTATGCATATTATTAATCCTCTGATTATGAACATGAATATGATTTGTGAGTAGTTACATTTGTTCCTGAGGACATGGGTGAAGTCTTGCTATTAGTAGTCATGTGAATTTGGTATTCGTTTGATATTTTGATGAGATGCATGTTGTCTTTTCATCTAGTGGTGTTATGTGAACGTCGACTACATGACACTTCACCATTATTTGGGCCTAGATGAAGGCATGGGGAATTAATAAGTAGATGATGGGTTGCTAGAGTGACAGAATCTTAAACCCTAGTTTATGCGTTGCTTCGTTAGGGGCTGATATGGATCCATATGTTTAATGATGTGGTTATGTTTACCTTAATACTTCTTTTGTAGTTGCGGACGCTTGCAATAGGGGTTAATCATAAGTGGGATGCTTGTCCAAGTAAGGGCAGTACCCAAGTACTAGTCCACCCACATG
This sequence comes from Triticum aestivum, assembly GCF_018294505.1. Taxonomy (NCBI): domain Eukaryota; kingdom Viridiplantae; phylum Streptophyta; class Magnoliopsida; order Poales; family Poaceae; genus Triticum; species Triticum aestivum. The sequence continues at coordinate 439,407,901 of NC_057807.1, read as the reverse complement.
TCAAATTATCAAAGTACCGAACGCGAATCATATGAACGTGATGAAAACTAGCTTGACGATAATTCCCATGTGTCCTCGGGAGCTCCTTTCTCATTATTAGAAATTGTCCAGGCTTATCCTTTGCTACATAAAGGATTGGGCCACCTTGCTGCACTTTATTTACTTTATTTACTTGTTACTCGTTACTACTTATCTTATCACAAAACTATCTATCACCTACAATTTCAGTGCGTGCAGAGAAAACCTTACTGAAAACCGCTTATCATTTCCTTCTGCTCCTCATTGGGTTCGACACTCTTACTTATCAAAAGGACTACGATTGATCCCCTACACTTGTGGGTCATCAAGACTCTTTTCTGGCGCTGTTGCCGGGGAGTGTAGCACTTTTGGTGAGTGGAACTTGGTAAGGAAACATTTATATAGTGTGCTGAAATTTTCTGTTACTTCTCACTATGGAAACTAATCCTTTGAGGGGCTTGTCGGGGTATCTTCACCCCAACCAGAAGAGCAAAGAGTTGCTCCTCAACCTACTGAACTTTATGAAAATATTTATTTTGAGATCCCTTCGGGTATGATAGAGAAACTGCTAGCTAATCCATTTGCAGGAGATGGAACATTGCATCCCGATTTATACCTTATCTTTGTGGATGAAGTTTGTGGATTATTTAAGCTTGCAGGTATTCCCGATGATGTTGTCAAAAGGAAGGTCTTCCCTTTATCTTTGAAGGGAGATGCATTGACATGGTATAGGCTATGTGATGATACGAGATCTTGGAATTATAAGCGATTGAAGTTGGAATTTCACCAGAAGTTCTATCCTATGCATCTTGTTCACCATGATCGTAATTACATATATAATTTCTGGCCTCGTGAAGGAGAAAGCATCTCTCAAGCTTGGGGGAGGCTTAAGTCAATGTTATATTCATGCCCCAATCATGAGCTCTCTCGGGAAATGATTATCCAGAATTTTTATGCTCGGCTTTCTCTTGATAATCGCAACCTGCTCGATACTTCCTGTGCTAGTTCTTATATGCTGAAGACTATTGATTTCAAATGGGACTTATTGGAAAGAATTAAACGTAACTCTGAAGATTGGGGTTCCAACGATGGTAAGGAGTCAAGTATGACACCTAAGTTCGATTGTGTTAAATCTTTTATGGATGTCGATGCTTTTCGTGGATTTAGCGCTAAATATGGACTTGACTCTGAGATAGTAGCTACTTTCTGTGAATCTTTTGCTACTCACATTGATCTCCCTAAAGAGAAGTGATTTAAATATAATCCTCCTGTTGAAGTGAAAGTAGTTGCATTATTACAGTCGAAGAAAAGACTATTACCTATAGTGATCCTATTGTTCCTACTGCTTATGTTGAAAAACCTCATTTTCCTGTTAGGATAAAGGATCATGCTAAAGCTTCGACTGTTGTTCGTAAGAGCAATACTAGGACTTATACACCTCCTGAGCAAATTAATGTTGAACCTAGTATTGCTATGGTTAAAGATCTCTTGGATGAGGATTTAGATGGGCATGTTATTTCTTTCTGTGGTGAGACTGCTAATATTGCTAGGCTAGATACTAAGACATGTAGACCTGTCGTAGGCATGCCTGTTATTTCTGTTAAAATAGGAGATCATTGTTATCACGGCTTATGTGATATGGGTGCTAGTGCTAGTGCAATACCTTATTCCTTATATCATGAAATTATGCATGACATTGCACCCATTGAATTAGAAGACATTGATGTTACTATTAAGCTTGCTAATAGGGATACCATTAAACCCTTTGGGATTGTTATAGATGTTGAAGTTTTGTGTGGGAAGGTTAAATACCCTACCAATTTCCTTGTTCTTGGTTCCCCACAAGATGATTTTTCCCCATTATTTTTGGTAGACCCTTCTTGAATACAGCTAGTGCTAAGATTAATTGTGAAAAGAATATTGTCACTGTTGGCATAGATGGTATGTCACATGAGTTTAATTTCGCTAAGTTTAGTAGACAACCTCGTGAAAGGGAACCACCTAGTAAGGATGAAATTATTGGTCTTGCTTCCATTGTTGTTCCTCCAACTGATCCGTTAGAATAATACTTGCTAGTCCATGAAAACGATATATTTATGAAGGAAAGAAGGGAAATAGATGAAGTCTTCCTCAAACAGGAACCTATGTTAAAACATAACCTTCCCATTGAAATTCTTGGGGATCTCCCTCCACCCAAGGGTGATCCCGTGTTTGAACTCAAACCTTTACCTGACAATCTTAAGTATGCTTATCTTGATGAAAAAGAAATATATCCTGTTATTATTAGCGCTAACCTTTCAGAGAAAGAAGAAGAAAGATTATTGAAAACTCTGAAGAAGCACCGAGCAGCTATCGGATATACTATGACCTTAAGGGTGTTAGTCCCACGTTATGTCAACACAAAATTACATGAGGACGATGCCAAACCAGTTAGAGATCCTCAAAGACGATTAAATCCCAAGATGAAGGAAGTGGTAAGAAAGGAGATATTAAAGCTCCTTGAGGCAGGTATTATTTATCCCGTTGCTGATAGTGAATGGGTAAGCCCTGTCCATTGTGTTCCTAAAAAGGGAGGTATTACCGTTGTTCCTAATGATAAAGATGAATTGATCCCACAAAGAATTATTACAGGTTATAGGATGGTAATTGATTTCCGTAAGTTAAATAAAGCCACTAAGAAAGATCATTACCCTTTACCTTTTATTGATCAAATGCTAGAAAGACTATCCAAACACACACATTTCTGCTTTCTAGATGGTTATTCTGGTTTCTCTCAGATACCTGTGTCAGCGAAGGATCAATCTAAAACTACTTTTACTTGCCCTTTTGGTACTTTTGCTTATAGACGCATGCCTTTTGGTTTATGTAATGCACCTGCTACCTTTCAAAGATGCATGATGGCTATATTCTCTGATTTTTGTGAAAAGATTTGTGAGGTATTCATGGATGATTTCTCAGTTTATGGATCCTCTTTTGATGATTGTTTCAGCAACCTTGATCGAGTTTTGCAGGGATGCGAAGGCACTAGTCTCATCCTGAATTGGGAAAAGTGTCACTTTATGGTTAATGAAGGCATTGTCTTGGGGCACAAGATCTCCGAGAGAGGTATTGAAGTTGATAAAGCCAAAGTTGATGCTATTGAAAAGATGCCATGTCCTAAGGACATAAAAGGTATAAGAAGTTTCCTTGGTCATGCCGGTTTTTATAGGAGGTTCATTAAGGACTTTTCTAGAATCTCTAGGCCTCTGACTAATTTATTGCAAAAAGATATTCCTTTTGTCTTTGATGATGATTGTGTAGAAGCATTTGAAACACTTAAGAAAGCTTTGATCACTGCACCTATTGTTCAGCCACCTAATTGGAATTTACCTTTTGAAATTATGTGTGATGCTCGTGATTTTGCTGTAGGTGCTGTTTTAGGGCAAAGAGTTGATAAGAAATTGAATGTTATCCAGTATGCTAGTAAGACTCTTGACACTGCCCAGAGAAATTATGCTACTACTGAAAAGAGTTCTTAGCAGTTGTGTTTGCATGTGATAAGTTTAGACCTTATATTGTTGATTCCAAAGTTACTATTCACACTGATCATGCTGCTATTAAATATCTTATGGAAAAGAAAGATGCTAAGCCTAGACTCATTAGATGGGTTCTCTTGCTCCAAGAATTTGACTTGCACATTATTGATAGAATGGGAGCTGAGAACCCCGTTGCAGATAACTTGTCTAGGTTAGAGAATGTTCTTGATGACCCACTACCTATTAATGATAGCTTTCCTGATGAACAATTAGCGGTCGTTAATGCTTCTCGTACTGCTCCTTGGTATGCTGATTATGCTAATTACATTGTTGCTAAATTTATACCGCCTAGTTTCACATACCAACAAAAAAAAGTTCTTTTATGATTTAAGACATTATTTCTGGGATGATCCACATCTTTATAAAGAAGGAGTCACTACTAGGGAAAAGCCTAGCAGCAGCGCGGGTTTTGGGCCTCTCAGTAGTGCGGGGAACGATGCTACTAATAAGGCGCTACAGCTAACGTATAGCGGTAGCGCCTGTTGTCCCACGCTACTGCTATACATGAATAGCTTTAGCGCTCTTTAGAAAAGGGCGCTACTGATATTATCTCAGCGCTGTTTACAGGGAAGCGCTACTGGTAAGGCGGCGCTATTGCTAAATTTCCCCCGTCGCTACTACTAGTTTTATTAGTTTTTTTCCTGCATATTTGTTTTGTATTTGTTTTGTATTTGAATAGGCTTTATACAATAATCTTTAGCATATCATACACATGCAAATGTAATCATAGCATATACATACAATTAGTCTCATCAAATCATGTCATCATCATAATCATCATCCAACACAAAGTGGTCTCTCGTCATCAATCTCGAAAATAGCGATACAAGTCTCGATTACTTGCAAATACATCCTCATCCATCTAAACAATGATATACGCGAGAAGAGCTATCACTTTGAGTACATGAGTTCGTATCCCTCTCTCGCATTAGCGTGAACCTAAACTAACTACTGCCTGTCGCTCGGAAACCGGAAACCGGTACACCTGGGCCTGACACTCCGGCCACTTGTCGTATATATACTCCTGGCATAGCACTTCTTTGCCATCTATGACCTATGCACCTGCATCGTCACATGAGTCAATGATATGCAACATATATAGTTGAGCAACAGAAAGAGACAGACTTGGCAAAAATAGAAACAACATATCATAAGCATAAATAACAAAGTTCATCGTACCCAAAATGCCCTAACTAGAGTGATTTTCGCTAGTCGAGGAGGAGGACGGTTTAATTACATCACAAATAAAGTTTCACCGTGCATTACTCAAAGTTTTGTCATACAGAAAGTACGGACTAAATGGACACATTTACTCCACCATGTCGTGCCATCCATCCATGTCAGGGAGATAGTCCTCGAGCTTAGTGAAAGGCTTCATGTCGAGACGCTGAGAGGCTATCCATGTTCGGACGTCTTCCCGCGACATTTGTCCTTCTCCGTAGAACATCCCTGTTTTTCCGACGACCTCCTTCATGATGATTTGGGCAAGTTCGCGCTGGATGTTATAGAACTCAGCTCGAAGTCGATGATCCTCGATATCTCCTATGTTCTTTGCCCATTGCAGAATATGGGCATCGCCAGATCTAGGTGACATGCGAAGGTTCTGGTGATCCCGTCTGTACTCCAGCATGTGGTGTAGGACATAGAACCCATCATTAAGAGAATCGTTCGGTTGCTGGATGCAGCAGAAGTCGGTCTTATGGCTGAAGGCGACCCTGCCGCCCCTTCTCTTCTTGTCCCTAACCTCTCCACCCCTTGCTTGGTAGTAAAACATAGCACTGTCAAGAACATCTTTGATGTGGGTGTAATCCTTTTTGTGAATGTTCTTCGACGAGTCCAAGTAAAGAGCGTGGGAGAATCGGGGGTAGAGGATGATGAGGACGGCGCGCCCGCCGCTGCGCAAAATAAGTACACCTCAAATTAATTAGCCTCCACCGTGCAAATGAATTATTGAAATCAAAGGAAGGATAGCAGCGCGGATGACTTACACGGGATGATAAGGCACGAGAATCGCCTCCTTGTCCTTATTGGCGAGCATGAAACTAACGATGTAATCCCTCGCGTATTCACGCTGCTCTGCGCAGACTCCCAAGAAGCCCTTGTGCATGTAGTACGGGTCAGCGACATAGATATGACGTATCTGCTCAACCCCAATGATGTAGTTCATGTGCAAGGCATAAAGGCGGACAAACATAAAATCCAGCTTCTTCACGTGAAACATGTCAAATATGTAATCGAATCAGAGGAAGAACTTATCCGCGGGGAAGCTGTCGACGTACGACATTTGCCGCGGAACGTTAACCACGTAGAGTGGGTATCCTAGATCTTTCGAGGCGATGAAGCCTTTCTCTACCCGTAGCACATCGTCATGAAGTCTCCTTAGATTGCCGAATCTGGCCCGTAGTGCTATTGCAGGTAGGATTGGTTGACCGGGGATATGCCATTTATCCGCATCAGGGATATCTATACAGTCCTGAAGCCGAGGCTGCTGAGGCGGCTGGATCATAGAATCAGCTTTTTTGCCTTTCCTCGCTCTCTTCCTAGACTTCTTTACTACCGGAGGGTCATCCATATTACGTTGAGACGGTAATTCAGGGACCGACTCATGACGCTCAAACCCCAAGGAGGCTCCAGCATAGACATACTGTTCAGCGCCATCGTCATCCTCATCCTCATCCGTGGCAACGTCATTAGCGACTAATGGAGCCTCCTCCTTACCCCGTCCGCTATCACCCAACCCAACACCCGATGCTAATTGGGTAGGTGGGGTGTTGATGTTCATACCTTGCTAAGGCTGCGTGCTCGTGGGTGTGCTCCCGGTCGCCTCCAGATGAAGCAGACTCTTTGGCCACAACAGGACCCACCCATTGCAACAATCACCAAGCCGCCGCAGGATCTCGTCGTCATCCCCCACTAGTATTAGAGGAGGCAAATTCTCGTGGCTCGGTTTGACACTGGCCACGGAAACCTTGAAGACGTTCGGGGGGATCGGCCGGCTGTGGAACAATGGTTCCTTCGGCTCCATTATCGTCGCCTTCCCCACATCCACCTTCTGTTCACCGATGGTGTACAATATGGTGCACGGGGTTTCGTCGGCCTGCAAATAAAAGTCTGCGACGTGAGACATCTGAAAGGCAATGAAAACGGGAGATTATACTTTATATTGAAGGGGGCCGGTGTGACAGATACCGTGAGGGCGTCGAGCTCAGCCAAAGACGAGGCACCACCGAGCACGTCCGGTGCGGGAGCCGGTGCGGGTGCAGGTGCGGGAGCTGGTGCGGGAGCAGGTGCGGGAGCAGGTGCTCCCAAGAAGTCAGCAAGGGGAAAGTCCTCTGCATTTTTTTCTGGATTTTGCCTTGTCCAGGTGAAAACGCCCGTCACCAAGGAAGTAGACAAATCTGCAACCACCTGTTTTGCGGCAGCTACCGCTGTTGCAACTATCTGAGATGATTTCTTCTCAACCGCAATCTCAACCTTCTTGTCGATGTTTTCTTCAGTTAACCTCCGTCTTTCCTTTCTCTCCTCCGTGGTCTCACGATAGTACTTCTTCCACGTGGCGCCATCTCCGACACCGTGCACGCGTCCATACGACGGTCGAGTATCCACCGGTTGTCGTTTCAATACGTTCAACGCCCCGTTGAATGGAGTGTCCCACTTGGGCCTCGCCAATGCCTCAGACGGCGAGTCACTTTCGGCCGCAATCCGGTGATGCTCTCTCTGCAAAAGGCACAAGGATCATTTACAAATATGACTAACGTGTGCAGTCGAATTGATCAGAAACTAAAATTACCAGCAGTCTCATGAACTCCATAATGACCGGTGTTGTCTCGTAAACCTTCTTCACTGGGTCCCAAAGGTGCCGGGCCCTCAGGACGTCATGCTCCTGTGGGACGGTGAAATCCGCCAAGGGGTCTGGGATGCCCAGACTCGCGGCTTCCGCGTCCTCCTTGGCCCATTTGGACCTCTTTCTGCCGTAACCACGGCTTCCGAGGTGGTGGCTCCCAATGTTCCTCTCTTGAAGCCCCTTCATGTACTTAGACTTTTTTTTGGAAGCTTCGGCCTCGCAAGCCTCCTTGAATATTTGAAAATGCTCTTCCGTGATTGTCGGATTATCCTTTACAATCTCGGAGTAGGGTTCCTTCTTGTCGATGATCTTTGCTTTCACTCGAGTTTTCCAGGCGGCCAACGTGGTGCTAAACTTAGTCATGGCGTGTTTGTTTATCTTCTTCATTGTCGGGTCCTCGTCTGGATCTTCACAATCCTTCTCATTCCGGCCCGGGAACAAGAATATCTGGTGAAACTTCTTTAGGAGGGAGCTCCTCATATTTTCTATCTTCTGTAGTTTCTCATCGTTGATGGTGGTGGTTGTCCGTACGATGCAGCCTATTTGATTGCCGTAGCACGCGCGTGCTTCATCGGCGCCTTTGGCTCAAAATTGCCGTCGTCCACCTCCATGACCACCAGTCTAGTAGTTCTGAGTTTGTTAGGAACCCGTTGCCTCTTTGCTTTTGGTTCTACACCGGTTTCGCTCCCCGAGGCAGCACCGGTCTCAGTCTCAGCGCCGGTCTCAATGCCGGTCTAAGTCTGAGCGCCGGTCTCAGTCTCAGCGCCGGTCTGCGTGTCGGTCTCAGTCCCGGATGCCACCGGTGGGCCCAGCAACAACATCGGTTGATCGTCGGTAAGGCTAAAAAATTCGTCTGCCGCCCGGTAGACGTCGTCGCAATCACCAGAACCCTGTCCTTCATCGTTGCTAGCCATGTTTCCTATGATTAAATCTAGTCAATTAATTCTAGACCTAATAAAATGAATAATGACATAAAAAAGGCCTATTGTTTTGCAGGAATGTTGACTCCTTCCTAGTGTGGCAAATCCCGGGCACTCAATATGTCCTAGTTTGTAGCACAAGTCATGCCGAAATTCACGGAAAATTTCGGCATGACCTTTGCTAAAAAGTGGACAAATCGAGAACCTGAAATTTGTCGGTACAGAAATGAATCAACATTCCGGCAAAACATAGGCCACTCGGCATCATTCCCTGGAAACAACAAAGCCACTTGGGCACAATCGGACAACTTCAATGAAAAGATATAACATGACCACTTCAATGAAAAGATATAATGAGCAATAAAAGTCTAGGAAGGGATCATCTTTAAAATAAAATTTGCCTAAATTCTTTTCCTTGAAAAATAGTGTTCTTTTCAAAAATCAAAAACCTTTGCAAAATGACCTCACTAAACACTTCTCTGCCTAGGACAGAACCCAAATTATGTTGATCTAGCTATTCCTCTCTCTCACACAAACACACATTATTATCTCTAACCCTTCTCTGCCTAGGACAGAACCCAATTAAATTGCAAAGGAACTCCATTTCTCTAACCCTTCTGACCTAATGCTCTAAAATAAAATTTTCCTCTAACCTAGCCAACCTACTTAACCTAGCTTGTTAATCCAATGAACCTAATTAACCTACCTATTTAACCTAGTTAGTTAATCTAGTTTACCTAGATAATTAACCCTAATTAAACTAGTTAACGCAGCTAGTTCTCTATCAAAGCCCTAAATAAATTTTTGCACTAATTAACCTAGATAATTAACCTAATTAAACTAGTTAACCTAACTACTTCTCTGTCAAAGCCCTAACTAAATATTTTGCACTAACCTAGATAATTAACCTAATTAAACTAGTTAACCTAACTACTTCTCTGTCAAAGCCCTAACTAAATTTTTGCCCCAACCTAGATAATTAACCTAATTAAACTAGCTAACCTATGCATGAGAGAGAGAGGAGGGGTGGGGGCTTACATAGGATGGCTCCGGTGGTGGCGAGGGAGGCAGTGGTGGCGAGGGAGGCAGGGGCGTCTCCGGTGACGGCGAGGGAGGCAGTGGTGGCGAGGGAGGCAGGGGCGTCTCCGGTGACGGCGAGGGAGGCAGTTGTGGCAAGGAAGGATCCGGTGGCGTCGACGGCGGCTCCGGTGGCGTTGACGAGGCCGCGCGGCTCCGTGGCGTTGGGGGCGGCTCTGGTGGCGTCGACGGCGCATGGCTCTGGTGGCGTCGACGTCGGTAGGAGACGGCGGCAAAGTGGGACGACAGTGAATCGGGGAGACGGCAACGCGCGGTGTGGGTTGAGGGATTTGGGGGAGAAGTGGTGGCCGAGGGGAAACGGTTTTTTGATTAAGTTAAACTTAGCGGTAGCGCGTTTGGTAAAACGCGCTATAGCTAAGATAGTTATAGCGGTTTTACAAAACGCGCTGCTGCTATAGCTATGTAATTTTCTTCCATTTTTTAATTTCCTTTTCTGTTTCTATAGCGGGGGTCTAGGACACGCGTTGCAACTACGTTAGCTATAGCGCCTCTTAGGAACACACGCTACTGCTATGCCTTCCTCCATTTTTTCGCTTTTTCATTTATTTTGCTTTACATTTTATTTTTTCCTTTCTCCTTTTTCTATTTATTTCATTTTCATTTACTTTTCTATTTGTTTTTCATCTTATTTTATTTCCGTTAGTAGCGGCGCTCTTCTTAGGAAACGCGCTGCTACTTATGCCCTAGCTATAGCGTGCTTCTTCCAAGCCCGCTACTGCTATGCGCAGTCTATCATTCTAGCAATGGGAATATTAGTAGTAGCGCTTTTGCCACTACATGCGCTACTGCTAAAGTTGTATCTATAGCGCGGTTTTTACTCAAACGCTACTGCTATTTAGCACTAGTGCCCTTTTTTGACCCGCGTTGTTGCTAAATTTCTGTGTATAAGGTTTTCCATAGTAGTAAGTAGATGGTGTTATTAGACGTTGTGTGCCTGAGCATGAAAAGGAACAGATCCTACGCAAGTGTCACTCTGAATCCTATGGAGGACACCACGTTGGAGATAGAACTGCACACAAGGTACTACAATCTGGTTTTTATTGGCCTACTCTCTTCAAAGATGCTCGTAAGTTTGTCTTATCTTGTGATGAATGTCAAAGAATAGGTAACATTAGTAGACGCCAAGAAATGCCTATGAATTACTCTCTTGTTATTGAACCGTTTGATGTTTGGGGCTTTGATTATATGGGACCTTTTCCCACCTCTAATGGTTATACACATATTTTAGTTGCTGTTGATTACGTTACTAAGTGGGTAGAAGCTATTCCAACTAGTAGTGCTGATCATAACACTTCTATTAAAATGCTTAAAGAAGTTATTTTTCCGAGGTTTGGAGTCCCTAGATATCTTATGACTGATGGTGGTTCACATTTTATTCATGGTGCTTTCCGTAAGATGCTTGCTAAGTATGATGTCAATCATAGAATCGCATCTCCTTATCATCCGCAGTCTAGTGGTCAAGTAGAGTTGAGCAATAGAGAGCTCAAATTAATTTTGCAAAAGACTGTGAATAGATCTAGAAAGAATTGGTCCAAAAAACTTGATGATGCATTATGGGCCTATAGAACTGCATACAAAAATCCTATGGGTATGTCTCCATATAAGATGGTTTATGGAAAAGCGTGTCACTTGCCTCTTAAACTTGAACATAAGGCATATTGGGCTATTAAAGAGCTCAACTATGACTTCAAACTTGCCGGTGAGAAGAGGTTGTTTGATATTAGCTCCCTTGATGAATGGAGAACTCAAGCCTATGAGAATGCCAAGCTATTCAAAGACAAAGTCAAATGCTGGCATCATAAGAGGATACAAAAGCATGAGTTTAACGTAGGAGACTATGTATTATTATTCAACTCTCATTTAAGATTTTTTGCAGGAAAACTCCTCTCAAAATGGGAAGGTCCTTACGTTATCGAGGAGGTCTATCGTTCTAGTGCCATAAAAATCAACAACTTCGAAGGCACGAGTCCAAGGGTGGTAAACGGTCAAAGAATTAAACATTATATTTCAGGTAATCCTATCAATGTTGAAACTAATATTATTGAAACCGTAACCCCTGAGGAATACATAAGGGACACTTTCCAGAACGTTCCAGACTTCGAAAAGATATAGGTATGTGGTACGGTAAGTAAACCGACTCTAAAACAACTCCAATGGCAATTTTTATCAGTTTTGGAATATTTAAGAATTTTAGGAAGAAAGAAGTAGTCCGAAAGGGACACAAGGCTCCCACGAGAGTGGAGCCCCCCCCCCTACTGGGCGTGCCCCCTGTCTCGTGGGCACCTCGTGTGCCTCCCGGACTCCGTTTTCTTGCACATTACGTATTTTGGTCGGTAAAAAATCATTATATATACTCCCGAAGGTTTTGACTACCATATCACGCAAATATCCTTTGCTTTCGTTTTGAGCTGTTTCTGTTTCAGATCTAAGAGCATCATGTCGTCTCCAAGCGCTCCCAAGGACAAGTTTTTCGAGAGGGTTATCCACCCCTATCTTGCGGAGGTGCTGCAACACCCTCAAACCATTGAGATGCGTGAGGGGGTGCTGCACATCCGTGATGTGGAGGGACCAAGGCGTACCGGGAGCGTGGAGACAAAGCTCGAAGCCGTGGAGCAGCAAGTGCCAAGGGATGGTGGAGCGTGGACTCCACGCCAACCAGATGATGATCATGGAGTTCACCAACAACCACAAGCTGGATGCCAAAGTCATTGGGGAGACCATCTTCAAACTTCAAGAGAAAATCGAGCACCTCCAAGCCCAGATCTATGACCTGCAAAACCAGAACTGTGAGTATGAATATAGATTCAAGAGGATGAGTTTGACTGCATATTTAAGGATCCCGGAGACTCGATCATCCTTCTATGATGGAGAGCCTATGCCTTGGAAGACAGACGACAAGGCTACATCATCAACAACTCCTACTTCACCACCTCCGAGGACATAATCACATGGGTATGGGCACTCCCCTTGGCAACTGCCAAGCTTGGGGGAGGTGCCCCGGTATCGTATCACCATTACACTCCTATCTTTACCGCTTTATTTAGTTCGATCCTTTTAGTAGTATCTTGTTCTAGTAGATTGAAGTTTTGATATCAGGTAGTTTTGAGTTTTGCTTTGTGATCTCTTTTTGTAATCGAGTCCGTGAGCTATCTATAATAAATATTAGTGTTGAGTCAAGGGCTTTGCTATGTTGCTATGATCTTGATAAAGTAGAAAGAATAAAAGAGTTCATATTGATCTTATGGATAGTGATAACTTCACATATAGAAAGTATGAGGCATAAAAATTGTTGAGAGTTGATGAACGTAGCCTTGGTCATCGTTGCAATTAATAGGAAGTCATAAGGAAAGAGTGGTTCACATATAAATATATTATCTTGGACACCTTTTATAATTGGGAGCACTCATTAAGTATGACATGCTAAAAGAGTTGACGTTGGACAAGGAAGACAATATAATGGTTTATGTTTTGTCACATCTCAGTTAAAGTATATTGTCATTGACCTTCCAAACATGTTGAGCTTGCCTTTCCCCCTCATGCTAGCCAAATTCCTTGCACCAAGTAGAGATACTACTTGTGCTTCCAAATATCCTTAAACCCAGTTTTGCCATGAGAGTCCACCATACCTACCTATGGATTGAGTAAGATCCTTCAAGTAAGTTTTCATCAGTGCAAGCAATAAAAATTGCTCTCTAAATATGCATAACTTATTAGTGTGGAGAAAATAAGCTTTGTATGATCATGTTGTGGAAGTAATAAAAGCGACGGACTGCATAATAAAGGTCCACATACAAGGGGCAATATAAAGTGACGTTCTTTCGCATTAAGATTTTGTGTATCCAACCCTAAAAGCACATGACAACCTATGCTTCCCTTTGCGAAGGGCCTATCTTTTACTTTATGTTTTTACTTTATGCTTGACTCAAGGTGATCTTCACCTTTCCCATTTTCATTTTATCCTTTGGCAAGCTCCTCGTGTTTGGCAAGCTCCAATTGGATGTTAGTTAGCATCGGCTATTATTTTTGACATCACCTAAAGGTGAATACGTTGGGAGGCAACACAATAAGCCCATATCTTTCTCAGTGTCCGACTGAAACTCCATAACCACAAGTATTGTGTGAGTGTTAGCTATTATAGAAGACTACAAGATAGTTGAGTATGTGAGCTTGCTGAAAAGCTCTATTGTTGACTCTTTCTGGTGTTACGATAAATTGCAATTGCTTCAATGACTGAGATTATAGTTTATTAGTTCCCAATGAAGTTTTTGAACCATACTTGACATTATGAATTGATTGTTACTTGAGCATAAGAAATCATATGATAAATTCTATATGTTGTTGTTATAAGAATGATCATGATGCCCTCATGTCCATATTTTATTTTTATCGACACCTCTATCTCTAAACATGTGGACATATTTTTCGATTTTGGCTTCCGCTTGAGGACAAGCGAGGTCTAAGCTTGGGGGAGTTGATATGTCCATTTTGCATCATGCTTTTATATAAATATTTATTGCATTATGGGCTGTTATTACACATTATATCTCAATACTTATGGCTATTCTCTCTTATTTTACAAGGTTTACCATGAAGAGGGGGAATGCCGGCAGCTAGAATTCTGGCTGGAAAAGGAGCAAACATTGGAAGCCTATTCTGCACAGCTCCAAAAGTCCTGAAACTCCACGAAACAACTTTTTGGAATTATTAAGAATTTCTGAGCGAAAGAAATACACCAGGGGCCCACACCCTGTCCAGGAGACAGGGGGGCGCCCCCCCCCCTATAGGGTGCGCCCCTATCTCCTGGGCCCCCTGGTGGGCCTCCGGTGTCCATCTTCTGCTATATCATTGCTTTTACCTTGGAATAAATTGTGGGCAAGCTTACGGGACGAAACTCCGCCGCCACGAGGGGGAACCTTGGAAAAACCAATCTAGGGCTCTGGCGGAGCTGTTCTGCCGGGGACACTTCCCTCTGGGAGGGGGAAATCATCACCAACGTCATCACCAACGATCCTCTCATCGGGAGAGGGTCAATCTCCATCAACATCTTCACCAGCACCATCTCCTCTCAAAACCCTAGTTCATCTCTTGTATCCAATCTTGTATCAAAACCACAAATTGGTACCTATGGGTTGCTAGTAGTGTTGATTACTCCTTGTAGTTGATGCTAATTGGTTTACTTGGTGGAAGATCATATGTTCAGATCCTTTATGCATATTATTACTCCTCTTATTATGAACATGAATATGCTTTGTGAGTAGTTACGTTTGTTCCTGAGGACATGGGTGAAGTCTTGCTATTAGTAGTCATGTGAATTTGGTATTCGTTCGATATTTTGATGAGATGTATGTTGTCTTTTCCTCTAGTGGTGTTATGTGAACGTCGACTACATGACACTTCACCATTATTTGGGCCTAGAGGAAGGCATGGGGAAGTAATAAGTAGATGATGGGTTGCTAGAGTGACAGAAGTTTAAACCCTAGTTTATGCATTGCTTCGTTAGGGGCTGATATGGATCCATATGTTTAATGATGTGGTTAGGTTTACCTTAATACTTCTTTTGTAGTTGCAGACGCTTGCAATAGGGGTTAATCATAAGTGGGATGCTTGTCCAAGTAAGGGCAGCACCCAAGTACCGGGTCCACCCACATATCAAATTATCAAAGTACCGAACGTGAATCATATGAACGTGATGAAAACTAGCTTGACGATAATTCCCATGTGTCCTCGGGAGCTCCTTTCTCATTATTAGAAATTGTACAGGCTTATCCTTTGCTACATAAAGGATAGGGACACCTTGCTGCATTTTATTTACTTTATTTACTTGTTACTCGTTACTATTTATCTTATCACAAAACTATCTATCACCTACAATTTCAGTGCTTGCAGAGAAAACCTTAGTGAAAACCGCTTATCATTTCCTTCTGCTCCTCGTTGGGTTCGACACTCTTACTTATCGAAAGGACTATGATATCCCCTACACTTGTGGGTCATCATGTACTTAACTAATGCTCGCAGTAGCGCGTGGGTATTTGATAATGGTTCTATTGCTCATATTTGCAACTCGAAAAAGGGGCTACGAATTAAGCAAGATTGGCTAAGGACGAGGTGACGATGCGTGTGGGAAATGGTTCCAAAGTCTATGTGATCGCGGTCGGCACGTAACTCTACATCTACCATCGGGATTAGTATTAGACTTGAATAATTGTTATTTGGTGCCAACGTTGAGCATGAACATTATATCTGAATCTTATTTAATGCGAGATGGTTATTCATTTAAATCAGAGAATAATGGTTGTTCTATTTATATGAGTATATAATATCATTTATGGTCATGCACCCCTGCTGAGTGGTCTATTTTTGTTGAATCTCGATAGTAGTGATACACATATTCATAGTGTTGAAGCCAAAAGATTGAAGTTTAATAATGATAGTGCAACTTATTGTGGCACTGCCGTTTGGGTCATATGAGAGTAAAGCGCATGAAGAAACTCCATACTGATGGACTTTTGGAATCACTTGGTGCTTGCGAACCGTGCCTTATGGGCAAGATGACTAAAACTCCCTTCTCCGGAACAATGGAATGAGCTACTAACTTGTTGGAAATAACACATACCAATGTATGCGGTCCAATGAGTATTGATGCTCGTGGTGGGTATCGTTATTTTCTTACCTTCATAGATGATTTGAGCAGGTATGGTTATATCTACTTAATGAAGCATAAGTCTAAAACATTTGAAAAGTTCAAAGAATTTCAGATTGAAGTGGAAAATCATCGTAACAAGAGAATAAAGTTTCTACGATCTGATCGTGGAGGAGAATATTTGAGTTACGAGTTTGGTCTTCATTTGAAACAACATGGGATAGTTTCACAATTAACGCCACCTGGAACACCACGGCGAAATGGTGTGTCCGAACATCGTAACCATACTTTATTAGATATGGTGCGATCTATGATGTCTCTTACTGATTTACCGCTATCATTTTGGGGTTTTGCTCTAGAGACGACTGCATTCACTTTAAATAGGGCACCATCAAAATCCGTTGAGATGACGCCTTATGAATTGTGGTTTGGCAAGAAACCAAAGTTGTCGTTTCTTATAGTTTGGGGCTGCAATGCTTATGTGAAAAAACTTCAACCTGATAAGCTCGAACCCAAATCGGAGAAGTGCGTCTTCATAGAAAGAAAATTGTTGGGTACACCTTCTATGACAGATCCGAAGGCAAAATCTTTGGTGCTAAGAATGGATCCTTTCTAGAGAAGTAGTTTCTCTCAAAAGAAGTGAGTGGGAGGAAAGTAGAACTTGATGAGGTAACTATACCTTCTCCCTTATTGGAAAGTAGTTCATCACAGAAATCAGTTCCTGTGATTCCTACACCAATTAGTGAGGAAGCTAATGATGATGATCATGAAGCTTCAGATCAAGTTACTACCGAACCTCGTAGGTCTTCCAGAGTAAGATCTGCACTAGAGTGGTACGGTAATGCTGTTCTGGAAGTCATGTTACTAGACCAGGATGAACCTACGAACTACGAGGAAGCGATGATGAGCCCAGATTCCGCGAAATGGCTTGAGGCCATGAAATCTGAGATGGGATCCATGTATGAGAACAAAGTGTGGACTTTGGTGGACTTGCCCGATGATCGGCAAGCTATAGAAAATAAATGGATCTTCAAGAAGAAGACCGACGTAGACGGTAATGTTACTGTTTACAAAGCTCGACTTGTTGCGAAAGGTTTTCGACAAGCTCAAGGAGTTGACTACGATGAGACTCTCTCACCCGTAGCGATGCTTAAGTCTTTCCGAATCATGTTAGCATTTGCTGCAGTTTATGATTATGAAATTTGGCAAATGGATGCCAAAACTACATTCCTGAATGGATTTCTGGAAGAAGAGTTGTATGATGCAACCAGAAGGTTTTGTCGGTCCAAAGGGTGCTAGCAAAGTGTGCAAGCTCCAGCGATCCATTTATGGACTGGTGCAAGACTCTCGGAGTTGGAATGAACACTTTGATAGTTTGATCAAAGCATATGGTTTTATACAGACTTTTGGAGAAGCCTGTATTTACAAGAAAGTGAGTGGAAGCTCTGTAGCATTTCTGATCTTATATGTAGATGACATATTGTTGATTGGAAATGATACAGAATTTCTGGATAGCATAAAGAGATACCTGAATAAGAGTTTTTCTATGAAAGACATTGGAGAAGCTGCTTACATATTGGGCATCAAGATCTATAGACATAGATCAAGACGCTTAATTGGACTTTCACAAAGCACATACCTTGATAAAGTTTTGAAGAAGTTCAAAATGGATCAGTCAAAGAAAGGGTTCTTGCCTATGTTACAAGGTGTGAATTTGAGTCAGACTTAAAGCCCGACCACCGCATAAGATAGAGAGAAAATGGAAGTCATTCCCTATGCTTCAGCCATAGGTTCTATCATGTATGCAATGTTGTGTAATAGACCTGATGTATGTCTTGCTATAAGCATAGCAGGGAGGTACCAAAGTAATCCCGGAGTGGAGCACTGGACAGCGGTCAAGAACATCCTGAAATACCTGAAAAGGACTAAGGATATGTTTCTCATTTATAGAGGTGAAAAAGAGCTCGTCGTAAATGGTTACGTTGATGCAAGCTTTGACACTGATCCGGATGACTCTAAGCCGCAAACCGGATATGTATTTTTTATTGAATGGAGGAGCTGTCCATTGGTGCAGTTCCAAGCAGAGCATCGTGGCGGGATCTACGTGTGAAGCGGAGTACATTGCTGCTTCAGAAGCGGCAAATGAAGGAGTTTGGATGAAGGAGTTCATATCCGATCTAGGTGTCACGCCTAGTGCATCGGGTCCAATGAAAATCTTTTGTGACAATACTGGTGCAATTGCCTTAGCAAAGGAATCCAGATTTCACAAGAGAACCAAGCACATCAAGAGACACTTCAATCCCGTCCGTCATCAAGTGTCGGAAGGGGACATAGAGATTTGCAAGATACACATGGATCTGAATGTTGCAGACCCATTGACTAAGCCTCTCTCATGAGCAAAACATGATCAGCACCAAAGCTCCATGGGTGTTAGAATCATTACTATGTAATCTAGATTATTGACTCTAGTGCAAGTGGGAGACTGAAGGAAATATGCCCTAGAGGCAATAATAAAGTTATTATTTATTTCCTTAATTCATGATGAATGTTTATTATTCATGCTAGAATTGTATTAACCGGAAACTTAGTACATGTGTGAATACATAGACAAAACCTATAGTCCCTAGTATGCCTCTACTTGACTAGCTTGTTAAACAAAGATGGTTATGTTTCCTAACCATAGACATGTGTTTTCATTTGATGAACGGGATCATATCATTAGGAGAATGATGTGATGGACATGACCCATCTGTTAGCTTAGCATTATGATCGTGTTAGTTTCATTGCTACTGCTTTCTTCATGACTTATACAAGTTCCTCAGACTATGAGATTATGCAACTCCTGAATACCGGAAAAACACTTTGTGTGCTACCAAACATCACAACGTAAAAGGGTGATTGTAAACATGCTCTAAAGGTGTCTCCGAAGGTGTTTGTTGGGTTGGCATAGATCGAGATTAGGATTTGTCACTCTGTGTTTCTGGGCCCTCTCGGTAATACTCATCACTATAAGCCTTGCAAGCATTGTGACTAATGAGTTAGTTGCGGGATGAAGTATTACGGAACGATTAAAGAGACTCGCCGGTAACGAGATTGAACTAGGTATTGAGATACCGATGATCGAATCTCGGGCAAGTAACATACCGATGACAAAAGGAACAACGTATGTTGTTATGCGGTTTGACCGATAAAGATCTTCGTAGAATATGTAGGAACCAATATGAGCATCCAAGTTCCGCTATTGGTTATTGACCGGAGACATGTCTCGGTCATGTCTACATAGTTCTCGAACCCGTAGGGTCCGCATGCTTAACGTTCGATGACGATTGGTATTATGAGTTTATGTGTTTTGATGTACTGAAGGTAGTTCGGAGTCCCAGATGTGATCACGGACATGACGAGGAGTCTCGAAATGGTCGAGACATAAAGATCAATATATTGGAAGCCTATGTTTGGACATCAGAATGGTTCCGGGTGAGTTCGGGCATATAACGGAGTACCGGGAGGTTACCGAAACCCCCCGGGAAGTATATGGGCCTTATTGGGCCATAGTGGGAGATAGGAGAAGTGAGCCTAGGAGGGGGCGCCCCCTCCAAGCCCAATCCGAATTGGGTGGGGGGTTGGCCCCCCTTTCCTTCCTCCTTCCTCCCCCTTCCTTCCTCTCCTAGTCCAACTAGGGAAGGGGGATCCTACTCCCGGTGGGAGTAGGACTCCTCCAGGGAGCGCCATAGAGGGCCGTCCCTCCCCCCTCCTCCACTCCTTTATATACGGGGGAGGGGGGCACCCCGTAGACACACAAGTTGACATTGTTCAGCCGTGTGCGGTGTCCAGCTCCACAGTTACACACCTCGGTCATATCGTTGTAGTGCTTAGGCGAAGCCCTGTGCCGGTAACTTCATCATCACCGTCACCATGCCGTCATGCTGACGAAACTCACCCTCAGCCTCAACTGGATCAAGAGTATGAGGGACGTCCTCGAGCTGAACGTGTGCTGAACGCGGAGGTGCCGTACATTCGGTGCTTGGATCGGTTGGATCGCGAAGACGTTCGACTACATCAACCGCGTTAACTAAACGCTTCCGCTTTCGGTCTACGAAGGTACGTGGACACACTCTCCCCTCTCGTTGCTATGCATCACATAGATAGATCTTGCGTGATCGTAGGATTTTTTTTAAAATTACCGCGTTCCCCAACGGGATATTCAAGGCCGACTTCAAAACTTGCCTAATGGTGTCCGGTGTGTTGGTGCTGAAACATATAGAGCTTTTGTCCCGGTTAACACACTGGCCCGAGGCATCACCATAGATCCTCAGAATTTCGTTTAGTCGCAATGCACTTGGAGTGCTTGCATTAATGAAGATCAAACTGTCGTCTGCAAACAGCAAATGAGAGACCCAAGGTGATGGGTAGCTCACTCTTAGGCCCCTGTCAATAGTTCCACCATTGTAGTAATTCAGCAATGAGGAAAAGCCCTCTGCACATAGCAGAAAGAGATAAGGAGAAACTAGATCACCTTGTCGAAATCCCCGAGTTGGTGTGAAGTAAGGAAGAAGCTCTCCATTGACCCGAATAGAAAACCAACCAAGGTGACACACTTCATAATTAAATGTATGAAGATAATGCTGAAGCCCAGACGAGACAGAATTGCTTCGAGGTAGTGCCACTCCCCCCGATCGTAAGCCTTCATCATATCTAGCTTGACTGCACAAGAAAAATTCTTTCCTTTTTTCCTTGTTCTCATCGTGTGTATACTTTCATAAGCGACAAGTACATTATCTGTGATGAGACGACCGGGAACGAAAGCGCTCTGCTCTTCACTGATGATATCGTCCATGATGTATCGCAAGCGATTTGTAATAACTTTTGCCGCAATCTTGTAACTAAAGAACCGGACACAAAGCAATAGGACGATATTGTGAAATCGACTGCGGGTGTAGTACCTTGGGGATAAGTGTGATAGAAGTATCATTCAACCCCGACGGTAGCTCGCCCCCATTTAGAAAATCTAGAACCGCCAGGGTCCCGTCATTGCCTAGCAGATCCCAATGCCGCTGATAAAACCCTGCAGTAAAACCATCAACACCAGGGGCCTTCGATGGAGCCATTTGAAATAACGCCACTTTGACCTCCTCTGCGGTATATGGTTTAGTAAGATCATCATTCATGCCTTGAGTCACCTTGACGGGCACATGTGATAATAGGTCACTAGCATCAGCAAAACCATGCATTTGATATAAGTTCTGGTAGAAAGCTAGCATATCGGCCTTGTCCTCATTTTCATTTTCACAAACTAAACCATCTACACTGCGTAAACCATGAATCTTATTCATTATTTTGCGCTGGGCAGCTTGTGCCAGGAAATAGGAAGTGTTCCGATCGCCCTCGCGGAGCCATGGAACCCAAGAACGCTGTCGGAGCCACACCTCCTCTTGGTGAAGGGCTTCCTTCAGCTTCTTGACTGTGCTTTTCTCCTCGTCTGTTGGTCCCGTACCCATGGTACGACACCTGATGCGGTCTAATTTCTTTTGAAGTTTTCTGACCGTGCATGCCAAGCAACCAAATTCCTTTGAGCCCCACGGCTCAAGAATAGCCTGAAGGGACCCCAAGGCCGACGCAATCCCCTGGATCCCTGCCGTGTGTTGGATTCCCCACCAAGTATCACGTACTAGGCGATCATAATCCGTATGCGTCTGCCATACATTCTCGTAGCAAAACTGTTTCTTGGCCTGCGGCCCGTATGACATAATTTCCTTTACTTCAGCTATGACAAAACAGTGATCAGACTCAACAGAAGGGAGGTGTTTGACCTGTATATGCTGGAAGAGTTGCTGAAACTCTTCATTCGCAAAAGCTCGGTCTAGGCGTGCCTTCACATTAGCCTCTCCTGCTTGCTGATTATCCTAGGTATAAGGCGTACCCGACCAGCCTAAATCTTGCATGGAAATCTCGTCAGTGACAACCCGAAACACTCTCATATGTGCTTCCGATCTCGCTCTACTGCTAAAGTGTTCAGATGCATATAGAGTTTCATTATAGTCCCCCATACACAACCAAGCTGCATGGGTATAGCAGAGAGAGTACGCAGGAGCCGCCAACTTTCGCTACGATCTGATGCTCTCGGCGCCCCGTAAAAACCAGTGAACCTCCAAACAGATGAACTCTGATTATTGCTATTAACCACCACATCAATGTGACACTTGCTGAAAATTTTCAACTCAACAGACACATCATGTGACCAGAATAGACCAATGCCGCCACTAAGGCCGACACTGTCGACAACAAAACAACCTCCAAAACCGAGTGAATACTTCAAAGCCTCAACTCTTTTTGCTTGAATTTTCGTTTCCATAACAAAGAGAAGAGTGGGTCCTTCCAGCTTCACTATACTGCCTCTATACCAATATAAGACGTTTATTTATACGGAGGCAGTATGTCATTAAAACAAAGACAAAAATAAATACACGATAAGGGTTATCTTACCAACATTAGACAAACTGAAATAGAAAAATAATTCATAAGATTTACCAAAATGCAAAAACAAATCAATAAGATTATTTGAAAGTTAAAAATACTCCGTTTATAAACTAATGTAAGACTTTTTAGATCAGTAAATTCGTGATCTAAAAGTCTTATATTAGTTTATAGAAGAAGTACTTGTTAATAACAGATGCATGTAGATGTGTCTATGCATCTATAAAATTTAAGTAAATAATAGGGTGATTTGTAGTCTACACAAAGAAGACAAATTTCTAGCCAAAAACTACATAAGGTAAGCATATATATCGAAAAAATTCCGTACGTAAATACTACAGTGGACAACACACCCGACAAGCGTTTGTCCAAATGCCATGGTCAAGTTGTTGATAATTTTTTTCCTTACTTTGAAGCAAATATGATGGATTTGCACGACGAGTACTTCTACAACAACTTCATGGAGTCGTCCTTGTCGGATCAGGAGGACGAATACGAGGATAAAATGATGATGATGCAGACGGCCCTAGCAGACATGGAGCTTGGAGAGGAGCATGTCCTGAAAATTTGAAGGGATCAGTCAAGGACATCGTGTGTTGAATCGGAAGAGGGTACGACGACATTTGACGCTGGTGGAAGACTACTTCATCCCCAATGCCCTGCCGCTGACAATGTAATACAAAGAAATGTTTCAATCGCCTCTACAATGGTGTCCGACCCTATGACGACTACTTCATCTCAAAGGCCATTAGAAAAATTGGATTCTCTGGTTACCAGAAGTGCATGTCTGCATAGAGGATGCTTGCTTATGACACAACTGAAGGAAATATGCCCTAGAGGCAATAATAAAATTATTATTTATTTCCTTATTTCATGATAAATGTTTATTATTCATGCTATAATTGTATTAACCAGAAACATAATACATGTGTGAATACATAGACAAACATAGTGTAACTAGTGTGCCTCTACTTGACTAGCTCGTTAATCAAAGATGGTTAAGTTTCCTAACCATAGACATTAGTTCTCATTTGATTAACAAGATAACATCATTAGGAGAATGATGTGATTGACTTGACCCATCCCGTTAGCCTAACACTTGATCGTTTAGTATGTTGCTATTGCTTTCTTCATGACTTATACAAAGTTCCTACAACTATGAGATTATGCAACTCCCGTTTACCGGAGGAACACTTTGTGTGCTACCAAACGTCACAACGTAACTGGGTGATTATAAAGGAGCTCTACAGGTGTCTCCAAAGGTAGATGTTGAGTTGGCGTATTTAGAGATTAGGTTTTTGTCACTCCGATTGTCGGAGAGGTATCTCTGGGCCCTCTCGGTAATGCACATCACTATAAGCCTTGCAAGCAACGTGATCAATGAGTTGATTACGATATGATGCATTACATAACGAGTAAAGAGACTTGCCGGTAACGAGATTGAACTAGGTATTGAGATACCGACGATCGAATCTCGGGCAAGTAACATACCGATGACAAAGGGGACAACGTATGTTGTTATGCGGTTTGACCGATAAAGATCTTTGTAGAATATGTAGGAGCCAATATGAGCATCCAGGTTCCGCTATTGGTTATTGACTGGAAACAGTTCTAGGTCATGTCTACATAGTTCTCGAACCCGTAGGGTCCGCACGCTTAACGTTACGATGATAGTTTTATTATGAGTTTATAAGTTTTGATGTACCGAAGGTTGTTCGGAGTCCCGGATGTGATCACGAACATGACGAGGAGTCTCGAAATGGTAGAGACATAAAGATTGATATATTGGAAGCCTATATTTGGATATCAGAAACATTCCGGGTGAAATCGGGATTTTACCGGAGTACCAGAGGGTTACTGGAACCCCCCCCCCCCGGGGGGTTAATGGGCCTACATGGGCCATGAGGGAGAAGAGGAGGGCCAGCCAGGGTAGGCCGCACGTCCCCTCCCCCCCTAGTCCGAATAGGAGAAGGAAGGGGGGCGGCGCCCCCTTTCCTCTTTCCCCTCCCCCCTTTCCTTCTCCACCAAGGCAAGAGGGGGGAGTCCTACTCCCGGTGGGAGTAGGACTCCTCCAGGCGCACCCCTAGGGGGCCGGCCGCACCTCCCCCTCCCTCCTTTATATACGGGGGCAAGGGGGCACCCCATGACACATAAGTTGATCTTCGTGATCGTTCCTTAGCCGTGTGCGGTGCCCCCCTCCACCATATTCCACCTCAGTCATATCGTAGCGGTGCTTAGGCGAAGCCCTGCGTCGGTAGAACATCATCATCATCACCATGCCATCGTGCTGATGGAACTCATCCCCGACACCCTGCTGGATCGGAGTCCAGGGATCGTCATCGAGCTGAACGTGTGCTGAACTCGGAGGTGCCGTACGTTCGGTGTTTGGATCGGTCAGATCGTGAAGACGTATGACTACATCAACCGCGTTGTCATAACGCTTGCGCTTTCGGTCTACGAGGGTACGTGGACAACACTCTCCCCTCTCGTTGCTATGCATCACCATGATCTTGCGTGTGCGTAGGAAAATTTTGAAATTACTACGTTCCCCAACAGTGGCATCCGAGCCTAGGTTTTATGCGTTGATGTTATATGCACGAGTAGAACACAAGTGAGTTGTGGGCAATACAAGTCATACTGCTTACCAGCATGTCATACTTTGGTTCGGCGGTATTGTTGGATGAAGCGGCCTGGACCGACATTACGCGTACGCTTACGCGAGACTGGTTCTACCGACGTGCTTTGCACACAGGTGGCTGGCGGGTGTCAGTTTCTCCAACTTTAGTTGAACCGAGTGTGGCTACGCCCGGTCCTTGAGAAGGTTAAAACAGCACTAACTTGACGAACTATCGTTGTGGTTTTGATGCGTAGGTAAGAGCGGTTCTTGCTCAGCCCATAGCAGCCACGTAAAACTTGCAACAACAAAGTAGAGGACGTCTAACTTGTTTTTGCAGGGCATGTTGTGATGTGATATGGTCAAGACGTGATGAGATATAAGTTGTTGTATGAGATGATCATGTTTTGTTGAAGTTATCGGCAACTGGCAGAAGCCATATGGTTGTATCTTTGTTGCATAAGATGCAAGTGCCAAATAATTGCTTTACTTTATCGCTATACGATAGCAATAGTTGCAAGAGCAATAGTTGGCGAGACGACCATGTGACAACACATTGATATAGATCAAGATGATGAAGATCATGGTGTCGTGCCGGTGACGATAGAGATCATGACAGTACTTTGGAGATGGAGATCAAAGGCGCAAGATGATCATGGCCATATCATGTCACATATTTTGATTGCATATGATGTTTATCTGTTATACATCTTATTTTGCTTAGTTCGGCGGTAGCATTTTAAGATGATCTCTCACTAATTATCAAGAAGTGTTCTCCCTGAGTATGCACCGTTGTGAAAGTTCTTCGTGCTGAGACACCACGTGATGATCGGGTGTGATAGGCTCTACGTTCAAATACAACGGGTGCAAAACAGTTGCACACGCGGAATACTCAGGTTAAACTTGATGAGCCTAGCATATAACAGATATGGCCTCGGAACACGGAGACCGAAAGGTCGAGCGTGAATCATATAGTAGATATGATCAACATAGTGATGTTCACCATTGAAACTGCTCCATCTCACGTGATGATTGGACATGGTTTAGTTGATTTGGATCACGTGATCACTTAGAGGATTAGAGAGATGTCTTTCTAAGTGGGAGTTCTTAAGTAATATGATTAATTGAACTTTAATTTATCATGAACTTAGTCCTGGTAGTATTTTTGCAAATTATGTTGTAGATCAATAGCTTGCGTTGTTGCTTTCATATGTTTATTTTGATATGTTCCTAGAGAAAATTGTGTTGAAAGATGTTAGTAGCAATGATGCGGATTGGATTCGTGATCTGAGGTTTATCCTCATTGCTGCACAGAAAAATTATGTCCTTGATGCACCGCTAGGTGACAAACCTATTGCAGGAGCAGATGCAGACGTTATGAATGTTTGGCTAGCTCAATATGATGACTACTTGATAGTTTAGTGCACCATGCTTTAACAGCTTAGAATCGGGACTTCAAAGACGTTTTTGAACGTCATGGACCATATGAGATGTTCCAGGAGTTGAAGTTAATATTTCAAGCAAATACCTGAGTTAAGAGATATGAAGTCTCCAACAAGTTCTATAGCTGAAAAGATGGAGGAGAATTGCTCAACTAGTGAGCAAGTGCTTAGATTGTCTGAGTACTAACAATCACTTGAATCAAGTGGGAGTTAATCTTCCAGATAAGATAGTGATTGGCAGAGTTCTCTAGTCACCATCACCAAGTTACTCGAACTTCGTGATGAACTATAACGCAAGGGATGACGAAAACGATTCCCGAGCTCTTCGTGATGCTGAAATCGACGAAGGTAGAAATCAATAAAAGAGCATCAAGTGTTGATGATTGACAAGATCACTAGTTTCAAGAAAAGGGCGAAGGGAAAGAAAGGGAACTTCAAGCAGAATGGCAAGCAAGTTGTCACTCCTGCAAAGAAGCCCAAAGCTGGACCAAAGCCTGAAACTGAGTGATTATACTGCAAAGGAAATGGTCACTGGAAACGGAAATACCCTGAATATTTGGTGGATAAGAAGGATGGCATAGTGAACAAGGGTATATTTGATATACAGGTTATTGATGTGTACCTTACTAGTGCTTATAGTATCTCCTGAGTATTTGATGCTTGTTCGGTTGCTAAGATTAGTAACTCGAAACAGGAGTTACAGAATAAACAGAGACTAGTTGAAAGGGAAGTGACGATGAGTGTTGGAAGTAGTTCCAAGATAGATATGATCATCATCACACACTCCCTATACTTTTGGGATTAGTGTTAAACCTAAATAAATGTTATTTGGCGTTTGCGTTGAGCATGAATATGATTTGATCATGTTTATTGCAATACGGTTATTCATTTAAAGTCGAAGAATAATTGTTGTTCTATTTACATGAATAAAACCTTCAATGGTCATACACCCAATGAAAATAGTTTGTTGGATCTCGATCGTAGTGATACACATATTCATAATATTGATGTCAAAAGATGCAAAGTTGATAATGATAGTGCAACTTATTTGTGGCACTGCCGTTTAGGTCATATCGGTATAAAGCGCATGAAGAAACTCCATGCTGATGGGTTTTTGGAATCACTTGATTATGAATCATTTGATGCTTGCGAACCGTGCCTTTTGGGCAAGATGACTAAAGCTCCGTTCTCCGGAACAATGGAATGAGCGACTGACTTATTGGAAATAATACATGCCGATGTATGCGATCTGATGAGTGTTAAGTCTCGTGGCGTGTATCGTTATTTTTTGACCTTCACAGATGATTTGAGCAGATATGGGTATATCTACTTGATGAAACATAAGTCTGAAACATTTGAAAAGTTCAAAGAATTTCAGAGTGAAGTAGAAAATCATCATAACAAGAAAGTAAAGTTTTCTGCGATCTGATCATGGAGACGAATATTTGAGTTACGAGTTTGACCTTCAATTAAAACAATGTGGAATAGTTTCACAAACTCACGCCACCTGGAACACCACAATGTAATGGTGTGTCCGAACGTCGTAATCGTACTTTACGAGATATGGTGCGATATATGATGTCTCTTATCAGTTTACCACTATCGTTTTGGGGTTATGCATTAGAGACAGCTGCATTCACGTTTAATAGGGCACCATCAAAATCCGTTGAGACGACGCCTTATGAACTGTGGTTTGGCGAGAAACCAAAGTTGTCGTTTCTTAAAGTTTGGGGCTACGATGCTTATGTGAAAAAGTTTCAACCTGATAAGCTCGAACCCAAATTGGAGAAGTGCGTCTTCATAGAATACCCAAAGGAAATTGTTGGGTACACCTTCTATCATAGATCCGAAGGCAAGATATTCGTTGCTAAGATGGATCCTTTCTAGAGAAGGAGTTTCTCTCGAAAGAAGTGAGTGGGAGAAAAGTAGAACTTGATGAGGTAATTGTACCTTCTCCCTTATTGGAAAGTAGTTCATCACAGAAATCAGTTCTAGTGATTCCTACACCAATTAGTGAGGAAGTTAATGATGATGATCATGAAACTTCAGATCAAGTTGCTACAAAACCTCGTAGGTCTTCCAGAGTAAGATCCGCACCAGAGTGGTACGGTAATCCTGTTCTGGAAGTCATGTTACTAGACCATGATAAACTTACAAACTATGAGGAAGCGATGATGAGCCCAGATTCCGCGAAATGGCTTGAGGCCATGAAATCTGAGATGGGATCCATGTATGAGAAGAAAGTATGGACTTTGATTGACTTGCTCGATGATCAGCAAGCCATGTTAAATTAATGGATCTTCAAGAGGAAGACAGACATTGATAGTAGTGTTACTATCTACTAAGCTCGACTTGTTGCGAAAGGTTTTTGACAAGTTCAAGGTGTTGAATACGATGAGATTTTATGAAATCTGGCAAATGGATGTCAAAATTGCATTCCTCAATGCATTCTTTAAAGAAGAGTTGTATATGATGCAACCAGAAGGTTTTGTCAATCCTAAAGGTGCTAACAAAATGTGCAAGCCCCAGTTATCCATCAATGGACTGGTGCAAGCATCTCGGAGTTGGAATATACGCTTTGATGAGTTGATCAAAGCATATGGTTTTATACAGACTTTTGGAAAGGCCTGTATTTAAAAGAAAGTGAGTGGGAGCTCTCTAGCATTTCTGATATTATATGTGCAAGACATATTTTTGATTGGAAATGATATAGAATTTCTGGATAGAATAAAAGGATACTTGAATAAAAGGTTTTCAATGAAAGACCCCGATGAAGCTGCTTACATATTGAGCATCAAGATCTATTGAGATAGATCAAGATGCTTGATAAGATTTTGAAGTGGTTCAAAATGGAACAGTCAAAGAAGGAGTTCTTGCCTGTGTTCCAAGGTGTGAAGTTGAGTAAGACTCAAATCCCGACCACGACAGAAAATAGAAAGAGAATGAAAGTCATTCCCTATGCATCAGTCATAGGTTCTATAAAAGTATGCCATGTTATGGTCCAGACCTATTGTATACTCTGCCCTGGTTTGGCAAGGGAGTACAATAGTGATCTAGGAGTAGATCACTGGACATTGGTCAAAATTATCCTTAGTGGAATAAGGATAAGTTTCTCAATTATGGAGGTGACAAAAGGTTCATCGTAAAGGGTTACGTCAATACAAGTTTTGGCACCGATCCAGATGACTCTAAGTCTCAATCTGGATACATATTAAAAGTGGGAGCAATTAACTAGAGTAGCTCCGTGCAGAGCATTGTAGACATAAGAATATTTGCAAAATACATATGGCTCTGTATGTGACAGACCCGTTGACTAAGCTTCTCTCACGAGCAAAACATGATCACACCTTAGTACTCTTTGGGTGTTAATCACATAGCGATGTGAACTAGATTGTTGACTCTAGTAAACCCTTTGGGTGTTGGTCACATGACGATGTGAACTATGGGTATTAATCATATACAGATATGAATATTGGTGTTAAATCACATGGCGATGTGAACTAGATTATTGACTCTAGTGCAAGTGGGAGACTGAAGGAAATATGCCCTAGAGGCAATAATAAAGTTATTATTTATTTCCTTATTTCATGATAAATGTTTATTATTCATGCTATAATTGTATTAACCGGAAACATAATACATGTGTGAATACATAGACAAACATAGTGTAACTAGTATGCCTCTACTTGACTAGCTCGTTAATCAAAGATGGTTAAGTTTCCTAACCATAGACATGAGTTGTCATTTGATTAACGGGATCACATCATTAGGAGAATGATGTGATTGACTTGACCCATCCTGTTAGCCTAGCACTTGATCGTTTAGTATGTTGCTATTGCTTTCTTCATGACTTATACAAAGTTCCTACAACTATGAGATTATGCAACTCCCATTTACCGGAGGAACACTTTGTGTGCTACCAAACGTCACAATGTAACTGGGTGATTATAAAGGAGCTCTACAGGTGTCTCCAAAGGTAGATGTTGAGTTGGCGTATTTAGAGATTAGGTTTTTGTCACTCCGATTGTCGGAGAGGTATCTTTGGGCCCTCTCAGTAATGCACATCACTATAAGCCTTGCAAGCAATGTGATCAATGAGTTGATTACGATATGATGCATTACATAACGAGTAAAGAGACTTGCCGGTAACGAGATTGAACTAGGTATTGAGATACCGACGATCGAATCTCGGGCAAGTAACATACCGATGATAAAGGGAACAACGTATGTTGTTATGCGGTTTGACCGATAAAGATCTTCGTAGAATATGTAGGAGCCAATATGAGCATCCAGGTTCCGCTATTGGTTATTGACCAGAAACAGTTCTAGGTCATGTCTACATAGTTCTCGAACCCGTAGGGTCTGCACGCTTAACGTTACGATAACAGTTTTATTATGAGTTTATAAGTTTTGATGTACCGAAGGTTGTTCAGAGTCCCGGATGTGATCACGGACATGACGAGGAGCCTCGAAATGGTCGAGACATAAAGATTGATATATTGGAAGCCTATATTTGGATATCGGAAACATTCCGAGTGAAATCGGGATTTTACCGGAGTACCGGAGGGTTACCGGAACCCCCCCGGGGGTTAATGGGCCTACATGGGCCATGAGGGAGAAGAGGAGGACCGGCCAGGGCAGGCCGCGCGCCCCATCCCCCCTAGTCCGAATAGGACAAGGAAGGGGGGGGGCGCCCCCCTTTCCTCTTTTCCCTCCCCCCTTTCCTTCTCCACCAAGGCAAGAGGGGGGAGTCCTACTCCCGGTGGGAGTAGGACTCCTCCAGGCGCACCCCTAGGGGGCCGGCCGCACCTCCCCCTCCCTCCTTTATATACGGGGGCAAGGGGGCACCCCATGACACACAAGTTGATCTTCGTGATCGTTCCTTAGCTGTGTGCGGTGCCCCCTCCACCATATTCCACCTGGTCATATCGTAGCGGTGCTTAGGCGAAGCCCTGCATCGGTAGAACATCATCATGGTCACCACGCCGTCGTGCTGACGGAACTCATCCCCGACACCCTGCTGGATCGGAGTCCGGGGATCGTCATCGAGCTGAACGTGTGCTGAACTCGGAGGTGCCGTACGTTCGGTGCTTGGATCGGTCGGATCGTGAAGACGTATGACTACATCAACCGTGTTGTCATAACGCTTCTGCTTTCGGTCTACGAGGGTACGTGGACAACACTCTCCCCTCTCGTTGCTATGCATCACCATGATCTTGCGTGTGCGTAGGATTTTTTTTAAATTACTACGTTCCCCAACAACAACCGCCGATTCGTGGAACGAGTACCTCTGATGTCTGAAAGTACATGCATAGTTGCCATCATGAGGTTTGTTATTGTAGCACTAAAGGTGTTGGACGATAGTACTTGGTAGAACCAACTATCACAGACACAGTAAGGCTCGCGGCGATGTCCGAAGCAAGAGGGTGGCCGGTATGCATGGATGCCTTAATTGCATGCACTGGAGATGCATGGAGGAACTGCCCATAAGCTCTACATGGGCAATATCAGGGCCGTGTTAAAAAGGTCATCATCATTTTTAAAGCAGGTGCATCACATGGCCTTTGGATTTTGCACGCTTTCTTTGACACGTTCATGTCTTGCAATGACATCAATGTGCCGGAGCGGTCTTCATTGTTTGTTAGGTTGATTTGAAGGACAAGCTCTTTCGTGCAACTATATTATGAATGATTGACTACAACATGGACTACTATCCGATTGATGGTATCTATTCTCTGTGGGCGACCTTCGTCAAGACAATCTATGAGCCATTTGGTTAGAAAGGAGTCCACTCTGCTCAAAACAAGAAGGAGCTAGAAAGGATGTAAAGAGGGCATTTGAAGTGTTCAAAGTCTGTTTTGTAGTTGTTTGAGGATCTATAAAAATATGGGATCCAGATACCTTGTGGAAGATGGTGACAACTTGTGTCATCATGCACAACATGATTATAGATGATGAGGGTAAGAAACTGCCAGAGGTCTGCAATTTGAGTACGTAGATGATCTTATCCAAGTTCCAGCTCAAAATCCAGTCACGTTTGAGAACTTTGTCCAAATGCATCGATCGATCTAGCATCAAGCAACTCATGAGCAGCTTAAGAAAGGCCAAATGAGCATCTATTGGCAGCTAAAGGAACAATTAGAACATAAGTTGAATTCAAGCCGCAGCTGCAGTGGAAAACCACTCCATCACAAATATAAGATGTTTAAACCTTTTTCTGAACCGGATATAATTAGACACATTTTAGTCTGTTTGTCCACTCATTTTTCTTTGTATGTAGTCTAAGTTGAAATATCCAAAACATATCTTATATTTGTGCATCAGAGGGAGTAAAACATGCTTTAACAAAATTCTAGCCACAGCGTGAACCAACCTGTGGTTGGATGGTGATTTATATTCTAGACTTGATATTGATGCTCGCATTTATCTGGATTTAGTTCAGGCCTTCTGCCGAGATGTGTTCAATAGGAGGAAACGTTTTCATTGACTACAAAGTCGTTTGTGACGACTTTGTCGATCTCAAGATGATGTGCCGTGCCATTCTCTTGGAGGTTCTAGGGTGTGTGCGTGTGTTGCTAAGATGAGCATATGTGTATGTATAAGAGATTAAGAGCCCGCATTTGTAAATTATCATAGTCGTCAAAATTACTGTTCTGACCCTTAAGGCAAACTAAATCCCGATTTGACCTCGTTCTAAATTTTTTTTCGTTTCTGACCTTTTTCGGTGACGCCAAGGTCCCTGGCGTCTGGGTTACGAAGCAGACGCCACGGTCCCTGGCGTCTGGCCCCTGGCCCGCACTGCCTGCCTGCCCGTTGACCTGCTGACGTGGCAAAGGGGCCAGACGCCAGGGTCCCTGGCGTCTGGCCCCGGTAAGTGGATAACCGCGCGGGCCAGCCCACCCATCCCCATCTTTCTCCTGGCGGCGCACGACGAACAGAGGGCTCTGTTCTTCGCCCCTTCTCTCCCTCCCACCACCACCCCCCTTGATCTACTCCATCAACCCCTCAAACTCACAGATCGGACCCCCCCAAGCTTCTTTGAGGTATTCTCCCCCATTCCCTCCAATTTTTTTTTGTTTTCCCCTCTTTGGTTGGATGCATTATTCAACACTAGGTGATGTTAGATGAGTAGATGGTTTCTTATTTTTAGAAAATTTTGTGTAGTTGATAGATGATTAGGTATGCAGTAGATGATGTGTAGTTGAACATGTAGGTAAAATCAATTCGGTTTTGTGTATATGTTGTCCATAGGATTTTTTTTTGAAT
The DNA here is from genome assembly GCF_018294505.1 of Triticum aestivum. Taxonomy (NCBI): domain Eukaryota; kingdom Viridiplantae; phylum Streptophyta; class Magnoliopsida; order Poales; family Poaceae; genus Triticum; species Triticum aestivum. The sequence goes on along the minus strand of NC_057807.1, from coordinate 439,374,013 downwards.
TAAGAGGGGTGATGAATATATGATTTGTGTATGTAAAATAGACTTTGGCATACTATATTTGGTTTGATAGATGATGTGTGTATGTGTAGATAATCCTATTGTTGGCATACTATTGTTGGCAAAAAAAATTATGCAAAAGAGATGATGAAATTTTCTTATTGTGTGTGACATGATTTGTTCAATAGAATGGCGGATGATGATAATGAAATATATTTGATGGTGAAATTTGGTACTCTAGATGATATGTGTGCATATGTAGAAGAAAGAAATGATGTGGTTATGTTTGAGAAGAATGGTGTTTTCATATGGAATAAACTTGGAGAAGGAAATTGTTTGATATTGTTCTTGTATTCATAGATGTTTGTGAATTTTTTTTGTAGGATGGCGGATGGTGATGGACCTTGGTATGACGGATTAATCGATGAGTGGGATAAGGAGCATCGTGCTCGTGCCATTGAAAATGGACAGGTAAGAAGCAAGACTGGGTCAATTTTCGTTGTTTCTCATTTGTGTTCTTGTATTGATTATTAAAACATCACTTTATTTGCAGGTTGTAGTTGCTATGCGCATGAGGGGTCATTCCGCTGATGACTTTGATTACGACCCGCGGTATGAGCCTTACATTCGGAGATTGGGTCTTCTCCCATTCGTGTTGCAGTTTAAGCGACGCGCTCCGCCGGTGAACCACGCGGCGCTGACCGCACTTGTGGATCGTTGGAGGCCGGAGACTCACTCCTTCCACCTTCCATGTGGGGAGATGACGATGACCCTACAGGACATGGCTATGATAAGCGGCCTTCCTATCAATGGACAAGCTGTTACCGGTCGTGTCAGCGTGGGTAATTGGCGAGAACGGACTGCCGATTTAATTGGCGTTCAGCCCGAGGGCCCTCAGGAAGGCAAGGCCGATACAGCGAAAGTGAGGCATTCTTGGCTAAAACTGGTCAGAGGAAACACCAACCCGTGCCCTCAGGATGCCAATGACGTGGTTGTGCAGCAGTACGCGCGGGCCTATCTTTGGTATGTACTAACCAAGGTAGTCTTCTCAGATGCAACTGGGAACTCAGCCCTCTGGATGTTCTTGGAGCCACTTAATAACTGGGATACCCAGTATAGCTGGGGTTCGGCCGCACTAGCATACTTGTATCGTCGGGTAAGAGATATTTGCAACCAATTATTTTGCATTTGTCATGCGCCTCCATATCTAACATGTTTGTTTGATTGCAGCTTGACTTGGCGTGTCGGAGGAAGGGAGGTACATCCTCATTGTCTGGGTTTGTTTGGAGCCTATCCGTGTGGATGTGGGAGCGGATCCCGGTTGGACGGCCCGATTTGAAGAACCCCCTCATGGCAAACCCACGGGGTAATCATGACGGGTTGCATGATGATGATCCATATCGGCGCCCTACGCTTGCTTACTATTGGGAACAAGTGACAGTGTACACAGGAAGCTCGCATGTGCGATACAAGTGCTATATGAACGAGCTGGACACCTTGACTACTGAGCAGGTTATGAGAAGTTCGATGAGATAAAATTTAGTCAAGAATGAAACTTATGTATGTAGCTAACAATGTATCTCTTTGTTTTGCAGGTACATTGGTTGCCTTATGTGGAAGATCGTGACTTTGATCTTAATGAGATGTGCACGCGTGATAGCCATCTTTGGCGGGCGAGGTGCCCAATGATATGCTTCTTCGCAGTCGAGTGGCACTTTGTAGACCGTGTGGCAAGACAATTTGGAAAAAGACAAGGTATTCCAATTGAGGAGAGCAAGGAGGAAATGCTATCTCTGCATCGGTAAGCAAGCATGCCTTGAGTATGTAGTAGAGCATTGAATAAGTCAGTGTTTGCTAATGCTTTGTCCCGTGCATCATTTGTAGGTTCGATCGAAGGAACAATCAGGATATATCGGATTGGGCAAACAAACACCGTGCGTGGATAGAAATTTGGAATCAAAGAGACACGTTAGTGCAATCAGAGAATAGACCTCACAATCAGTCAGCATATCAGAAGTATCAAGTGTGGTATGCGGATCGTTACCGGTTAAAGCTAAAGCCAGGTTGGACTCACGAGGAGTGGTCGGAGTTGGTGTCTGAAGACCCGGAGACTGCAGAAGGTTATCATACCTTCAACACGGCTGTGAGAGACACCAGAGGGGCTCATGTTGACTATGCACCGATGCATGACGAAATGGTAGTCTGTTTGACCTATTCTAACATACTTGCATCATGTTGTCTTTCTTTCAAATACATAAGTTTGGTGTGCTCATGAATTGCAGGGCAGAGAGTTGCTTCTGTGCGTCAACGATGCCAATGTTGCACTGAGTCATCCACCTGGTGGTGCATTATCTGAGAGGACTCTTAGGAGCACGATGGAGGTTAGTCGCAATATATTATAAAAGTTTTTTTCGCGGATTAGTTATTTGCATCTCATATCATAGCATATTTTATGTTGTCGCAGAAGTTCAAGAAGCGGTTCCATAAGATGGCAGCTATGCTTTCTTGCCATGGTGCTAAGTCCAGTGACGTGTATGCACCAGGTAGCCGCGCCGCCAGAGCTAATAAACGGCGTTATGTCCAGAACGAAGAGGACATAGAGGAGGAGGTCAATGAAGAGGAGCCAGCACATCAAGAGGAGCCAACACATCATGATGAGCATGAGTATGATGCAACACATCAAGAGGATCATGAGTATGATGTTGATGCTCCACAACCATCACAGGTTACACAACCGACACAAGGCAATGCCCGCTCTAGAAAAGGCAAAGCAATAGCTAAGACACCGGGCCAGAAAGGTAGAAAGAAGATATGGAACACTCAATTCCATAGTCCGGAGTATCCTCATCAATTTATGCCTGCGGGAATGCAAAGATATAAGTCGAACATTGATGCAGAGGCGGAGGAGGCTAGCGAAGAGGAGGAGCATGAGGCTAGCGAAGAGGAGGAGCATACACTTGCAGATATCGTGAAGAGAGGAAGGAAGAAGTGAGCTTGTTGTAGTTTGTTTCAATGAGCTTGTTCTAGTTTGTTTCGACGAACCTGGTGTAGTCTCTTTCCATGAACTTGTTGTCGTTTCTTTCCATGAACTTGTTGCCGTTCGAATTAAGTTGTACCGGATTCGTGAAGTTGCTATGAATGTTTGACATGAATGATGTGATTTATGTTAATTGTTGTTTCCTGTGATTTAGTCATTTATATGAATGTTTGACATGAATGATGAAATCTGTACTTAGTCATCTATATGCACAGGGAGCCAGACGCCAGGGTCCTTGGCGTCTGGCTGTAAGTCAGGGGACCAGACGCCAGGGTCCTTGGCGTCTGGCTGTAAGTCAGGCGACCAAACGCCAGGGTCCTTGGCGTCTGGCAGTCTACTGACACCAGAAACAGGGTAAAGCAGGGGAGCCAGACGCCAGGGTCCTTGGCGTCTGGTCCTGGTGCAGACAATACTTGCTTTTTCACTTGTAGTTTTGTCTTTTCACTTGTAGTTTCGAATAACATACATACATAAGCATTGCATAGTCTTTTCATAACACTATAGTTGACAAATGACAAACATAGTTCAAATTACAAACTTAGTTCATGACCACGATGGTCTACGATACAATGTCTCGAATGACATAGCAAATTACAAACATAGTTCAAATTACACAAATAGTCTCGAATGACATAAGTAGTTCATGACCACGATGGTTGAAACGACATGAACATCACATATAACTCGGTTTCCTGTAGCAATGCAAGTCAACAACCCTTTTCCATTTCCATTCTTCCAGCATTTCTTGAATCTTGTCATCATCAGTTATGTCAACCAATTTTCTTTCCCCGGGGCCATCTGACTTCCTCCTGCTGACGTAGTACACAAAATCATCTTCCTTCAACCCTTGCTTCAACATGAATTTAGTCTTCAACCAATCGAAAGTGAGGTCCACTTGACTAACTTGCACAATACATGGAGACAAGCCATGCACATGAACAACAGGGCTAAGCACCCACTGAGTTTCGTTAGCCATCTACAGCACACAAATCTCTTAGTAGCTAACCTATGATACATTAAACCACGAGGAAAACAAACTAGGGTTTTCACAAAAGTATGATAAATTAAACCAACCAAAAAATGGGGGTGGAGTTGATTTACCTTCTAGTCTCGAAATCCTGAAGATCCAACGGTGAAACCGGACCGATTTGTGAGAGATCTGAGGGGGGGGGTTAGGGTGCTGGACGAGGGAGTGACGTTGGCAGGGCTAGAGGTGAGAGTGGGTGGATATGAGTGAAATGAGAGGGGTAGAGGTGGAGATGAATGGATGAGAGGGGTAGAGGTGGGCCCAAAATCTTATCCACTCGAATCTTATCCATTAGACAAGAATGCTTTCAGAACACCAGACGCCAGGGTCCTTGGCGTCTGGGTGTCCATCAGACACACCAGACGGCCTGTCTGGTCACCTGCGTGGGCAAAGCACGCCAGACGCCAGGGTTCCTGGCGTCTGGATCTGGGAGGCAGACGCCAGGGACCTTGGCGTCTGGGTGTCCATCAGACACACCAGACGGCCTGTCTGGTCACCTGCGTGAGCAAAGCACGCCAGACGCCAGGGTTCCTGGCGTCTGGGTGTCCATCAGACACACCAGATGGCCTGTCTGGTCACCTGCGTGAGCAAAGCACGCCAGACGCCAGGGTTCCTGGCGTCTGGATCTGGGAGGCAGACGCCAGGGACCTTGGCGTCTGGGTGTCCATCAGACACACCAGACGGCCTGTCTGGTCACCTGCGTGAGCAAAGCAAGCCAGACGCCAGGGACCCTGGCGTCTGGATCTGGGAGGCAGACGCCATGCACCCTGGCGTCTGGGTGTGGGCCTGGTGTTTTTGCACACAGCTTGTTAAAGTTTTTGCTTAGCAACAACTAGCAAACACTGTTAAATATGAACAAAGCATGCTACTCTCAACCAAAAATATGAACAAAGCATAACAACTAGTCTCGAATGACGAACATAGTTTGCACATAATCTCAAATAGTCTCGAATGACAGAAATAGTTCATGACCACACAAGGTCTCGAATAATAAGTTCATACATTAAACAAAGTCTCGACAGTTCATCATCGACGCCGGTGCCTTTCCATTTGTCTACTGAGTAGTCCGGGGCCACTTTCCCTTCTTGTCACGTGCCTCGTCCTCCTCTCGTGCATCGCGAGCCCTTGCAAGTTTGCTTGCCCTCTCTTCTTGACGAGCCGCCTTCTCTTTGCGTGCCCTCTCTTGCTCACGCTTCTTGCGCTCACGAGCCTCCTTCTCACGACGCTCCCGCTCCAATCCCCGTGCATAGGACTCCTCGAATAGGCGCTGCCTCCGTAACCAATCTGCACGTTGGTCCTCTTGGATATCTTTTGGTACCTCGTGATCTATCCAAGTGAAGTACTTGCAAAGTGGAGGAGGGGACTACATATAAACCATGATTTTGTTAGACATATGAGTGACAACTTGTTGATGTTTTTTATATGTACACCTAACATACCAGTGGTATGTCATATGCGTTAGTTGGCCTTCGACGATCATGTGCATAGTTGGGACACACGAAAAACCTTCTACCTTCTGTCCATGACTTGTTGCGGTCAGTGGACACCTTCAGCTTGCAAACATCACCACACCAACATGGTGGTGTGGGCACATCCTTCTCCTTCTTCTTGTCCAAACTGGCCTCCAACCACGTCTTCGGCATGTCCTCTTGGTCCGCGCACGGTGGCCTCGTCCTGGAACCGGATGAAGCCATGCCTACAAAAAGAACAATTGTTAGCACAAGACATTAAGAGAGCAAATGCATAAATGCTAGGAATTGTATGAACAAATAATATACCATTATTATTAGATCAACCATCTGGATTAAACAAATAACCGAAGTCCGATCCATTATCAACCATTCCTCTACGACCACCTCTAGCACTTGTGCTTCCTCTTCGACCACGACCACCTCTAGCACTTGTGGCTGCTCGACCACCACCTCTAGCACTTGTGCTAGCTCGACCACCACCTCTAGCACTTGTGCTCCCTCTACGAACACTAGCACCTCTAGCACTTGTGCTCCCTCTACGACCACCACTACCACCTCTGACGCTCGTTCTTCCTCGACCACCACCACCGTCACCTCTTCCACCTCTTTCACCATCGGTGCCGCCTCCACGACTTGTTTTTCTTTTTTTGGTTTTCTTTTTTTTGCATGTCCGCTCATTGTGTCCCCCTTCACCGCACACCCCACAGTTGATAATGTCAGGAGCCTCCATGAAATGACCGCTACCAAATTGTTTCATGCCAGTGTATCCAGCCAGGTCATCCATATCACCCCTGAACCTCTTAGTTCTCCTTCTACCCTTCGTCTCCACCTTCAGAAGAGGGTCTGGCCTAATATGAGGGCCATGGTACTCAGGCCACTGTGATTGGTCCAAGAAAGGGTGAAATCTTGGCGCCCATGTCAACCTAGTAGCTTCCACATGGAACTCTTGCATCCTCACGGTTTTTCCATCATTAACATGTATGTTTCTCGCCTTCGCCGCCGTTATCAAATGCGAGCATGGCCAATGATACTTACTAGGCCTCTCGCACTGGCACCACCGAGTCTTCAGTTTCACCTCAAATGCAGCACCACCATATTGTCTACCATCTCGTGTTGTGCCACCTGGCTCATCAATTTGATAGATCATTTCAAGTCTATCGAATACGATAACTTGTTGCCGTGAAGACTTGCTTGCTTGTAACTGCAATCATTCATCAACCTTTTCCGGATAATCCTTTTTTTCACCTATCCATTTTGCAGTCTCTTCAGAATGCCTCTGAAAGTACTCATTAAGCTTGAAGAAGGTGTACTCCACTATTGCAGTCACCGGCAAAGCACGAGCACCCTTCAACACATTGTTGAAACATTCTACGAGATTGCTCGTCATGTCGCCATATCGCCAACCACCATCGTCATGAGCGCGTGCCCACTTGTGCTTCTCACTTAAATTCCTAGTTAAGAAGTCTTTTCCCCCTTCGTTCACCGCTGCAAAGAGTTTGTTGTACCGAGCATCGAAACCTTGGGTGGTGAAGGCCACACATACATGGGTAAGGTCTTTGCTGAGCTCCTTGCTCTTACATGCCCGGTAAAAGTTGGCCACGAAATGCCTCATGCACCATCTGTGGTGAAGCTTTGGAAATCCTGGAATAACAATGTCCATTGCCTTGAGTATGCCATGATGTCGGTCCGATATGATGCATACCTCCCTAGCCCCAATCACGTTGTGCCTAACATGACCCATGAACCACTCCCAGTTGTCTTGGTGCTCGGAAGGCACCAAAGAAAATGCACATGGCAACACGTTGTCGTTTGATGAGTGCGCCATTGCTACCATTAGTGTGCCCTTATATCTACCGGTCAAGAACGTGCCATCTATAGACAAGACCGGACGACAATGCTGAAACGCCTCCACACATTGTCCATAACTCCAGAAGGCACGGTGGAACACTCCCTCGTGATCCTCGACCACATGAAACATGCCCAGGTTCCTATGTGCAATGGCGGCCAACAACCTTGGGAGCTGGTTGTATGCTTCTTCATAACCACCGTACAACATCCTAATAGCATTTGCCTTTGCCTTCCATGCCTTCCCATACTTGACTTCATAACCAAATTGTTTTTTCACCGTCCGCATGAGAAACCTCACTTTCACAGTGGGATCAAAGGCTATGTCTTTCATCCATTTGTATCCAAGATACTCAGATGTGAGTTGACGGTGTGTCTTTCTAAGTCGTTTCGATGGCGGTTTGCATCTATGAGTGGTATCACAACTTGTTAACACCCATTCTTCGGTTTCTTTAAGCTTTCTTGCACGAACCTTCCATGTGCATTCCTTTTGCTCACACACCACGGTGTAACGCAATTTCATGTCGGAGTGCTCAACATAAATTGGCCTATGGTTTCGAATGGCATAGTCAGCCAACCAAAACTTCAGCATAGGCAAGCTCAGAAACTTCAATCCTTTCTTCAAATAAGCATTCTCGTCCTCATTCTCCACCCTTGGTTCTCCTGGATCCGGGCATGGTGTTGGCTCAATCGCCGTCATTCTCATTCCACCATCAACAACAGCTTTATGGGCAAGGCCGGGATCTTTAAATAAGTGAGTTCTTTTTTGTAAGCCCGTCAGCTCAAAGTGGATTTGGTTCTCCTCCTTTGTGAATCCATCCTCGTCCAACTGTTCAACTGGACCCTCGTCATCCGAGTCATACGCATATTGACGCCTAAAAGGCAAGTCACGATCCATGTCCTTTTGCGCTATGTACACATCCAAGTCACCAACATCATTGCCATGAAACCCTTCCTCTTGCTCTTCGTCGTCATCATAAGCATCTTCATCCTCTTGAATTACTCCGTCACTAGCAATCACCTCAACTTCATTTGCTTGGCTAGTTGGTGGTTGGCTAGAAGCATTGGGGGCATACAACTCAACCTCATTTGCTTGGCTAGTTGGTGGTTGGCTAGAAGCATTGGGGGCATACAACTCAACCTCATTTGCTTTGATAGTTGGTACACGGGGACATGGTGGGGGATAAACATTGGGGGCATCAACCACAACCCTATGCTCAACAAGTGGCACCATTGTCCTCTCGCTCATGTCATCCATTGGGGAAGAGACATGCCGGTTCAAATCAAAGGTAAACCGAGGAGATTCAGTGGTGGCAAACAATTCAAGTGACTTGTCTTCCGATTGGGATACTTTTTCCTTGTATACATCCCAATGCAAATCCGAGGTGATAGGCATACTTTTCAAGCGAGATTTGGCTCCAACTCCAACATCATACCTTCCTATTAACTTAACATCAACATTGGTGTCCATCCACTTCAAGACTTGTCTCACTTTTGCAACAACATCCTCATAGCTAGGGCTTGTATCAAAAACCAATGGTTCCTCACCCGTGTCGGCATTTGTTACTCAAGAATGCCTCCTTGTCAATGTAATGAACATCAACAAGTCTCTCCATCTAAAAATTACATGAATGCATTTAAGACCTCAATGAGAATTGGTGTTTATCCAAATACATCTTATTATATACAAATCATATCAACACTAAATTATTGGCGATGTCCACAAAAGTATCACTAATCACTAATTAACACACTAAGCAAAGTTAACCCTAATCACTAACTAACCCTAACCCCCAATCTTTCTACTCAACGAACATATATTCCTACTACACACCATGCATAGCACTATATTATCAAAGTTAACCAAGCCATTCACACTAACATAAGGGGGAGAAAACATGAACTAGGGTTCCACCAACATGTATAAAATGCAACCAAAAGGACAAGACTTAACAAAAAATAATTGGATGATTTGGGAGAGATTAACAAGAGCAACAAAGTGATGGAAAGATCCACCTAAGGGATGTACCTTTTGGAGAGGATTTGAGGGGGGAGCTTGAGGGGTGAGAGAGAGTGGGGAGGCAGCAGCTCTTCTTCAAGCTCGGGCTGGATTGGGGAAAGTGTGTGGGGTGGGACCCACACACTCTCCCGGTGGGGTTATCCACTTACCGGGGCCAGACGCCACGGTCCCTGGCGTCTGGCCCCTTTGCCACGTCAGCAGGTCAACGGGCAGGCGGGCAGTGCGGCCAGGGGCCAGACGCCAGGGACCCTGGCGTCTGCTTCGTAACCCAGACGCCAGGGACCTTGGCGTCACCGAAAAAGGTCAGAAACGAAAAAAATTTCGGAACGAGGTCAAATCGGGATTTAGTTTGCCTTAAGGGTCAGAACAGTAATTTTGTCAACCGTAGGTTAGGGTCAAGAAAAACTGTGACACGCGAGTTCGAGACTTCGAGGTCAAGTAAAACTCCGTACTCCATAGCACAGGCCACAGGCTTTGGATAGTGTGCACAAGTAGATATACACAGTGATCCGTGATGGAATGTCACGTCATGAGCAATAAAGATCACATAAAATAACGGGTCAAGGACGCACATGAACCGAGGCGATACCTGCCCAACCACTCGAGCATGCCCATTCGTCAACGCAACGTCTCTCGTGTCACATCAAGCAGCTAGAGTCTCCTCTCTCTCCTTCTCCCCCATCGCTTGTGCTGCGAATGCTGTACTGCTGAAAAAAGCCGGCAACTACGCGAGATGGACGGATGCATATGATGACGCAAACCTGCAACCGGCAGCAGCAAGCAGTTGACCCAGGCGCGGGCGCGTCCGATCGCTAGCAAACAAGAGGGGAATCCATCCTGGGAACGGAGCAAGCATGCTTTTGAAGGACCAGTGAAGATACAGAGCGGCGGCAACTCCGACGTACCGACCCAAGGGACACGATTTTTGTCCATTGATTAGCCGAGCGGTGTTTGGCGCGTCCAACAGGGTGGACGCATCCCAAATTTATGGACAGAAAACAAAAAAATCCAAATAAAAATCTAAAATATACAGTACAAACTTAATACTTCAAACACGCCTAAAGTCCACTTACATTAATAACAAATGAAAATAAAAACATAAAAGAAAAAGCTGTGGCGGCCGGCTGATCTAGGGCGCATGGAGGTGTCCTCGTCCTCGTTGGTAAGGTCGACATACTCCCGCGTCTGCGCCGAGGGAAAAGCTTTCTGGTAGGCAGCCAGAGCCGCCGCTTGTTGGGCCGCATCAGGCTGCCGCACACGTGCTGCCTAGCTACTCCACAACCCCGCGCGCTTCTCGTCGTGCTCCACCTGCATCAGTCACTCCGCCTCTGCTGCTCCCTAGCCAGCGCCCACGCCTCCCACTTCAGGACATGCCGACGTTCATCCTCCTCCGTCACGCCCACCCAAACAGGCGGGCATGGGACATAGACGAGCACGGTGGTCATCCATTGGTACATGTGTTGCATGCTGGGCGCGGGGGGTGGAGGCGCCACAAAGGCCTCCACGTCAGGCACGGGCACGAGCAGTCCGAAGACACCGTCATCATCCCATTCAGGAGACCTAGATCTAGGTTTTGCTCCGGAACAACCAGAGTCAGGTGATGATGATTGCAACGACGAAGACGCCGTCATAACCCGATCCGGGAGACCCATCTAAAGTTTGTGAACGGCTAGAGTGAGGTAACGACAATTGCGACGCCGAAGCCTTCGACAAGGAAACAACGCCTAAGATGCCGTCATCGTTCGCCATGACCGAAATCCGCACGATTTTCACCAGCAGTCGCGCCACTCGGAACAAGTAGCTGGCTGGATCCGTGCGAAGCCACGCCATGGAGGCACACACAGCCGCGCCTAAGACGCCATCATAGTTTGCCATGACCGAAATCGGCATGGTTTTCACTGGCAGTCGCGCCAATCCAAATCCGTGCGAAGCCGCGCCATGAAGGCGCACACAGACGCCGGAACACCGGCAGGGAACTCCAGCATCCCTCACCGTGAGCGCATAGCGCATGGACCATCGGTTGCCATCACAAAACAAACATTTTCAAGAAAAATCTCAAGACAAGTGAGCCATTGTTCAAAATGATCCCTGACAAAAGAAAACAATCCTTGCAAAACCACATGCAAAAGGATAAATGAAAACATAAACTGAAAATAAGATAGAGACGCAAGTAGTGCTTGCAAAGTGCCTGATTCACAATTTAAGCCCATTACATGAAAAGTATAACCACCGAGCTGCTAAAAATAGAGAATTTGACTGTTCGTGAGTCTACGACCAGATTTAGAGGAAACAACGTTGGTTGCAATCAATGTTTGCCTGTTGCCAACAAAAATGACGTCGTATGGAGATTTGATAAAAATGCCACGTTTTACTTTGCCTTTGATAAAACGCCCCGCATTATGTCAATGATATGTGGGGTCGCCATATGTCAATGGCACCACGCGTGCTATTTTATCAAAGGCAAACTAAATCCTGGCACCATCAAACTTTCCCAGAGAAGAATCTTCCAGCGGCCGTTCAAACTTCAAGCGAGAGTATCTTCACTCTTCAGTAGGGATGTCTACCAAACATCCGTATCAGCATTTTCTGATGCGAAAATTGGTCCTGATGTATGATACCTGCCATGTGCTACTCTGCTGGGGAACATACCCTGGAACATTAACGGAAAAGGAAACATCAATCTGCTGGGAAGCACATCACATCCTAGAATATGTAAGAAATAACATTAGTCCACTCCACTGGGGAACAAATAATCAACATGGTGTTGTAAGTTGGTTCAGTTAAGACGCACATACAAGGGAAATCAACAACGATAGAAGGAAAATCACGGTACCATCCATGGTTAACTAAAACATAATAATACCTTGTTGAGCAACAGCATCAGGGTGTGAATCCTGAGCCTGGCGGCATGCCATATACTGGAGCAGGTGGAAGTGAATGGAAAGGCCTACAACCACCAGAAACCACCGAGCTGTTAGGATATACTCCACCATTCTCAATGGATGGCAGTGGCGTCGAGCCAAACATATGCACTGACCTTTCAATCTTCATCGGATACAACTTACTGAACACGAACGTGCTGCATTCCCCAAGCATGAAAGGTTGGTCGCAGTCCTTGCCATCTCCTCTCTTGTTGTTGTAGCCAGGACAGTCCTCTTTCCAGAAGTAGGCTTGACCGACCAGATGAAGATCAGAATCCGTGGCAAGTCTTAGAAGGTCCCACTTGCAGTAAGGGTCTTTTGTCTTGTGGCTCACATGGATTTCGCCCTCAGGGCGAAGGAGGCGGCTCGCGCTTTCGAAGTAGGCCTTCACTATCTTTTGGTGTTCCCTGGAGCTCGTAGCTATTAGTTAATAAGATTTTAGTGACAAGCAATTGCAAGTAAACAAAATAAACATGCTCTATAAGACTATAACCTCTGTTTACCAAACATAGATACAAAATGTTTACCAAAACCAGGGAAATGAAGCTTCTTATGGTAAAAAACTAAAAATCCCACCAGCCAGAATACTATGACACATGTCTGGAAACGTCTTTAGCATGATCCCTTGTTTTTAAGGTATTACTATTCTAGGGAAAACTTCATTTTGACTCCTAAAACTACCGTGCTTGGTTCGACTTGAATCCAGAAGTACGAAGCTGTCTATTCTATGACTTAAACTATACAAGGCAGACCAGTCGAGCCCATTTTTGGATAGTACAGTTGAACTTCTGACTTCAGACGATATGAAAAATAAACTCATATGCTATATATGGGACGATGACATGAAAAAATATCATAAAAAATATAACTATTTTTCTACTGTGAAAAATGACGAGAGTAAATAACATATCTCTCGTCTTCTTAGAGTGAAACACAACTAATCATATCCTTTGATATTTTTTTGTGAGTTCTCATTTTATAGCATCACCGACACCAATGAGCAAGTTCGGAATGATTTTGCAACTCCAAAGTTTCAAGGAAAAAAGTTAGAAAAAAATTCATGAGCATAGGGAACACTACAAAATGAGAACCTAAAAGGTTCAGCAGCAGCAGCAGGCTCTTGCACATGGATAGCAAGCTTCAACGCACCCCTATCCATAGCTAGTTCTTTGGTGATACCCCGACCTCTCTTGACATTCTCCACACGCTTTAGCCGTCCGCTGTGCACTGGAGCTCCTGGAGGCCTGTGCTGAATATGCCCAAACCATCTCAGACGATGTTGGACAAGTTTTTTTCAATTGGCGCTACCCCAACTCTATCTCGTATATCATCATTCCGGATCCTTCCTCGTGTGGCAACACATCTATCTCGTATAGTAGAAATATATTTCTTACTTCCGTGTAGGAGACCGCTTGACATTAAATGAACATCGCAAATGTTCAATTATTAGTAAGATCGTACTTGTATTTACTGAGAGAAGACTTACATATCAGTTATGTGATGGTTGTTTAGTAGTTAGTACATTTCTACTATCAATGGGTAATTTAGTATATTACGTGTATCTACATCTACGATGATCAAGGGTATTTGTACAACTTTGAAAAAAAAGAAAATTCAAATCAAAATTTCAAGGCAGTCGTGACATAATGTAGGGATATATGCGCACAATTGTACAAGATTGACTTGTACTGTTGTACAATGTGTTGAGCGCAAAAATGGAAAAATAAATATTGTTTTCAGTGTAACAATACATCTTTTTGATCTTTTTATATACAACATTTTCCATGCGTTGTTTCACTTACAAGTAATAGTACCATGAATTTTGAAATTTTTGTCCTATTGTACAAGTACACTGATGAATCATTGGTGTATATACTCTTAAGTAGCAATGTCATTGCAATTCATCAATAAATAAAGAAGGGAAAAAACATAAATAAAGTAAGCCAATGCACATACTTGATGAGACGCTCGTCGTCTTCTTTCCACCCGAAGCTGAATCCAGCATGGGGGAAGTTGAAAACAATCCGATCAAACTGTCTCGTCCTGAGATAAGGATGATAGTCCAGCTTTCCTGCATCAACTCCAAGCAAAATTACTGCCCCCATCATCCCTAGCTTTGCCAAATTCGATGCTGCATCCCTGTACTTCTTCGTCAGAGTGCCTGCCCAAAATAGTTTTGCAAGGATTTTAGAGAGACAAATTTAAGCCGTTGTTACGCCGAGGACAAAAATAATTGCCACATGAGTCGATTCGAGGTAATCGCAATTTCGCAACACAACTTTCCCCATGCCCTGTGAAGTCTAACGAGTGCACCCGCGCCGCGCGCACAATGCTCATGTAATCAATCCGCACTAGGAAGAAAGATACAAGCGACAGGAGCGAAACTAACCGTAGTCGTCGACGGAAGTGATGACGAGGTTGGCGCCGGAGCCGAACCCGATGGCGAGAGACAAGGCGAAGGAGAGGTCCCCTTCGCCGACGAGCAGGATGGTCCGAGTCGACCAGTACAGCCCCACCCGCACAGCCGGGGAATGTCGCGCTCCACCCTCCAGCCAAGCCCACGCCATGCGCGCCTCCTCGTATCCTCTTCGGCGGCGGCGACAATGGAGGAGCGCTGCGGCGGTGAAGCGATTCTCGTATCAAGTCTTTGCGCGAGACTCGGAGGTTCCTTTCTGTGTACGCGGAGAGGGGCAGGGGGCTTCTGTGGGGCCCGCATGTCAGTAGCTTTTCAGGTTTCCTTAGCGCAGTTTTTTTCTTTCATTTTCGTGGATTCGATGAGTCGGATGGGACGGTGGGGGCGACTTCTCGTCTTCATTGACCATTTCTTGACCCGAATTGACCACCACTCCGTGTCAGATAACGTGCAGTCAGTAGGACCAAACTGCAATGCACAACATTTTATTATGTTATTCAACAAAACAAATATAGTAGATAGATCAATTCAAAGCCACCTTTCTAACAATCACAGTAGCTACACTTGTAAGCTTGATGAATGATACATCAACGCACACCATCTAATCCGGTGGCCTCAACAAGCCGCCCGTCCGGCAAGCCGAGAGCACCAAAATTAATCTAGCAGACCTTCTTCCCGCACTGCTTGCACACGCTCTAGAATCAGCCACTGTCATCTTCTGTCGTACCCCTTTCAGGAGCGATCAGTGCATTCACCATGCGAGGCCATTCTGTCGCCGACGCCAACACGAGTCTACGACGCCAGACAACACCACAACGTGCGTGCGTCCATCAACACGTGTTCATCACCGATGCTCTGTTTGCACCATGCCGCCGAGACCTGTTGCCGTCACCCCTTCAGGTGACACATGCTCCAAAACGATGCCCCCAAGAGGGAGGGCAGCCATGAAGACCCTGTCATCGTCCTATCTGAGAATCCTAGACCTAGGGTTTTTCGGAGAAGTCGGAACGAGGTGACGACGATTGCAACCGATGATGTCTTCAACAAGAAGACGACGCCCAAGACGCCGCCATCGTCTGCCATGACCAAATCAACACGGTTTTCACCCGCAATTGTGACACTTTGAACCAGCACCTACCGGATCGCCGCCAGGAAGCCTGCCTCCCTCGTCGACCCCTCATCCGTTGCCAGCGGCCCTTGGGCAAAGCCGATGGCCGATTTGGATGTGATCCAGATCCACGGCTGCCTCCGCACCCACCATCGCTAGAGAACGCGGGTTCTCACCGACCATGGGGGTGAGCTCCGCCGCCGCATGACCAGGATTGCCGCCCTGGCCGCTGCGCGCGCTCCCCACTGGCCTCGCCCCAGCTGATCCAAGGGGATCCCGCCGTGTCCAGCACCCCGGCTCCTTTGGCACCGGGCCCGCTGCCACTGCGGCCTACAACGGCGGTGGCAGCAGAAGAGAAGGCAGTGGCTTGGTAGGGCTGCAAGTGGCACTAGGTTTTACACCCTGGGGAGGCGTCACAAGGGGTACCTTATAGTCGTTCTGATATGAACAAGATCAGAGTAGGGCCAAATACAACATGGTTGACCCGAAACTCAACAAATATATATCAAACTGAAAAATAATCTTAGCAGTTTTTAAAAATCAGTCACCAGGGAAGAAATCCCTTGATCTTCGATCCAAAAAGAGATTGATCCGGTTCGAACCAAATATTTCTGCAAGCATCAATCACTGCCTGATTCGGTTACATCTTAGGCGCGGTACCAGTGATAATTGAGATAACAAGTCTTGAGACTCTTAAAGGACAGTTACACTGCAAAGTGAGACTCTTGTCCAGGGTTACATCTTTACACTGCACAGGTAGAGAAAACAGCATTCCCAATACACAAAATGCCCTGCGTGTAGATCTTGGACACAAAGAGAACATATGCAAAAATATGAGATGACACGGCACATCTTGAAATATCTAGTGATCCTTACAACACAAACACTTATACCTCCGCGCGATCCTTCAACGTCTACCCTGCAACACAACCGCCGTCTGCAGCCACTCCTGGAGTAACGCGCACGCAATGGATTCCCTGAAGCGATGTTCCAGCAAGACAGAGTAATTCACATTGGTTGCTCTTGCTCCGGGCATCATTTGCCTCTGCGCTTCATACTCCCTGAGCATACTCCCGAGGTATTCCCAGGCAAAGTGTGAGTAGCCGACGCTCCATAGCAGCTGAAGAATGGGCCCGTGTTGGTACCAAGGCTGCTGCTGAGGTGGCGCAGGGAGATTGCCACCAAGGATCGGCAGAGCATTCGGCGATGACCCTGCAATGCTGCACAATGGGTTGCTAGCCCCATGCTGATCAAAGGAAGGAGAAGCCACCATGCCACCGATGCGAACAGGAAAACACGGTTCATGCCTTTGAGCTAATCCGAGGCCGTAAGGCTCATGAGCTTTTTTTGCTATCTGAACTGTGCTGATTGGTTCAGACAATGTGCTGCTTCCATGTGACGAAATCATGTTTCTGTGCACATTCTTCAGTTTCTTCGAGTCTCTGATACAAAATTTGAAAGTGCAGCAAGCACCTAAAGCGAAAGGTTCATCGCAATTCGCACCATCTCCCCTCTTTTGGTTGTACCCAGGGTAATCCTCTATCCGGAAACTAACTTGATCAACCTTAATAAGAGAAGATCCCAATGCTAATTCCTCAATATCCCATTTATCATATGGATTCCCTGTCTTGTGGCTAACATGGATTTCACCATTTGGGCGAATCAGGTGGCTTGCATTGTGAAGGAACCCCCTCACCAACTTTTTGTGCGCGCTAAAGGTTCAATCAGCACAGAAGGTCAGTATCAAGTTAATTAAGAAAAAAAAGGCCCTAACACAACAGACCTTTATAACAGTACATTTTGAATGAAAGGTTATTGGGTTGACCAAATAAAATAAGAAACCATCAGCTAACTACTTTAGTGGCACTGTCAGACAGAAGTTAAGATACTTATGGTCAAACCAATTCATCTTCTTTCATAAGTACGGAAAAAATCTCTACAAGCAAGCTACAACAAGAATTTTGTGCTGTTGTAAGAATGTCTTCCATTCGTAGAGAGTGGGCACATAGAAACTAGCAAAAGTTACCATGAAGAGCTACACAAAGGGTAGATGCAAATATACAGAATTGAACAAACTGCTCCTACAGTTCGTTTGCAATTATGGAAGTATGTGACGATCGAGAGCTCAAAATAAGTTCAGTAGTGGACAACTGTGGCTAGAATCAAAATTCAAAAAAGGAAACAACTTCTCCCATAAATACTACTACTCCGTCTCATAATGTAAGACATTTTTTAACACTAGTGTAGTGTCAAAAAGCGTCTTATATTATAGGACCGAGGGAGTATTTATATTCAATGTCATTTGCATCTGCTTACAGGTTTTCTAAAAGAAGACAGTGATACAGCAAAACTATTAACATGCTATGTGCCTTAGGAATACTCTACTAACTCTGAGATAAGGAGACATAAGATACATTTAATGGTACAACCAATACACATGACAAGCGAGTTATTTAAAATCTAGCAGCAACTAACAAAGAGAGTGCACATACTTGATCACATCCATGTGGTCTTCTTTTCCTTTGAACCCAGCATGAGGAAAATTAAAGACAATCCGATCGAAGCGTCTCATCTTCAGGTCGTTGTGAAGCTTCATAGTATTGGCATCAATACCATGCAAAATTGTGGCTCCCATCATTTTTAGTACAAATATATTGGACTCTGCTTTGCTGTACTTCCGCGTCAGAGCCTCTGGCCAAGAGGATTACACGCAATAAATACAGATGAAATAGATAAATACCAACAACAATGATCACAAAATCCTAAAAACATTATCATCAATTTGAGATTTTAAGTTAAGCAGCAGCTAACTGCAGACAAAGAAATGGAGCAAATAGGATACTTCCTGAAAGACAGCAACTTTTACTAAAGAAGCTGACATAAAAAGGGTTCTTTATGAAGGTAAAAAGGGGCACTTCTATGAGGTAGGCTGATGGTATTCCTTTTGCTGAATATGAATGTTCACAATGATTCACCGTTCTTGTATACCTAAATCTCGAGTTCCCATCTAGAAATCGCAAATTAAGGCCAAAAAAGCATCATCCGCGCTTCTTTACTAGTGTTACTTACTCCTACTATTTAGTGCTAGCATTTAACAAGGGAGGGACATGTGAGTTTGCATCGCGAGAGGAAGCTGAAACAAACCCGCAGGGGTTGTGAAGAAGAAGATGAACAGACCATAGGAGTCGAGGGAGGTGGCGACGAGGTTCTCCGCGGAGCAGAATGCGATGGCGAGGGCCCGCGAGAAGGAGAGATCTCCGTCGCCGACGATCAGTATGCTTTGCGTCGAGGAGTAGTGCTTCAGCCACTTCACCTCCTCCGCCGCCGCCGCCTCCGCCGCCGGCGCCGGCGCCGACTCCTTCTGGTCAAACCCCATCGCCTGTACCCCTCCGCTGGCGACTCCTCCTTGGCAGCAATCGACGATACTCCCTCCTGTCGCGCCGCCCCTCCGACCCTACCGTCGTCGCCGCCGCGGCGTGCCCTAGCTCCGGCTAAGTGTCATCGTGCTAAGCTGTGGTGACCTGCCAACTTGTGAGCGTGGAGTGGCGCTGACCGGACCCGGTTCTTGTCCACCCGCAGCGACACGCGGATGGATGCGGTCGGTCTTGTTGACCGAGGGCGTGTGGGGCCTACGTGCAGCACACGTCTTTCACGTAGTTATGGTGGACAGCAGGACACGTGGAGTAGTAGTACAATACTATTTTTATAGTCAAAGTGTACTAGAGTTAGAGTTTTACTAAGGTTAAGATATTTATTTTAGAACCGAGATAGTAAATAATTGTAAAAAGAATTAAACACTTATTTTCGGACCGAGATAGTAGATAATTGTAAATTTATTTAAATGTTTGGATTGTTATAGCTTGTATCCTCATTTTGCCTCAAGTGCGTTGCGGACTTATGATAAAATATGACACTAATCTAAATTATTACCTACGTAGCGCATATCGTCATATTTATTAGTTTGTAGACTCACTTTAGAAGTTATTATGTTTCCACAAACATCTTTTTCATCATTAACTATTTGTCACATAAAGCAAATGTACTTTATTACTAGCTAAGTTACTCTCACTATGATCAGATTGAGAGCATCTCCATTGCATGGCGCTTAGACAGACGCAAAAGAAGAAGAAAATAAATACACTAAAATAAACAATTAAATCCTCATAGCGCTTTTCAGCCCAACACTGAGCAATATGATAGGCGCTAAAATCGGCATGTAAAATCAATCGCCAGACCTACGGTTCCAACTCATCCGAAGAAAAAAGAAGGCCAACACACGCCTTCACTTCTTTATAGAAGCTAGGATTTTTTTTCCCCGAGTAACCGGCACTCCGGTAGGAGCTCTTCTTTTCATATAGAAGAATAGAAATTAGCGGTTACTAAGAAAAACTGGCCGAAAATTATACATATGTGGCACACAAACACCAATCCCGAGGCTTCGTCCCAAAACGAGTCGACAACTCCGTCATCCAAGCGACCGAAATCGACACCCTACATCACGGCCTAGAGCCGCCGCTCCAGCGTACGACCTTTACAACGCACGCACGCGCGCGCGCGCGCACACAGCGCGCATGCACGCACGCACGCAGACAACGGTCCCGAGACCGCGCACTAAAAGAGTCGACGACTCTGTCACAAACACACTCTTTGAAGATGTCGCTCCGGCTTCCAGTCCAGCCCAAGACCGCGAATCCAACAAGCCGGTGACTCTGTCACCCAGTGACCAAAGTCGACGCCGCTCAACACATAAGTGCTCTTCACAGAGCCGCTCCGACCTCCACACCGGCCCCGAGGCCACGTACCCGCCCACCCGATGACGAAACTGTTGGAAAACCCAACCACTGATGCATGACAGGAGATGTGACCTCCAAGGCGACGCCCCCAAAGGGGATGCAATGTGAACGACGCCGTCGCCCGCTTCGGCCAACGCTAAAGCTTAGGTTTTCACGTGGAGAGTTGTAGATCCAAATGCCTAGGGAGGTGAAGGGCTCCACAACGATGCCTCTAACAAGGGGAACGACACCCTAGGATGTCATCATCGCTGAAGTCGGTGGAAGGCATTCACCCGGAGTTCACCATGCCCAAAATGTTGCATCAAATCTGGCTATCCGTTCGAACCGAGATGATCGTGTGCCCACACAAATCGCTGCCAACAACCACCGCCACCGCCGCCGCACAACAACCACCCTTGTGCTGCCGACCAGGCCACGATTCCCGGCACCCACCACCACCTTCGCTGCACTGGCCCATGGGTCCAGCCACTCACGGTTGAGATCCATCCCAACCACGATACTATGGAGCCTACCCCTAGCCGCATACCACCAGAGCAGACCATCACAGCCACGAACAGCATCCAACCCCGTTGATGACCTGCAAGGGCACAAGGCTATTGCATCTCGTGATAAGTAAATGTTGAATCCCACAGGGAGCAAATAGGAAGACACTACAAACCCTGCAACTATGTTGTCTGCATAGCGTGTTCGCACCCAAACCGTAGTTTGGAAATAGTTTATTGCATCGGTTGCTTGGAAAGCGAGAATAAAAGGGTTTTTACTAAAATGCAAGTTAGAACGCGAAATAAACTAAGTTAATAAAAGGGGATTTGTAACTGTAGGATTGAATAGAGCGAAAGGCAATGTCTAGGCTTCGGTCTCACTAGTACTAGAGGGGCATCTTAGTGGCAGCGTACTAATACAAGTATATGTGCAGGTGATCACAAGATCATAAGAAAGGACGTCTCCCAACATTACGTGAAATGTGAGTAAATACTGGATCATGCCCCAAAGACTAATTTTGCATACTAGATCATACCTTAGCCTAGAACCGGATCAATCACTCAAACATAGACGAATAGACACACAAAGAGGAATGATTCACTAATGTCATCAACATGTTCAACCTTACCAATTGGTTGGCCAACTTGGTCATGGTACCAAAGAAGGACAAATCCTGGGGCCTTTGCATCGATTTCAAAGACCTCAACAAGGCTTGCCTTAAAGATCATTGCCCCGCATTGACCAGATCATTGATGCAACTACAGGACACGATTCATTGTGTTTCCTAGACGCCTATTCCGGATACCATCAGATTAAAATGAAGGAAACGGATCAGGCTGCAATGGTGCTTATCACCCCGTACGACCCTTTCTACTTCAACACTATGCCCTTTGGAATCAAAAATGCCATGGCCACTTTACCAACGTATGATTCAAACATGCTTGGAAAAACAAATCGGCAAAACAGTCGAAGCATATGTGGATGACATGGCCATCAAGACAAAACACGTCGAAACACTAGCCGACGATCTCTGCCTCACCTTCGAAAACCTCCAGACTTACGACATACAACTCAATCCGGAGAAATGTGTCTTCGGCGTTCCAGCCGAAAAATTACTAGGGTTCATTGTTTCCCACAGAGGAATCAAAGCAAACCTAGCTAAGATAAGAGCCTTGTCACAATTGGCTATACCAACCAAGCTAAAGCATGCCAAAAAACTACTAGGGTGTGTCGCGGCCTTGAGCCGCTTCATCTCCAGATTAGGAGAAAAAGCATTACCACTCTACAAGCTACTAAGACGCACTGATAGCTTTGAATGGACGGATGCGGCCACAACTGGATTGGAAGAAATCAAGGCCCTACTCACAAGCAACCCAATCCTAGCCGCCCAGGCATTGGCGAGCCTATGTTGCTGTATATCTCGGTAACCAACCAGGTAGTTAGTGTCGTACTCGTCGTTGAACGAGGGGAAGAGGGACATAAATTACCCACCCAAACACCAGTCTATCACGCATCGGAGGTCCTTACACCATGCAAATCCCGATACACCCACTACAAAAAGATAGCCTATACGGTCTTCATGGCATCCCGAAAACTATGACACTATTTTCAAGAGTGTTCGATCACAGTGGCATCGGAAGTACCACTTAACGACATTATTAACAACAGGGACGCCACTGGCCGCATAGCCAAATGGGCCATTGAACTTTTACCGTTTGAAATAGCATACAAGCCATGCTGAGCTATTAAACCTCAGGTGCTGGCCGACTTTGTTGCCGAATGGACGGAAGTCGAACTCCCTAAAGAGTATAGTTCATACTCCAACTGGACTATGTACTTTGACGGTTCCAAAATTCTAGCCGGACTGGGGGCTGGCGTCATCTTGACATCCCCCACCGGGGACACAGTCCGCTACGTGTCACAAATCATGTATACAGACTGCAACAATGCAGCGGAATACGAGGCACTCCTACATGGTCTTCGCATGACTGTCTCCATGGGTATACAACGACTCGAGGTACGCAGCGATTCAAACCTCGCAATATCTTTGGTCAATGGAGAGTTCGATGCAAACGACCCAAAAATGGCAGCATACTGAAACGCCATATTAAAAATATCAGCTCGATTCAAGGGACTCGAATTCCATCACGTTGCTCGAGACAGTAACCAAGCAGCCGACATCCTCGCTCGCATGGGTGCTAAGCGCGACCTTGTCCCACCTAAAACCTTTGTGGAGAGACTTTTCAAGCCATCCGTAGTATGGCAGGGTGAGAGCAGAGAATCTAGTATGGACCTGGTCACACCCCCAGCAGCCGAACACAAGATAGATACCGTCAGGGGATCGGATATAGAAATAACACCCTCTGCTCATGAGATCATGGTTGTTATCGCTCCATGGACCAAACCCTTCCTGGCCTACCTTAATAGGCAGGAGCTTCCCAACAATCATAATGAAGCATGTTGCATAGTTCGGCGCTCTAAAGCCTTTAAAGTGTGTGAGGATGAACTGTACAAAAAGAGCACTACCGAAGTCCTTCAAATGTGCATCTCCGAAGAAGAGGGACGACAACTCTTGGCAGAAATACATGCTAGTCTGGGCGGTAACCATGCTGCAGCTCGGGCCCTCGTAAGCAAAGCTTTCAGGACAGGTTTTTTCTGGACAACGGCCCGAGTAGATGCACATGCCCTTGTCCAATGTTGTGTGGGCTATCAGCTTTTTGCCAACCAAAGTCATATGCCTCCTACTGCCTTAAGAACAATCCCCATTGCCTGGCCCTTCGCGATCTAGGGGCTTGATATGGTTGGTCCCCTTAAAGGGGGTAGCCATAAAAAGAAATATTTAGTGGTGATGGTCGATAAATTCACTAAATGGATAGAGGCCAAACCAGTAAAAATAGCTGAAGTAGGGCCAATGATTGATTTTATATCCGACGTGGTGCATCGTTACGGTGTCCCGCACAATATCATCACTGATAATGGCTCCAATTTTATAGCTGATGAGGTGAAGCCTGGTGCGCTAAGTTGGGCATTAAACTTGACTATGCATCCGTATACCACCCTCAAACAAACGGCCAAGTTGAACGGGCCAACGGTCTGATCATGAGCGACATTAAGCCCAGACTGGTGCGCTCTTTATGAGAATCCGATAAGCACTGGGTTGAGGAACTTCATTCCGTACTCTGGGGGCTGCGGACCACACCCAATCGAACGACTGGATACACACCTTTCTTTATGGTGTACGACACAGAGGCTATATTACCCCGCGACATTATTCATGACTCACCTCGAGTGCGCATGTACGAAGAGCGAGAAGCCGAACTAGATCGACAGGATGACCTAGACGGACTTGAAGAGGAGCGCGACGTTGCAAAGGCTCGTTCAGTGCGGGCTAAGACATACAATGTCGGAGAACTTGTTTTACGCCTCCTGGAAAAGAAAAAGGACAAGCTCAAACCAAAATGGGAGGGGGCCTTCATCATAGATGAAATCCTTACAGGAGGAGCCTATCGCCTTCGCAATGCAGCGGATAATCGCCTTGAGCCGAACCCATGGAACACCGCGCGTCTCTGAAGATTTTACGCATAGTTTGGCCTCTTTATATTTTACTTTGTCTAGGATTTTCCCTCCTCTTCACCCTTTTGCCTTTTCTTTTTATATCCCAGGGAGTGTTTGGATCTACCGCACTATTAGGGGTACACATCTTTAAATGTATACACCCCATTATACTTGGGGGCTTCTTTAACGAAGCTTATTATTAAAAGCTTACGGCTTACACTATCTATGTCGATTGTTTTATACATCTTTTGCCATTATATGCACCTCTATGACTTAAGTTTTTGCCAAGCTAGGTTGCCTCGCTCCTATGCTTATACCCTATGTTCCCGATTGTTCGGCTAGGTGTAAAGGGAATACCTCTGTGATTGTTATAACCGGGTTATCCGGACCTGTAACTCAGATGGGTGAAGCCGAAAGCTAGCGTTCTTAAGGGAGTAATTGGTCAGCAAAGAACGACGGACCGTTTTGTGTCTGCAACAAATACGAAATAGGTTGTCCATGTTGGAAATATGCCCTAGAGGCAATAATAAAATGGTTATTATTGTATTTCCTTGTTCATGATAATTGTCTATTATTCATGCTATAATTGTATTAACCGGAAACCGCAATACATGTGTGAATACATAGACCACAACATGTCCCTAGTGAGCCTCTAGTTGACTAGCTCGTTGATCAACAGATGGTCATGGTTTCCTGACCATGGACATTGTATGTCATTGATAACGGGATCACATCATTAGGAGAATGATGTGATGGACAAGACCCAATCCTAAGCATAGCACAAGATCGTGTAGTTCGTTTGCTAAAAGCTTTTCTAATGTCAAGTATCATTTCCTTAGACCATGAGATTGTGCAACTCCCGGATACCGTAGGAATGCTTTGGGTGTGCCAAACGTCACAACGTAACTGGGTGGCTATAAAGGTGCACTACGGGTATCTCTGAAAGTGTCTGTTGGGTTGGCACGAATCGAGACTGGGATTTGTCACTCCGTATGATGGAGAGGTATCTCTGGGCCCACTCGGTAATGCATCATCATAATGAGCTCAATGTGACTAAGTAGTTAGTCACGGGATCATGCATTACGAAATGAGTAAAGAGACTTGCCGGTAACGAGATTGAATGAGGTATTGGGATACCGACGATCGAATCTCGGGCAAGTAACATACCGATTGACAAAGGGAATTGCATACCGGATTGCTTGAATCCTTGACATCGTGGTTCATCCGATGAGATCATCGTGGAACATGTGGGAGCCAACATGGGTATCCAGATCCCGCTGTTGGTTATTGGCCGGAGAACATCTCGGTCATGTCTACATGGTTCTCGAACCCGTAGGGTCTACACACTTAAGGTTTGGTGACACTAGAGTTGTTATGGGAAATAGTATGTGGTTACCGAAGGTAGTTCGGAGTCCCGGATGAGATCTCGGACATGGCGAGGAGCTCCGTAATGGTCCGGAGGTGAAGATTGGTATATTGGACGAAGGGTATTGGAGTCCGGAATTGTTCCGGGGGTACCACGTGATGACCAGCGTGTCCGAAAGGGGTTTCAGAGGCCCCGACAAGCGTTGGGGGGCCTTATGGGCCAAGGGGAGAGGGCACATCAGCCCACTAAGGGGCTGAGCGCCCCTCCCACCCAATCTCACGTAACCAAGAGAGGTGGGGGCGCCACCCCTAGGGCAGCGCCCCTCCCGGCTTGGGGGGCAAGTTTCCTAGGGGGTGGGGGCGCCCAAACCCATCTAGGGTTTCCCCTGTGGCCGCCGCCCCTCCCCTAGGGAACCCTAGGGCGCCTCCACGTCCTCCCTTCCCCCCTATATATAGTGAGGGAGAGAGAAGGCAGCCGCACCCTTCCCTGGCGCAGCCCTCTCCCTCCTCCAACACCTCCTCCTCCTCCATAGTGCTTGAAGAAGGCCAGCCGGAGAACCACAAGCTCCATCACCACCACGCCGTCATGCTGTCGGAGTTCTCCCTCAACTTCTCCTCTCCCCTTGCTGGATCAAGAAGGAGGAGACGTCCCCGGGCTGTACGTGTGTTGAACGCGGAGGCACCGTTGTTCGGTGCTTAGATCGGATTCGGCCGCGATCTGAATCGCTTCGTGAACGACTCCACCGACCGCGTTCTTGTAACGCTTCCGCTTAGCGATCTTCAAGGGTACGAAGATGCACTCCCCTCTCTCTGGTTGCTAGTATCTCCATAGATTGATCTTGGTGATGCGTAGAAAATTTTGAATTTCTGCTACGTTCCCCAACAGTCCATAATTTGAGTACAAGCCTAGGAATGCATACTTAAGCATGTCGACCCAAGGAAAGGAACCCCTAAAGGGACTATTTTCTTTGGAAGATGTTTCTTACGTTAAGCAGTAATATAACATAACTCCCCGAACACATTCTGTCTCTTTGAGCAATATGACCAGACTGCTTGGTTTCCGGACATACTAAATATTTCTAATACTATCCGGAAAAACTCCAACTTCTCGGTTAGGAGGTTAAAGTCGAAGGCCTGCGGTGACAAATTTCTACGAGTACGGCCAGAGATAAAGTTTGATGATAAAGTAAATTGTTACATAGAATCAAACGCCTACTCTTTTTCTACATCATCTATAAGACTATCTAGCTTGCAGTCTTCTTGTGAATATTTTGCCGCAATCATCACTTGGTCATATACCAAGCTTCCACGAATTTCTTTTCCATCCGGTCCCTGAGGTCCAACTCGGGCCATATGATTCAGATCGAGTCCGGTGTAACGCGTCTTCACCATTGCCCATGCCTCTCGCACACCCTCCCAGCATGCGGACGTCTTCCATAACTCGAAGCGACGCCGAGCACCCTTGAACAGGTCCGCCAACCCCTCCATACTTTCGGGGGGGGGGCATCAGATGACCATAGGGCTTTGACCATACTCTTCACGGCTTTCTGGGCCCGCTCGTGCACTTTCGACAGTTCTTTCAGAACGTTGCCTTGGAACCCGGACACCTCTTCTTCGTGACGGCCGGTTAACAGACCTGCAATAACAGCATTATCACATTTTGTCGTGGAATTGTCATGTCAGCTGTCCTAGTGAAAGGACTTAGTCATGGAGCCATCGCAACTAGGAAGCTTAAAGGGGTTAACCGGGACAAAGGACACGGGGTTTATACTGGTTCATCCCCTTACGGTGAAGGTAAGAGCCTACGATCCAGTTTGAGTGGGATTGCTTATGTCTCGATTACCAGGGAGCGAAATCGCTTGACCTAGCTTTCGATCTGATCTTACTTGCCCTGAACCACCACTGGGTCATCCCTTTATATACAGAGGTCGATGCCCAGCGGCTCATAGAGTCCCGGCCGGCTCATAAACAGTGTCCGGCTCGGTCTCTAACTATTCTTGCCTTACAATACAAGTCATGTACATATGGCGGTTTATCTCTATGGGCCGTAAGTCGCCTCTGGGCTTTGGGCCCTTAACTGAACCGCCATCTTCAGGCTTGTCTTGGGCTTCAAGAATCTTCATAGGTATAACCCGGCCCCTCCTGGGCGGGTCATATCTAATAGTTATATCCCCAACATTAGGCCCCAAATTGATTTGAACTGGTTCATGTCAATCTTCAGTACTTAAGAAAAATCTTGTGTCCGTTGCTTGTATAAAACTTTTGTAACCCACCATGACGTCATCCTTTGGATTTGTGATAACCCGCCATGATGTCATCTGCCATTAATGCACATTTTGCCCAACGTATCTCAACGGATCCTTATCTTAATGACCATCCCAAAAATCGAGGCGCCCGTGTAGCTGGATAACCATGTTTTCGGCCTCCTCGTTTTTCGTGCCCACTTATCAGTCTTTCCTTATAAATAGACCCGACGAGGTCTTTCCTCATTCTCCCCCTTCCTCTTCTTCTTCCTCTCGCAACCCTACTGCTGCTCGAGCTCCGCCGCCGCCACAGCGCACTTTGTCTTCCTCGACCCCGGCCGCTACATCGACCTGAGTCTGTCCAGAGAACGGCGGCGACCCTCCACAGTAGATCTGCAGCTGTGAGTCATCTCCTTCCCGCACCTCAGATCTGCATTAGGGTTCACAAGTCCTTCTGTGTTCTTCGTAGTTCTTCACGGGTTCTTCATATTTTTCCACCGCAGCCTCTTTTGATCCAAAAGGAATATGAGACTCATGCGGTAGCTGTTTCACGCCCATTTTCGATACTAGTAGATCCCCTTTTTCTTATAAAAAGGCCTCATTAGAACTGATGAACTCATCTGTACTTCGTTTTTAGGTCTAGAATATTTTCTTTTCTGAACAGCCTTTGATCCGAAATAATAGTTGCAACCTGTGAAACTTGTTTATGCAACACTTAGGAAAAAACTGCATTTGTTAGATCCACCTAGCCATTGCGACTCTTATCACCTGCTTAGAAAAGGCAATGCTCAATTGATACTCTCGACCGCCCATGGCGGCTTAGATAACTTAACTGCTTATGGCGCTCATGGCGGCTTAAATAATCTGACATAATTAGCCTTATACCATTAGGCCCCTTTTTAAGACGCCATCTTGAATATGCACTGAAATATTTTTCTCCGGCCTAAATTTGAACCGGGAATTTTTACTCTGTCTTAGCTTTCATCACAATGGCACCGAAAGCACCCACTTCATGCAACTAGGTCAAATCCATCATCACAGACAGTACGCTGGATGACTTTGTGAAGACCGGCTATCTGCCGAAGAAGGAAGTGATGTCTTATCGTGCTCCTGACCCGACAGAGGAAATTCCCCAGCCCAAGGCGGGGGAGGTCATCGTTTTCACTGATCATATGAACCGGGGGTTTTCACCACCCGGCTCAAAATTCTTCAGGGATGTCCTGCACTTCTTTGACCTTCGTCCTCAAGACATCGACCCAATTCCGTGTCTAACATTTGCAATTTTCAAGTGTTCAGTGAAGTATATCTTGGAGAAGAACCCAACATACTACTCTTCCGAGAGTTTTTTTACTTGAACCGCCAGAATGAGTGTGCCAACGGCCAAAGCTTGGAACTTGGTGGTGTCAGGATCCAACGTCGGAGAGACGTAATTTTTCCTTATGCCAACCCACCAAGTCACCCCAAAGATTGGAACCAGACATGGTTCTATTGTCAAGACACTTCTCCGGCTGATGAGAATCCACTGCCCGGCTTTCGTGCTCTGCGTCTGGAGTCCAAACATCCACTTCCTAATAAGATAACAGCCGCCAAACGCAAGACACTCGCCCCCACCCTGGCTAAAATCAAGGCTCTTCTGGGGAATGGGCTAAATGGCATTGATTTAGTCCAGGTTTGGCTCGCCTGGAGGGTTATCCCATTGAGCCGCCAGCCGGCCTGATGTGCACCTACACAGGGAAGAAAGATGACCCTCTATGACACAGTTCTAAGGATTTGCCTGACCACATCATCAACGACATGACCAAGTCTCTTCTGAATGAAAGCCTAGAAGACTGCGGTAAGGTGGGCTTAAGCCCCTTCTGCGAAGCTAACCCGGCTCTAGCGGTAAGCCGCCGCCCATCAGAATAAATTACATCCATCTTTTGATATTTCATCTGTACTCATACTTTTGCTAATTTTCACAGGCTGGTGATAAATTCTGGAAGGTGAAATATGATCATGAAGCTGCGAAGAAAGCCAGGAAGGCCAAGAGAGCCGCCAGGAAAGAGGCTGCAAGGAAGAACGGCAAGAAGGCCACCGCCTCTGACTTGCTTCGGCTAGAAGATTCTTCTGAGTCGGAGGTAGCCCCTGACTCTCTTGGCTCCTTTTTTAACCATCTTATTGACACTAATTATCAGCAGGAGGACACAGGAACAAGTCATGACAAGGATGAAGAGGTAACTATCATTTCCTCCGACTCCGAGCCTTTGCCAAGACAGAAAATCCAAAGAGTAACCCAGAAAGTAAGACTTTCACATCCCTTAGCTTATCAAGATCCTCAACTTCTTTTGAAGCGACAGATTCACGAGAGCCGGAGGCAGACCCGGACCAACAAGGATGCGGAGCTCTCCTCCGGCTTACCGAATACCCCAAGGAAGCCCCGGAATGAGGTCACCTCTGATTTAAATCTCTTTTATCCTTTGGCGGGTCTCACTCGTCAACCACTCAATTCTTCTGACTCGGATTATCAGGAAACGTCTCCTTCCTCCGGCGACTCAATGCAGTCCAATTTGCCGGCTTTCAAGACCGCTCCAGGGTAATGATAACCTGCTTATCCCGTTTTTGTCTCAATTCGTTGTATTTGCGCTGACTCTTTGATCTTATGCAGCGGAAAAGCAAAGCCCAGCAAAAAGGTGAAGAAGAACAAGCCGGCCGAAGAGCCGATTTTCAACGAGCCGGAACTTGGAACGGGTGCACCTGAAACCTCAACCCATGAACCGCCATTTGAGCCAGCACATGACACGCCCACGCCAATTTCTGACCCGCCTGCCGAGCGAGCCGTCGATGGCTCTGAAAACCTGGAAGTCCCTAGCCCAGTCAGAACGGATGATCCTCAAGACCATGATGTCGAGATCACCAAGACCGGCTTTGCTGAGCCCAGGAGGCCAACCGTGCTGGCCAAGTGTTCCGCCAAGAAGGAGCTTCTGGAATGCCACCGGGTCAAGCTTGACGTTGCTAATTATACTCATATGAGTATTGGGGAGGTTTTTTCTGGCTATATTAGCCAAGTACACAGCAGCCGTGACATTGAAATTGATATGGTGAAGCAGATGCACCAGAAGTTTGAGGTACAACCCTTTTTCTGCACTAGTTTATCCTTACTATGCCATCCCCAAGTCTATTGCTTAATATGAATATGCTGTAGACTTAGAAACAAGCTAAATAACATTAGTGATATATTTGGATAACATGTAAGAAAAAACGGCTTACTCGGTAGTCCCCAAGGGCCGGCTCAATCAGCATGGTTGAGTTGGTTCTTCATATGCTTGTATAGAATAAGATACTTGAGATACTTCCCCCAAGTGCCAAGTACTCTTGCTTGCAAAGTGCTTGGGACTTATTCTCATGAACCGCCTACTTAAAATTTCTTTGGTAGACATTAGCCCCCAAGTGCCAAGTGTTGTTGCTTGCAAAAGGCTTGGGACTTAATATTGTATGATAATAGTCATGACTTTGACCCGGTATTTGTATAGGCCACCACCAGTCAACTGGAAACAGAGGTATCTGACTTGAAGAAACGCGTGGAAGCACAAGAGATGGAAACCCAAAGAGCCAACTCCAAGTTTGAATTCAGTATATCTGAACAAGAGACACTGAAAAAAGACTTTGAAATGGAGAAAAAGGCCTGGGTGATACGTCCATTTTGCATCATGCTTTTATATCAATATTTATTGCATTATGGGCTGTTATTACACATTATATCTCAATACTTATGGCTATTCTCTCTTATTTTACAAGGTTTACCATGAAGAGGGGGAATGCCGGCAGCTGGAATTCTGGCTGGAAAAGGAGCAAACGTTGGAAACCTATTCTGCACAACTCCAAAAGACCTGAGACTCCACGAAACAACTTTTTGGATTTATTAAAGAATTATGAGCAAAAGAAATAGGCCAGGGGGCCCACACCCTGTCCAGGAGACAGGGGGCACGCCCCTATCTCCTGGGCCCCCTGGTGGGCCTCCGGCGTCCATCTTCTACTATATGAAGGGTTTTGTCCTTGAAAAATTTGGGGGCAAGCTTACGAGACGAAACTCCGCCGCCACGAGGCAGAACCTTGGCGGAATCAATCTAGGGCTCTGGCGGAGCTGTTCTGCCGGGGACACTTCCCTTCGGGAGGGGGAAATCATCACCAACGTCATCACCAACGATCCTCTTATCGGGAGGGGGTCAATATCCATCAACATCTTCACCAGCACCATCTCCTCTCAAACCCTAGTTCATCTCTTGTATCCAATCTTGTATCCAAAACCACAAATTGGTACCTGTGGGTTGCTAGTAGTGTTGATTACTCCTTGTAGTTGATACTTATTGGTTTACTTGGTGGAAGATCATATGTTCAGATCCTTAATGCATATTATTACACCTCTGATTATGAACATGAATATGCTTTGTGAGTAGTTACATTTGTTCCTGAGGACATGGGTGAAGTCTTGCTATTAGTAGTCATGTGAATTTGGTATTCGTTCGATATTTTGATGAGATGTATGTTGTCTCTCCTCTAGTGGTGTTATGTGAACGTCGACTACATGACACTTCATCATTATTTGGGCCTAGAGGAAGGCATAGGGAAGTAATAAGTAGATTATGGGTTGCTAGAGTGACAGAAGCTTAAACCCTAGTTTATGCATTGCTTCGTTAGGGGTTCATATGGGCCCATGTGTTTAATGTTGTGGTTAGGTTTACCTTAATACTCCTTTTTGTAGTTGCGGACGCTTGCAATAGGGGTTAATCATAAGTGGTATGCTTGTCCAAGTTAGGGCAGTACCCAAGTGCCGGTCCACCCACATATCAAATTATCAAAGTACTGAACGGGAATCATATGAGCGTGATGAAAACTAGCTTGACGATAATTCCCAATGTGTCCTCGGGAGCTCCTTCCTCATTATTAGAATTTGTCCAGGCTTATCCTTTGCTACATAAAGGATTGTGCCTCCTTGCTGCACTTTATTTACTTTATTTACTTTTGCTTGTTACTATTTATCTTATCACAAAACTATCTATCACCTACTATTTCAGTGCTTGCAGACAAAACCTTACTGAAAACCTCTTATCATTTCCTTCTGCTCCTCGTTGGGTTCGACACTCTTACTTATCGAAAGGACTACGATAGATCTCCTACACTTGTGGGTCATCAAGACTCTTTTCTGGCGCCGTTGCCGGGGAGCGTAGCGCTCTTGGTGAGTGGAACTTGGTAAGGAAACATTTATATTGTGTGCTGAAATTTTCTGTTACTTGTCATTATGGAAACTAATCCTTTGAGTGGCTTGTTTGGGGTATATTCACCCCAACCAGAAGAGCAAAGAGATGCTCCTCAACCTACTGAACCTTATGAAAATGTTCACTTTGAGATTCCTTCGGGTATGATAGAAAAACTGCTAGCTAATCCTTTTTCAGGAGACGGAACATTGCAACCCGACTTACACCTTATCTTTGTGGATGAAGTTTGTGGATTATTTAAGCTTGCAGGTATTCCCGATGATGTTGTAAAAAGGAAGGTCTTCCCTTTATCTTTGAAGGGATATGCAATGACATGGTATAGGCTATGTGATGATACGAGATCTTGGAATTATAAGCGATTGAAATTGGAATTTCACCAGAAGTTCTATCCTATGCATCTTGTTCATCGTGATCGTAATTACATATATAATTTCCGGCCTCACGAAGGAGAAAGCATCGCTCAAGCTTGGGGGAGGCTTAAGTCAATGTTATATTCATGCCCCAATCATGAGCTCTCTCGGGAAATGATTATTCAGAATTTTTATGCTCGACTTTCTCTTGATAATCGCAACTTGCTCGATACTTCCTGTGTTGGTTCCTATATGCTGAAGACTATTGATTTCAAATGGGACTTATTGGAAAGAATTAAACGCAACTCTGAAGATTGGGGTTCTGACAATGGTAAGGAGTCAGGTATGACACCTAAGTTTGATTGTGTTAAATCTTTTATGGATACCGATGCTTTCCGTGGATTTAGCTCTAAGTATGGACTTGACTCTGAGATAGTAGCTACTTTTTGTGAAAATTTTGCTGCTCACGTTGATCTCCCTAAAGAGAAGTGGTTTAAATATAATCCTCCTGTTGAAGTGAAATTAGTTGCACCTATTACAATCGAAGAGAAGACTATTACATATAGTGATCCTATTATTCCTATTACTTATGTTGAAAAACCTCCTTTTCCTGTTAGGATAAAAGATCATGTTAAAGCTTCGACTGTTGTTCGTAAGAGTAATACTAGAACCTATACATCTCCTGAGCAAATTAATGGTTAACCTGGTATTGCTATGATTAAATATCTCTTGGATGAGGACTTAGATAGGCATGTTATCTCTTTCTTGGGTGAAACTGCCAATATTGCTAGACCCGATACTAAGACACGTAGACCTGTTGTAGGCACGCCTGTTATTTCTCTTAAAATTGAAGATCATTGTTATCATGGCTTATGTGATATGGGTGCTAGTGCTAATGCGATACCTTATGATCTTTATAAAGAAATTATGCACGATATTGCACCAGTTGAATTAGAAGATATTGATGTTACTATTAAGCTTGCTAATAGGGACACCACTAAACCTATTGGGATTGTTAGATATGTTGAAGTCTTGTGTGGGAAGATTAAATACCCTGCTGATTTTCTTGTCCCATTATTTTTGGTAGACCCTTCTTGAACACTGCTAGTGCTAAGATTGATTGTGAAAAGAATATTGTCACTGTTGGCTTAGATGGTATGTCTCATGAGTTTAATTTCGCTAAGTTTAGTAGACAACATCGTGAAAAGGAACCATCTAGTAAGGATGAGATTATTGGTCTTGCTTCCATTGCTGTTCCTCCAACTGATCCGTTAGAACAATATTTGCTAGACCATGAAAACAACATGTTTATGAAGGAAAGGGAAGAAATAGATGAAGTGTTCCTTAAACAAGAACCTATGCTAAAACATAATCTTCCCGTTGAAATTCTTGGGGATCCCCCTCCACCCAAGGGTGATCACGTGTTTGAACTCAAACCAATACCTGATAATCTTAAGTATGCTTATCTTGATGAAAAAGAAATATATCCTATTATTATTAGTGCTAACCTTTCAGAGAAAGAAGAAGAAAGATTATTGAAAACTCTGAAGAAGCACCAAGTTGCTATTGGATATACCCTAGATGATCTTAAGGGCATTAGTCCCACATTATGTCAACACAAAATTTCAGTGGAGAAAGATGCCAAACCTGTTAGACATCCTCAAAGACGATTAAATCCCAAAATGAAGGAAGTGGTGAGAAAGGAGATACTAAAACTCCTTGAGGCAGGTATTATTTATCCCATTGCTGATAGTGAATGGGTAAGCCCTGTCCATTGTGTCCCTAAAAAGGGAGGTATTACCGTTGTCCCTAATGATAAAGATGAATTGATCCCACAAAGAATTATTACATGCTATAGGATGGTAATTGATTTCCGCAAGTTAAATAAAGCTACTAAGAAAGATCATTACCCTTTACCTTTTATTGATCAAATGCTAGAAAGGTTATCCAAACACACACATTTTTGCTTTCTAGATGGTTATTCTGGCTTCTCTCAGATACCTGTATCAGCGGGGGATCAATCTAAAACTACTTTTACTTGACCTTTTGGTACTTTTGCTATAGACGTATGCCTTTTGGTTTATGTAATGCACCTGCTACCTTTCAAAGATGCATGATAGCTATATTTTCTGATTTTTGTGAAAAGATTTGTGAGGTATTCATGGATGACTTCTCCGTGTATGGATCCTCTTTTGATGATTGTTTGAGCAACCTTGATCGAGTTTTGCAGAGATGCGAAGACACTAGTCTCGTCCTGAATTGGGAAAAGTGTCACTTTATGGTTAATGAAGGCATTGTCTTGGGGTACAAGATCTCTGAGAGGGGTACTGAAGTTGATAAAGCCAAAGTTGATGCTATTGAAAAGATGCCATGTCCCAAGGACATAAAAGGTATAAGAAGTTTCCTTGGTCATGCCGGTTTTTATAGGAGGTTCATTAAGGACTTTTCTAAAATCTCTAGGCCTCTAACTAATTTATTGCAAAAAGATATTCCTTTTGTCTTTGATGATGATTGTGTAGAAGCATTTGAAACACTTAAGAAAGCTTTGATCACAACACCTATTGTTCAACCACCTGATTGGAATTTGCCTTTTGAAATTATGTGTGATGCTAGTGATTATGCTGTAGGTGCTTTTTTAGGGAAAAGAGTCGATAAGAAATTGAATGTTATCCATTATGCTAGTAAGACTCTTGATACTGCCCAGAGAAATTATGCTACCACTGAAAAAGAATTCTTAGCAGTTGTGTTTGCATGTGATAAGTTTAGACCTTACATTGTTGATTCCAAAGTTACTATTCACAGTGATCATGCTGCTATTAAATATCTTATGGAAAATAAAGATGCTAAGCCTAGACTCATTAGATGGGTTCTCTTGCTCCAAGAATTTGACTTGCATATTATTGATAGAAAGGGAGCTGAGAACCCCGTTGCAGACAACTTGTCTAGACTAGAGAATGTTCTTGATGACCCATTGCCTATTAATGATAGTTTTCCTGATGAACAATTAGCGGTTGTCAATGCTTCTCGTACTGCTCCTTGGTATGCTGACTATGCTAATTACATTGTTGCTAAATATATACAGCCTAGTTTCACATACCAGCAAAAGAAAAAGTTCTTTTATGATTTAAGACATTATTTCTGGGATGATCCACACCTTTATAAAGAAGGAGTAGATGGTATTATTAGACGTTGTGTGCCTGAGCATGAACAGGAACAAATCCTACGCAAGTGTCACTCTGAATCCTATGGAGGACACCATGCTGGAGATAGAACTGCACATAAGGTACTACAATCTGGTTTTTATTGGCCTACTCTTTTCAAAGATGCTTGTAAGTTTGTCGTATCTTGTGATGAATATCAAAGAATAGGTAACATCAGTAGACGTCAAGAAATGCCTATGAATTATTCTCTTGTTATTGAACCGTTTGATGTTTGGGGCTTTGATTATATGGGACCTTTTCCTGCCTCCAATGGTTATACACATATTTTAGTTGCTGTTGATTATGTTACTAAGTGGGTAGAAGCTATTCCAACTAGCAGTGCTAATCATAACACTTCTATTAAAATGCTTAAAGAAGTTATTTTTCTGAGGTTTGGAGTCCCTAGATATCTTATGACTGATGGTGGTTCACACTTTATTCATGGTGCTTTCCGTAAGATGCTTGCTAAGTATGATGTCAATCATAGAATTGCATCTCCTTATCACCCGCAGTCTAGTGGTCAAGTAGAGTTGAGCAATAGAGAGCTCAAATTAATTTTGAAAAAGACTATGAATAGGTCTAGAAAGAATTGGTCCAAGAAACTTGATGATGCATTATGGGCCTATAGAACTGCATACAAAAATCCTCTGGGTATGTCTCCATATAAGATGGTTTATGGAAAAGCATGTCATTTACCTCTTGAACTTGAACATAAAGCATATTGGGCTATTAAAGAGCTTAATTATGACTTCAAACTTGCCGGTGAGAAAAGGTTATTTGATATTAGCTCACTTGATGAATGGAGAACCCAAGCATATGAGAATGCTAAGCTTTTCAAAGAAAAAGTCAAACGCTGGCATGATAAAAGGATACAAAAGCGTGAGTTTAATGTAGGAGATTATGTTTTATTGTTCAACTCTCGTTTAAGATTTTTTGCAGGAAAACTTCTCTCAAAATGGGAAGGTCCCTACGTTATCGAGGAGGTCTATCATTCTGGTGCTATAAAAATCAACAACTTTGAAGGCACAAATCCGAGGGTGGTAAACGGTCAAAGAATTAAACATTATATTTCAGGTAATCCTATCAATGTTGAAACTAATATTATTGAAACCATAACCCCTGAGGAATACATAAGTGACACTTTCCAGGATGTTCCAGACTCCGAAAAGGCATAGGTACGTGGTACGGTAAGTAAACCGACTCCAAAACAACTCTAATGGCAATTTTCATCAGTTTTGGATTATTTAACGATTTTAGGAAGAAAGAAGTAGTCTGAAAGGGACATGAGGCTCCCACGAGAGAGGAGGGAGCGCCCCCTGTCACGTGGTCACCTCGTATGCCTCCCAGACTCCGTTTTCTTGTATGTTACGTATTTTGGTCGGTAAAAATTCATTATATATACTCCCGAAGGTTTTGACCACCGTATCACACAAATATCCTCTGTTTTCGTTTCGAGCTGTTCCTGTTGCAGAATAAAGCAAGATGTCTTCTCAGGAATCAGTTGGGGAGAGCCGGGTGTCTCACCCAACGCCAGGTCCAGGAGTAAACGGCGATGTCTATCACTTTGGACCATCAATGGAGGATGAGATGGAGGCTGATTTGAAAAGGATAGATGCCATGGAGGAAGATCAATAAGTTACCTCTTGTCTCCAAGCAGATTTTCACTATGGGGGAACTACCTAGCCTGGCTGTCCCTGCCTCAGTCATCCCTTCCAACTCTAGATTTCTTTCTTATGAAAATATGAAAAGGAGTTTCATGTGTTCTCCAGAAGCTATGCAGCATCCTTGGGTAAAAGGAGCCTTGGCCGTTACGGGCAAGCTCCGTAAAGAAATTTTGGACCTCAAACGACAAATCAATAAGCTCGAGGAGGAGAACCGTATCCTGAAGGGCATCACCACCAAGAAGATCACAACACC
This sequence comes from Triticum aestivum, assembly GCF_018294505.1. Lineage (NCBI taxonomy): Eukaryota > Viridiplantae > Streptophyta > Magnoliopsida > Poales > Poaceae > Triticum > Triticum aestivum. The sequence goes on along the minus strand of NC_057807.1, from coordinate 439,335,015 downwards.
AACCGTGAAGAAGGAGAAATAATCACATGGGTATGTGCACTCCCCTTGGCAACTGCCAAGCTTGGGGGGAGGTGCCCCGGTATCGTATCACCATCACACTCCTATCTTTACCGCTTTATTTAGTTCGATCCTTTTAGTAGTATCTTGATCTATTAGTTCGAAGTTTTGATATCAAGTAGTTCTGAGTTTTTCGTTGTGATCTCTTTTTGTAAGAGAGTCCGTGTGCTATCTATAATAAAGATTAGTGTTGAGTCAAGGGCTTTGCTATGTTGCTATGATCTTGAGAAAGTAGAAAGAACAAAAGAGTTCATATTGATCTTATGGATAGTGATAACTTCACACATAGAAAGTATGATGCATAAAAATTGTTGAGAGTTGATGAACGTAGCCTTGGTCATCGTTGCAATTAATTGGAAGTGATAAGGAAAGAGGGGTTCACATATAGATATATTAACTTGGACATCTTTTATGATTGTGAAGCACTAATTAAGTATGACATGCTAAAAGAGTTGACGTTGGACAAGGAAGACAACCTAATGGTTTATGTTTTCCGACATCTCAGTTAAAGTATATTGTCAGTGACCTTCTAAACATGTTGAGCTTGCCTTTCCCCCTCATGCTAGCCAAAACTCCTTGCATCAAGTAGAGATACTACTTGTGCTTCCATATATCCTTAAACCCAATTTTGCCATGAGAGTCCACCATACCTACCTATGGATTGAGTAAGATCCTTCAAGTAAGTTGTCATCGGTGCAAGCAATAAAAATTGCTCTCTAAATATGCATGACTTATTAGTGCAGAGAAAATAAGCTTTGTACGAACTTGTTGTGGAAGTAATAAAAGCGATGGATTGCATAATAAAGGTCCACATACAAGGGGCAATATAAAGTGACGTTCTTTTGCACTAAGATTTTGTGTATCCAACCCTGAAAGCGCATGACAACCTCTGCTTCCCTCTGCGAAGGGCCTATCTTTTCCTTTATGTTTTACTTTAATACTTGAGTCAAGGTGATCCTCACATTTCCCTTTTTCATTTTATCCTTTGGCAAGCTCTTCGTGTTTGAAAGATCATGATATATATATCCGATTGGATGTAAGTTGGCATAGGCTATTATTGTTGACATCACCTAAAGGTGAATACGTTGGGAGGCAACACAATAAGCCCCTATCTTTCTCAGTGTCCGGCTGAAACTCTATAACCACAAGTATTGCATGAGTGTTAACAATTATGGGAGACTACGAGATAGTTGAGTATGTGAGCTTGCTAAGAAGCTCTATTAGTGACTCTTTCTGATGTTACAATAAATTGCAATTGCTTCAATGACTGAGATTATAGTTTGTTAGTTCCCAATGAAGTTTTCGAACCATACTTGACATTGTGAATTGCTTATCACTTGAACATAGGAAATCATATGACAAAATCCATATATGTTGCTGTTATTAGAATGATCATGATGCCCTCATGTCCGTATTTTTATTTTTATCGACACCTCTATCTCTAAACATGTAGACATATTTTTCAATTTCGGTTTCCGCTTGAGGACAAACGAGGTCTAAGCTTGGGGGAGTTGATGCGTCCATTTTGCATCATGCTTTTATATCAATATTTATTGCATTATGGGCTGTTATTACACATTATATCTCAATGATTATGGCTATTCTCTCTTATTTTACAAGGTTTACCATGAAGAGGGTGAATGCCGACAGCTGGAATTCTGGCTGGAAAAGGGGCAAACGTTGGAAACCTATTATGCACAACTCCAAAAGACCTAAGACTCCACGAAACAACTTTTTGGATTTATTAAGGAATTATGAGCAAAAGAAATAGGCCAGGGGGCCCACACCCTGTCCAGGAGACAGGGGGCGCCCCTCTAGGGGCGTGCCCCCCTAGGGGCGCGCCCCCTATCTCCTGGGCCCCCTGATGGGCCTCCAGCGTACACCTTCTACTATATGAAGGGTTTTGTCCTGGAAAAATTCGGGGGCAAGCTTACGAGACGAAACTCCGCTGCCACTACCGGGGAGCTGGCGGAGCTGTTCTGCCGGGGACACTTCCCTCCGGGAGGGGGAAATCATCACCAACGTCATCACCAACGATCCTCTCAACGGGAGGGTGTCAATCTCCGTCAACATCTTCACCAGCACCATCTCCTCTCAAACCCTAGTTCATCTCTTGTATCCAATCTTGTATCCAAAACCACAAATTGGTACCTGTGGGTTGCTAGTAGTGTTGATTACTCCTTGTAGTTGATACTTATTGGTTTACTTGGTGGAAGATCATATGTTCAGATCCTTAATTCATATCATTACACCTCTGATTATGAACATGAATATGCTTTGTGAGTAGTTACGTTTGTTCCTGAGGACATGGGTGAAGTCTTGCTATTAGTAGTCATGTGAATTTGGTATTCGTTCGATATTTTGATGAGATGTATGTTGTCTCTCCTCTAGTGGTGTTATGTTAACGTCAACTACATGACACTTCACCATTATTTGGGCCTAGAGGAAGGCATAGGGAAGTAATAAGTAGATGATGGGTTGCTAGAGTGACAGAAGCTTAAACCCTAGTTTATGCGTTGCTTCGTTAAGGGTTCATATGGGCCCATGTGTTCAATGCTGTGGTTAGGTTTACCTTAATACTCCTTTTTGTAGTTGCGGACACTTGCAATAGGGGTTAATCATAAGTGGGATGCTTGTCCAAGTTAGGGCAGTACCCAAGTGCCGGTCCACCCACATATCAAATTATCAAAGTACCGAACGCGAATCATATGAGCGTGATGAAAACTAGCTTGACGATAATTCCCAATGTGTCCTCGGGAGCTCCTTCCTCATTATTAGAATTTGTCCAGGCTTATCCTTTGCTACATAAAGGATTGGGCCGCCTTGCTGCACTTTATTTACTTTATTTACTTTTGCTCGTTACTATTTATCTTATCATAAAACTATCTATCACCTACTATTTCAGTGCTTGCAGAGAAAACCTTACTGAAAACTGCTTATCATTTCCTTCTGCTCCTTTTTGGGTTCGAAACTCTTACTTATTGAAAGGACTATGATAGATCCCCTACACTTGTGGGTCATCACTGGGCTGATGAAAAGATCGCTTTGATCAATCGAGCTAAGAAAGCAGAGGCGGCTCTTGAAGAGGCGACCGATGAATTATCCGGCTTAGAACGCCATGTCTCTCAGATGGTCTCAGCAATCTTTGGTAAGTCGCCCTGAAAGTTTCAAATATTTGAATCTTTCAAGTGATCATATAAATTGTCATTAACTCACCTGATATTGGTAAGAAGGCCCCAGGAGTTCAAATCTTAACCAAGATATGCTGATCAAGCTGAAGGCGGATTATACGCTGGTGGAGCAACTCTACAACGGGTCTCAGCGTGCCTTAGCCACAGTGGCCCTGTCAAATTAAGTGCCCACACTCCCGGTGGATGTGCCAAGGAAACTCTCTGTGCTGGCCTAGCGATTCACTGAGCTAAGGCGATCTTCTGCAAGAGCCGGAGCCGTGGCTGCCTTAAGTCGGGCCAAAGCTTGGCTGCTGGAGTTAGACCCGGCCGACATCGCCATAGGTTATCCAAGCCTTAAGGAGGATGGCACTCCCTTTGAATAGGAAGGCTTCGCCACTTGTGTGAAGGAGATACGCCCCGTGGCCACCCTGATAGATGATGAAGCAGATCTCACCAAGTACCAGCCGGGCTATGACGCGGAGAACCGGAGAATTCCAACGCCACATTACAAAGTGACTAGCCTGACCCCCCACTCTGTAAGCATACCTTCGCCCCTGAAGTTGACCCGGCTGGACTAATTGATGATGAAGCTGAATTTGAAGCTTTGAATGGCATTGACTGGTCATCATCAACCTTCTAGGAAAGGGAACAAGGCGAAGAAGCGGAGAGGGCTGACCCGGATGCTTCAGGTCAACACGAGAATTAATCCGCTAGGCGGCTCATACCTGTGATGTGCTTTGAAAAAAAATATTAACCATTCAGACTCGGGGAGTCATGTAATAGAATAGAAATAACTTTGCTTTGCCATGCCATCGTGCATGTTTTGGTGCTCAATACTATTAAGCCACCATCTTATCATCTGTTTTCCTTATGCTTGACCAAGTCTTTTAACTGTCCTGTACACAGAAATAGATCACAAGATCCCTTGGCGGCTTGCCGCAAGGCAGGTTATAATATCTTGATATATAACCATTAAGATGGAAAAAGAATCATAGATAAGCCTATTGTGACATATAATTTTGAAACATAACTATAATATCATACATGTGATATTTTGATTTGTACTGCCGGTTTATATGACCCGAACAGTAAGGGTGATAACCCAATCTTTGAAAACCAGCACTTCCAAATATATCATGATTCTCATATGTTGGCGACTTATCATCCAAAATCAAGCCGGGTTAAATTTAACCACACTTGGACTTAAATATTTGAACAAAAAGTCTCAAGTCAAATAAAGGCTGCTTTAAAAAAAAACTTAAACCAAATAATAAGAAACAATCAAGGCTTCTGATTCGAATATGAACAATAAACCGTTCCAAAGGGGTTAAGCTAGGATTCGAATATGATCATGTAGCCCCCAGTGGCTTTGGCGTTGCGCCGATCAAGAGGGTACCAATAGCTATGTTCTCTTTGGTTCGAATACGACCCATGTTTGACCAAGAAGCCCCCTAATGACCTTGATAGTTTTTTAACGACTCTGATTCGAATACGATCAAAGTCGGTTCCCAAAAGGGGTTGAGCTATGATTCGAATACGATCAAAAAGCCCCCTACTGAGCTTGGTAGTGTGCCGATCAAGAGGGTACCAACAGCTATTATTTCTTTGGTTCGAATATGACCTATGTTTGAACAGGAAGGCCCCTAGTGATCATAAGGTTTAACGGCTAGATTCGATAATGATCATGATCTTGACCAAGAGGTTTAAGCTAGATTCGAATATGATCAGCCCCCAAGTGATCATTTGAAATGACAATAACAAACACATATTTACCTTTGAGGATGAAAAAGGACAGAGGTCCTGCTTTATTACTTATCATAATATATACATCGTCAAAATATGTACATCATGAGAGCCGGTGGCTCAAGTGTAGTAAGGCCAAAGATGAGCGATATTCCACGGCCGGTGGGTCTCCTCCTCTGACTTACGTGAATCTTTGTGCTCTCGAACATCGATAAGGTAGTATGACCCGTTGTTCAAGTTCTTGCTGACCACAAAAGGCCCTTCCCAAGGTGGGAATAACTTGTGTGCATCAGTTTGATCCTGGATGAGTCGGAGCACCAAATCACCTTCCTAAAAGGTTCTGGACTTAACCCAGCGGCTGTGATAGCAGTGCAGGTCTTGTTGGTAAATCGTCGATCGAGCTGCTGCTAGGTCTCACTTTTCATCTAATAGGTCAAGTGCATCCTGACGTGCTTGTTCATTGTTAGCCTCAACATAAGCCGCCACACGGGGCGAGTCATGACGGATGTCACTAGGGAGAACAGCCTCGGCTCCATAAACCATGAAGAAAGGCGTATAACCCATAGACCTGTTAGGAGTAGTATTGATGCTCCATATCACAGAGGGTAACTCCTCAACCCAACAACCCGGCGTCCGTTGCAAGGGGACCAAAAGCCGGGGCTTGGTGCCTTTCAAGATTTCCCTATTGACTCTCTCAGCTTGACCATTGGATTGGGGGTGAGCTACTAACGAAACATCATGCCGAATATGCTCATGTTGACAAAATTCTTCCATGGCGCCTTTAGACAGATTTGTACCATTGTAAGTTATAATGCTGTGTGGAAAGCCAAAGCGAAATATCACTTTCTTCATGAACTGAACCACCATGGCTGCATCACACTTACTAACTGGCTCTGCCTCAACCCACTTTGTAAACTTGTCAACCTCCACCAAGAGGTGGGTCTTTCTATCTTTGGACCTTTTGAAAGGCCCAACCATGTCAAGCCCCCAGACTGCAAACAGCCAAGTAATTGGAATCATCCTCAACTCTTGAGCCGGCACATGAGCATATCTCGAGAACTTTTGACAACCGTCACATTTACTGACCAGATCCTCCGCATCAGCATGAGCCGTCAGCCAATAAAATCCATGACAGACAGCCTTGGCTACAAGGGACTTTGACCCGGCATGATGGCCACAGTCCCCTTCATGAATCTCATGAAGAATTTCTTGACCTTCCTCAAGAGAACACAACGCTGAAATGCCCCAGTGACACGGCGATGATGCAACTTGCCATTGGCAATTGTCATTAACTTAGACCGCCGGGTTATCTGCCTGGCCAAGGTTTCATCCTCAGGCAACTCACCCCGGGTCATGTAAGCCAAGTATGGCACTGTCCAATCTGGGATGATGTGAAGAGCCGCCACCGATTGTGCTTTCGGGTCAGGAACAACCAATTCCTCCTCGGTAGGTAACTTGACAGAAGGGTTATGCAGAATATCCAAGAAAGTATTAGGCGGCACCGGCTTACACTGAGAGCCTAGCCGGCTTAAGGCATCCACCGCCTCGTTCTTTCTGCGGTCAATGTGCTCCACTTGGTAACCCTTGAAATGTCCAGCAATGGCATCAACTTCATGGCGATAAGCCGCCATGAGAGGATCCTTGGAATCCCACTTGCCTGATACTTGTTGAGCCACCAAATCTGAGTCGCCAAAACACCTTACCCGGCTTAAACTCATCTCCTTAGCCATCCAAAGACCATGGAGTAAGGCCTCATACTCAGCTGCATTGTTAGTATAGGGAAACATCAACCGTAGCACATAACAAAATTTGTCACCTCGAGGCGAAGCTAGAACAACTCCAGCACCCGAGCCCTCCAAGTGAATAGTCCAATACGTGTTGTGTGGCTTCTCTTCAGGCATCTGCAGTTCTGTCCAATTGTTGATGAAGTCCACCAGTGCTTGAGACTTGATAGCAGTGCGTGGAACATACTTTAAACCATGAGGCCCAAGTTCAATGGCCCACTTGGCGACTCGTCCTGTGGCCTCCCTGTTTTGGATGATATCTCCTAAAGAAGCAGAACTAACCACAGTGATGGGATGACCCAGAAAATATTGCTTTAGCTTCCGGCTTTCCATAAACACCCCATAAACGAGCTTCTACCAATGTGGATACCTTTGCTTGGATTCAATAAGTACCTCACTGATGTAATAAACCGGCTGTTGAACCGGATGCTCCTTGCCAGCCTCCTTGCATTCCACCGCACACTACAAAAAAATACACTTCCGTGATGATACGTGTTTGTCACAGTAGGTCGCGTTTTTTGTCATGCATGTACATCCATGACAATTTTATGACAGAATCAAGATAGTCATACCTGTGCTGTTGTAGAAGTGTTCCATGACATTACCAAAATTATCATCATGGAAGTGTCCACTTCCATGACGATAAATCCCGCATCACAGAAGTGCTTTCATCAAGGGTGACCGACACGTGGCATCCACCGTAACGGAACGCCGTTAAGCTATTGGGTCGGGTTTTGGATCCGATAACCCGTTAACAGCCCGGACCAATGGGGATTTTCCACGTGTAAAATCATCATTGGCTGGAGGAAACACGTGCCGGCTCACTGTTAGGACAAATGCCAGCCACTCATTGGAAAGAAGGCGCCTATGATACGTCTACACGTGGCACGGCCCAACAGAGGCCCATTCCTGTGAAAAGGCCGTCCCGTTTGACTTTGTTAAAAGGTGGCGGGCCGGCCCATGGAAAGCCTGTTAACGGCATGTTCGCATATAGCCCATTTGCAGCCCGCTAACCTAAAGGCCCGTTACGCCCTATCCGAATTAGGCCCAGTAGCATCATCTGGGCCATCCAATATGATTCCAGCCTGTTTTCACTTCTGGCCCATGTATGGCCCATGACGTCTTTCGGCCCATATGAGGCCCTATGTAACTCTTGGCCTATTAACGGCCCGTGGTGAAACTGGCCCGCAGTGAACAGTGTATCACTTTACACCCATTAACGGCCCGTGGTGAAACTGGCCCGTAATGAACAGTACATCACTTTATACCCATTAAGGGCCCGTTATTCAGTTGGGCCGTTTCTAGCAAATGGTATCTTTCGGTCTTCTCAGAGCCCATTTATTCTTGGGCTCATTTCCAGCATTCGTTTACTTACGGCCCGTTACTGTCATTTTCTGCTTGTGGGCCAAATTCAGCCCGTGGTTACATCGGCCCGTTTGTGGTCCGTTAATACGTTGGGCCGTTTTCATAGCGTCATCAAATACGTCCTATTAACGATGGCCCGTTATGGTCATATGGCCCGTATAAGGCCCATTCATGACACGGACCGTAGAAGGCCCATTGTTTCTATGGCCTGTAGAAGGCCTACTGTTTCTATGGCCCGTAGAAGGCCCACTGTTTCTACGACCCGTAGGAGGCCCAGTGTCACTACAGAAAATATTAGCCCATGGTTATTGTGGCCTAGTTTTAAAAAGAACTGCACTGACTACAAGCAAACAAATAAACAAGACAACAAGGAAATAAATAAGCAAGCAACTTATGCTAGGCTATCACGGCTGTTACACATATTACATCCACTGGGCATCAAAGTTCGCCACCAGTGCAAATATAGGGAACAAAGCAGCATATCATATATACTGGTTGTCAAAGTTGGTGACCAGCGCAAATAAACGCCGCAGCAAAACAAATCCAGAACTGAAACCACTTCAGAAGATCTCAAGAAACAATATCCTGGATACCCATAATGCTGGCAAGATGCTTAGCAAGCTTATTAACTTTCTCTTGTTTGGTGCTCAAATCCTCTAGCGCTTGCTGTTGCACCAGAAAATATGCATCTGAATTCTGCAGGGACTTCCTTAGTCCTTCAGCTTCCTGTTGCAACACATCTGATCGATGTCTTTCAACTTGAAGTTGAGATTCAAGAAGCCGAACTGATTCAGACAGCGAGTTCGAAGAGCTTGTGCCAGCAGTAGTGGCCAGTAACTCGAACACTACATCAAGACATGACTTTTGGGTTCACTCACTGTCGTCAAGATAGTTTTTATCAGCTTTCTTGGAGACCAACAGGGATGTCTCACTATCTTGAACCTTATCTGCATTACTTCCTTTACCATTGGATAACGCGGTACTGTTCTCCAATATTTTGTCCGCATTCTAAAAGAGAAACAAGCAGACACATCACATGTTTACCATGTTGTATATGAAACTCATTTTGGTAAATGAGTTCAGTAGTAAAGTGGACAAGATAACAACATGAAACAAACATATATCTATGTACCATGGTCACTTTATGGTCTATATCATTCTAGTTTTTGTTGCCAAATCAAGATAGAGACACAGTTCAAATAATATTTGTTCAAGACAAAGCAGAATAGACAAAATATAAGTGTGGGTAACTATAGAGCAATAACAACACTTGTAATGTGCATGACATGAGAACATAACTGTTTATTCAATTGAAACTGAAATCAACATAGAGCAGGTTACAACAGCAAACCAGTTAAAGAAACAGGTTTAAAACATACCTGTTGCGCCATTGGAGTTTCAATTCCATCCTTCAAATTTGAAAATAGTTGGTATGAGTAAATATTGTAATGCAAGAGCAAAGGAGTATGAACCATAGCTATAGAACCTGACCTGAGAACAAATCTTCTTCTCCTTTAAGCATTGAGTTGGGATTCAGAGTGGTGGTCCTCGTGCTTTGGGCACTGTAGTTCCCTTACTAACCGCTCGTGTTTGGGTGCTCTGTGGTGGAGACGGTGCTGTGTCAACTGGAACTGGGTTACTATCTGCTGGGGTTGGGGTTAGAAGGGGTGTAGCTGGTTCTCTGTCCAACTGGGTAGGGGTACAATCTGCGAGAGTCTGGGTTATGTGTGGTGGATCTGGTCCTTTGGCAAGTACAACCGTGGTTCTATCTGCATCAACTAGTAGCACTATCTTTTCTGAAGACCGTGTTGTTACTCCCTTAGATACTGCCATCACGCTCTCCAATTCAAATGGTTGATAAACAAGAAAAGTAATTGAAAGTATAGACATTGTATGATAGACAGGTGCAATGGATAGTGGGGAATAAAAGAGGGCATGAAATAATTCATATTTATGTTGTCTAACCAAACAGGATAGCATGACACAATTTCACATATATGATGGCTAACTAAATAGGATAGCATGACACAATTTCACATTATGATGGCTAACTAAAAAAGATGGGAAGACATAATTCAAAATATGAGACTATGTAAACAGGATGACATGACATAACTATATAATGTGTTTATTAAATAGGTTGGCATGCCATAATTCACATACATTCATGGATAGAATGCCATAATTCTAAATATGATGACTATAAACACTAAACAAGATGAGATGATATAACTATATGATGTCTTTATTAAATGAGTTGCCATGCCATAATTCAGATAGATGATGTGTATGTACTATGTAAACATGATGGCATGATATAATTCAAATATATGATTTATATAGTAAGCAAGTAAGTAGATGGCAATCTATATATGATGTAAAAAATAAGCAATTCAAGACAACATGTATGACATGGGTAATATAACCCTGCCAAGTTTGAGCATAGACCTCAGGGGGGCAATAGGACTGGTCATCAGTCTCCGAATCCTCCTCTGAGGAGCTCTCTGTAGCCAGCAAGATGTCTGCTTCAGCAGGTAGCATTGTCTACTCTGAATACCTTGTTTTCACTCCAGATACTTCCATCACTGCTTCAAATGGATGATGCGCAGGAAGAGTAGTTGAATATACAAATGTTGTCGACAAATGGAACACGTAATACAAAAAAATGATAGCATGATATAATTCACATACATGATGATTGGCTAAACAGCATGGCATTGCATAATTCACATATATAATGCCTTTGCAACAAGATAGCATTGTATAATTCACATATATAATGTCTTGCAACAAGATGGAAATGCATAATTCACATTTATGGTAATTAGACACTGAACAGGTGGCATTCACACAAAGCATGTCTAAACTAATCAAATGGCATAGCAATGCAAGACACCATATGCACGATATGAGCAACATAACCTTGCCAAGTTAGAGCATACACCTCGGGGGGGGGGAGGGGGATAGGACTGGTCATTTGTCTCTGAATCCTCCTCTGAGGAGCTATCCGTAACCAGCGAGATTGCGCTTCGTCAGATAGCATAGTCTGCTCAGAAGACCTCGTTTTCACTCCAGAATTTGCCATCACCGTGTCAAATGGCTGATGCACACGAAGAGCAGTTGAATGTACTAACATTGTTGACAAATGTAATATGTAACAAAAAAAAGGATGGCCTGATATAATTTACATATAAGATGACTGGCTAAGCAGGATGGCATTGCAAAATTCACATATATGATGCCTGGCTAAACAAGGTGGCGTTGCATAATTCACATAAACGATGAATAAACTAAACAGATGTCATTGGCACAAAGGATGTCTAAACTAAGCAGATGACATATTTGATGTATAAAGTAAGCAATGCAAGACACCATATGCATGATATAACCAACATCAGCATGCCAAGTTAAAGCGAAGACCTCAGGGGCTAAATAGGAGTTATCTTCTCCTTCTGAATCCCCCTCAGAACATATATCTTCCTCTCGATCACAATCCGAAATGCATGGAGGGGGGGCTGCCTTTGCGCCTACCATGGAGCGACGTCTGCATGAATTGTATTGCCACGCAAGGCTCGTCTCTTTTGCTCTACATGTTCAGTTCCATTGTTTACAATAACTATCATGCATAGGAATAAAACATAGTGAGATTATGTAAGGAGTGCATGCAGAAATCCAGAGTGATGGTAGCAACCTGTGGATAGACCCAAAACCAATAATAGCAGGCAGATAATGGCTTCAGTTAATAAATACAGATAATGGCTTCTTTACTTTTTGTTTCCCACCCAACATGAAACTCATAGTAGACACCGGAGATTAACCAGATAGTAGATAGATACTATTGATAGAAGCCCCGATATGTACCCCACAACCATTTAAAAACTCAAGTTTGACCATTAGTTTGGAGCTGACTCAGAGTCTAATCGGTGAACAGGATGATAAAGTAGCATGTAATATTAAGCGATGCATAACATAAGCAGACACGAAAGAGTGCGACCTCTCTTGCGGACCCGTGTAGTCCTCGAGGTCATCTGCTCGGTTGATGATGATAATGCAGTTTTCATGGCTTCCAGCGGCGGGGAAGAAGATCTGAGGCGGCGAAAGACAGTTTGGAGGCCGGATCCCTGCTGTGCTGGACCCTTCTGTCGTTGGAGCAGCTGAGCTGGGGTGGACGACGGCGCAGCAGGAGCCGGACAAACCACGCAAGGTTTTCTTTGACAACTATCTGTAAGAGAAGTAATTCTGTAAGGGCTCATTTGAATTGGAGGATTCCAACAATGCAGGGATAGGAAATAGACAGGAATAGGATAGGAATGCACGTGCAAAACAGAGAATTTAAAAACACAGGATTTCAGCCAATCTGGATGTTTGATTCACAACAATTGGAAGATCACATGATGCAAAGAAGCATGGTGAGATTAAGTCAAACCACAAGAAAATGTACGGTTATAATGCTATTATGCTACTATCTCTTAGTCTTGTGCTTCATGAATAGGAATTTGAAAAGGAGGACAAGTGAAAATTAAAATTCCTACGTTTTTTCTTTCAAGGAGACACTAAAGGAACAAATCCGTGTGCTCAGTGGACAATATATATAACATGTAGAGTAAAAAAGAGATGCAACAAGTGTACAACCTCTTTGGCGAAGCCATGTCGATCTCAGCGTGATTGGGTTGGCCGGTGAGGATGCTCCGGCTGACTTTGCTGTTGGAGAAGGGAAGAAGATCTTAGGCGTCTGGAGATGGAGCCCGAGGTACTCTCCGCTGTGATGGAGGGTTTCGTCGTTGGAGCAGCTCCAGTGAGTTGTACGACGCCGAGGCTGAAGCAGGACAAGAGAGACAACGAACAACGTTAACCTGAGTGGAATTCTAATAGCATCTCCAATACATGACATAAAATACATAACCACAAAGCGCTAGATGTAAAATACATCAGCCGTTCATCTCTGAACTTAACTGTCAAAACTGAACTTAACTGTTGAAACTGAACCTAATTGTCGAAACTGAATTTTGCTGTCGAAACTAAATTTTGCTGTCGAAACTGAACGCACTAGGTGAGGCTACACGTCGGTCGACAGACTTTTTCATCTCTAGTCAGTCGATTTTGCAGCCGCTGGATACGAAATCAAGGGCCTGCGGTTCATCTTCAACCTCCACCCCTGTGAGCTGCCAGCCACCACTGGCCAAACAGCAGCCCCCCGCCGCCCGCGGCCGGCGGTGCGCCGCCCCGCCCGCCCCGAAAACACTCCCCACCGCCGGTCCGCCGCCGCCCCGGCCATTCCTCTAGGCCCCCCTGTGCCGAGCTTTTTCTCTGGCGATCCCCACGCCACCGCCCCGCCACCCCCGGCAACCACCGCCCCCATCCTGAACCCTAAGATAGATAGTGGGGTACCTCTCCGGCGAGCCCTCCTCCCCGCTGCGGCTGGTTCTTCCTTCACCCCGGTGAGCCCACCCCTTGAAAATCGACTGACCCAAAAGTCGATTCAGTCGACTGAAGTGTAGCCAAATCGGAGCAGCATCGCAAGCAAGAGCAAGAGCAAGAGCAGCAACGCGAGCAAGAGCAATAACAAGAGCAGACCAGGCAGGGGACCAAGAGCAAGAGCAGAGCAGCAGCACGAGCGAGAGCTAAAGCAGCAACAGCTCCTACTGATGTGGACGTCGCCACCAAGGGAGCGACGCCATGGAGGAAGTGGCCGGCGATGCCGCCGTAGATGGAGTCGCGCCGTGTCGGCTCGGGACCAAGCGCCGGCAGCACCGTGAGATCGAATCAAGAAGAAAATGCGGCAATTAGTGTACAACCCCTTTGGTGGCGCCGATTAGGCCGCAGCTTCATCCGAGGAAATGGTGATGATGATGCTCTTCCGGTGGTGCAGGTGAAGACGGCGGTGTGGGAATGGAGGTGGCGTGAAAGATGAGGGGAACGTCGGGGCAGCTCCTTGGAGGTGGAGGACGGGGTGGCTGAACCGGCGGGACGATGAGATCAACGACGGATCCTCATCCGGTACGGTGGATGAGGGACATCGAGGTGTTGCTGTGGACGACGTCGTCGGGGAAGAGGCTCCGGCTGGGTGGCGAACGGAGCAGGGTGTGGGGTTTCATCACGGGTTTTCGCGGCCTCGGTGTACGAATGGGTGGGCGGATGGGATGGCAGTGGGGAACCATGGCTCAGAGACACGCTTGTCCGAAATGTGGGGTAAGTTACAAAAGTGCCCCCACCGATTTGAGGCGGTTCTTTCGGTTCAGGGGTACCACGGGCATTTCGGGTGTTAGGATTTCATAGGAGGTGGGAGTTTTCGCGCGTGTTGTAATTTCGAAATAGTAAGGCGCGAGTTGAGATGGAGGGAGTTGTCGGAGCACAACAAGACAAAGATATATCTAAAATATTTCGGGCTAACAAGGCGCGGGTTGAAATTTCCGGACAAGCCTAACGTGTACTATACCAAATCAATGCGCACAACAAATGTCATTCAAAACTTTGAATTCATGTTATGTTCAATTAAAATATTTCACTACGTGTATAGTGCATGCAACCTACTACTCAAATGAACCTTTTAGTGCATTCCAAACGTATATACTACCGCTTCAATATGAACTAAATTTGAATAAGATCTACAGTAATGATTGTTGTGAAGTCAAAGCATTTGAATTCATTTATTGTTTTAATAAGATCTACAATCATCATTATTGTCAAGTTAAACCATCGTTTCTGTATTATCTTCACAGCACACCACATGATTAGTCTCGAGTTACATATGAACTATGTGTACTATATGAACTCGAACTACATTTTTTGAATCCACTTTATTTCGATTTCAAATCACATTACATTTCTAGCTCTAGCTAGATCTTCATAATCTAAACCATGTCTCATATGTATAATGTGTTTATCACATTATGTATGGTGCCCCGCCCCCTACGCCTACAAGTATTTAGATGTGAGTTGCAAACACCACACATTACCACAAATTCAAATAAAATGTGAGAATGTTTGATATATAGTATTGTTTAGATTGCTCGATATTTAGTTGTAAGCTGCAACCGCCGCACATTATCACAAATTCAAATAAAATGTGAGATTGTTTGATGTATAGTATGGTTTAGATTGTTCGGCATTTAGCTGTGAGTTGCAAACGCCATGCATTATCACATTATGGTATAACATGTGCACATCACGTGTATCACCGCTATATTCATGGATGCAATGTTTAAAACACTATGATCTCCTATTCAAATATATGAATCCGCTTTCATATCAAATTATGATCTTTGTTAGTCTCTTACACCCACACAATCCTCTAACATTTGTAGCTACCACTAACTTTCTCTCGTGCATGCACACGCCCTCCTCGCCCTCCCCCTCCCTCGGCATTCTATCCACCGGGCACATTCATTTTTTTCTTTAGGTCGTTCTCCCAGAGTCTCCACAACTCCTTTCCGACACACACCGATCGATAAACCTCTCCAGCGATGCCTGCCTACAGCATACACACACAGCTTCAATCTCCTCCTTTATGTGTCCTTGCCTCGTGTCTCTCATATGGTCAGACACACGTGTAAACTCTCGCCCCACTTTTCATCGATCTCACAACCGCACACTCCTCCCCCTATCTAGCTAGTAGTTGGGCCTCTCACACCACCTCCTAGCTCCATTCTCTCTGTCTATCCGTCTCACTGGGCCTTATTTGCCTCTAACAAATGGACGTACACCGACCGATCTCTCGCTATACATATAGCCAGCTAGGTCCTTCTAACTCGTTTTTACCCACACATTGATCAATCTACCTCATTAGTTGTGTCTCTCCCTTTCTCCGACAAATAACAATTGATCTACCGATCTAGTTACGTTTGCTTACCAAACACATGGTTCCCCTTCATCATCCATGGATGCGTCCTGACAGATCTATCACGCACAGGCACACACAGAAACACATCCCCACTCTTATTGATAACATTGCAATTCCACCCTCAGTTTGTCTAGTAGGCCTCTCCCAACATCTCCGAGAAGCAACTCCATCACCCATCCAGCACTCTACCCCTCTCACTCCCTCTCCCTCCCTCCCTCTCTCTCCTCTCTCTCTCTGTCCCATCATATTTCCCGTCCTTCAGTTATGTATGGATGTCGACCGATCTCCCTCAAGACATAGCTGGGTCTCTCCTTCTCAACACATATACGAGTCGTTCTACCTCTATAGTCAGGCCTCTGCCTTCCCATCCCCCACCCCCCACACACCGATACATCAAGCGCTCTAGTCATGTCTCCTTGCCACACACAAACTTGACATGTGCCCTCTAACGTTCCGGTAGGCTAGTCGCCCTATATCTTTGACTTGCACACACACACACACACACAATTTCGATGGCTCTCCTCATCGATCTCGCACCCACCCACTTGATCCTCTCTTCGACTCTATCGATAGCTATGACCCCTCCCTCTCTTCTCGTGGATTGCCTGACCTTCTATGTATGATATGGATAGGCCTCCATTTCACACACATTGCAAGCAAAAATTTGTTTGAGATGTCATCGACACATATTCCCACAAATAATTCATGAAATCAACCCCCACCCCACCCCCACCCCCACCACAAAACAAAAAACACTCACGAATGCAGTTTGTATCTCTCACACACACCCACGTAGGTGGGGGACGTGCATGAAGAGAAGAGGTGCATGCACGGCGCACGTACTCCCGTCTCTTTCCCAACCACACCCGCGCGGGTACACGGTGAAGCTCAGTTCTGTACGAAAAAGGCAGCCCACGTGGTAATTTGGCACGTGTACTGGTTGTCCACTTGGCGGAGGGAGGATCGTCTACCACGGGTGAACAAACAAATTGCGACTTGACGCGTTATGTTAAATTAAAAAAAGAGGCAAACCATGTGAGGCCTACCTTAGAGGCAAGGCTCTATACACTAGAGTACTTTTGATGTGTCCCGTTAACTCGCAGAACGAGAAGCTTGCTTAGTACACCGTCTCCCCCGCCCACGGGCGCGGTGGCTCGCAGGATGAGGTGAAGCTTGCTCCTCCCTCGCCCATGCGCGCGGTGGCTCGCAGGACGAGGAGAAAAATTTACTACTCCCTCCGTTTACACCTCATCCCTACTACCTTGGTTATAGAGATTATATCATATTTTTTGGAATATATATGTCCTTTAGTAGATTTCAATATGAACTACTAGTACATACTCCAAACACTGATGTATATAGACGTATTTTAGAGTGTACATTCACTCATTTTGCTCCGTATGTAGTAGCACTCAGTTTGGGTGTTTGATAGAGTGCATGGAGGGTGCATGAGTCCACACTAGTTTAGCACAAATACACTAGAAGCATGCATGAAGAGGGGTGTTGAGTTGAGCATGCATGAAGAGGGAACAACTATGCTGAGACGAGAACGCAACCAAACACACCCTGTATGCCACGCATGTTCATACCATTTGTGCCTTTCTACTTCACTTACTGCGCTACATTACTCAGGTTCGTATGTCCACTCCTGGGTACATGTCCGTCTCGTAGTTCCAGTGCCACGTGTTCTTCATATAGATGGAACGATCATTGCATAACACGTGCGCCTTGATGCTAGATGTCTCGCGTGTTGGCAAAAGGATGAACAAAGCTCAGGTAAAAAAAATAGAGTGGAAGAACATAGATTCTGGACGACCGACAAGGAGCAAGGAACCTCGTGGTGGAGCATCTGCACTCATAATATTTAATATTATTCAGGGATATAAAATTAACCAATCATCTCCACAGTGGACTGGAAGGGTACGAAACACGGCAGCCCAGTGTAGTTACATCATACTAGTACATGGCTAACCCATGCTATCACCATATTTCTTGGCTTCCGTGCGACACCTATCTCTAGTGATCCAGCAGCCTGTATTGCTTCTCCCTCCTCGTCTCTATCAAAGTGCGGCGGGCTGGCGTTTGTGCCGTCTATTGAGGTCGGTTAACTATCACATGTTAGCGACATGCCAAGAGCATTCTAAAAAAAATTCCTTTCACGTTCCGTTTTCAAAAAGAAAAAAAATCCTTTCACGTACGAATTTGCCTGTATGCTTTGAGCAACTTGCATGTCCGATACCGCTCCTGTTTGATACTCTAACTTAGCAAGAGGTTAGACTAACTCATGACTAACCCTGAACTAACTGTAGCCAAAGAGGTGTTTGGGTGACAAGGTTAGATTGACAATAAATGCACTTCATGGAGAGAGAAAAGTGATTTTTCAGTGGTCCCAATGAGAACTATCTCTAGTTAGCACCTCTTGGGTGGGATAGTTTTTTTTGGTGGGTTTGGTGCAACTTGCTCCAATTTAAACCCTCATGCTTGGATACTTTAGGGCTATTTGAGCCCCAACTAGCTCAAACTAACTCTAACCCATGGATCCAAACAGGGCCTATGGCCAGTCTCGACGCAGAGCAGTCGTGTGCACCGGGAAGCGGCGCTCTCTCGGCCGTCGTGCAACTTCAAAGATGGTGCCAGTGAGAGGTCGCCTCCGCTCTGTCCGAGCATTAATGCGGCACTGACGCTCCAGGGCGATGCTGACCGTTTCATGCGGGAAGTGCGCGCTGGCAAGGGAGTATAGGTTTTGAACCGTTTCATACGTATTTTAGAGTGTACATTCACTCATTTTGCTCCGTATATAGTAGCACTCTCCCTCGCCCCTCGACCCTCGCCCACGTGGTGGACGTGCAGCAATTCATTCGGTCTCATATAGCCAGAACGATATATACCGCACTACCATTATTGCTCGACTTCCCGAAGAGGCGAAGAGCCAATCGCAAGGTTAATATTTTGGAGATGCCAAGTGCAAGGTTATAGGAGAACGAGTAGTAGGTGCCACGTCATTTATAAATAATTTTTTTTCTTCAGTGGCACGTACGCAATATGATAGGTTCATATGGAGAGAAAAGGAAACCGCTCCACAATATACATAGTCAGGACGGGCCAGCCTACACGGTTGCTTGCTGGGGTTGCTCTCTTCACACTCTCTCGCACAAAACGACTGTGGCCACATCTCTAACATACCGGCGGATCACGTCCGCTTGGGGAAGGGGTGGATGCTTAGTGTAGATGCGGTGGCCGTCGCCGACGACGAAAACCCACTGTCGGCACGTCCCGATCAGGGGTCCCCGCCGTTCTCTCTCACAAAGCTGGTGAGGTTTCCTTCGTCCCTTGCTCACTGCCGTGACGTGGGCAGTTGCCGCCTCCCGCCGCCCTCCTCAAGGTTGAGCTACGTCCCTCAGGTACAACTCCCTTTACAGCCGGCTTGCACCACTGCTCCAGCTGCCCACATCACTCCCTGTGGATATTTCTCTACTTCTTTGCCCCGCACATACCTGATACCTCTACTGGCTTCTATGTACTGTATTTGTGATGAGTTTATGTCTCATCAACTAGTCCTAGTAATCTTATACTAATCACACTTCTTAAATTTCTTTGCCACAGGGATGCTCATCTCGATTTTTGTGAAACTGCACAAAATGAACCGATGGTCAAAAGGTTGCAAACTTCATTTATTAGGCAGCTCGAACATTGCCAGCAAATTGAAGCCTGGTCAGGGTTCACGGTTCAAGGGCTAGGGACTGCATGGATCGTTTTTTTCTTTAGCTGCCTCTATTCCAAAATAAGTGTCAACTTTAGTAGTAGTACAACTTTGTACTAAAGTTTGCACACAGTTGAGACACTTATTTTGGAACGGAGGGAGTACATATTTGCTATGATCTGTCAATCATTGAGATGCAATAGCATGCATGTTAGTCTCCTTTGTATTTGATGAAATGTTGCAACGGGCAATCTTGGACGCAAGATACATGTAACAGGAGCTGGAAGCTTCATAGCATTGTACAAATTTATCTCACTGATAAATTACAGTACGTACTAGTACTTCCTCCGTTCCTAAATATAAGTCTTTGTAGAGATTTCACCATTAACCACATGCGGATGTATATAGATGCATTTTAAGTGTAGATTCATTCATTTTGTTCCGTATGTAGTTCACCTAGTGGAATCTCTACAAAGACTTATCTACTAGTAATAGCTAGCCCCCACTGCTAGGAATTCTCTATCCTCTCCTTGAGCCACATGATCAAAATTGACGTAGCCGTTAGATGAAGTAAATCAGTTATAATAGCCGTCTGATCTAGACATTGAGAGGCTCCGCACTAAGCCACATGCAAGCATGCAGAAATACCGTGGCACATGCATGTGAGTGGGTTCTAAATCACATCAACATGTCTGCATGCAAGCATGCACCGGTAGCATGCATGTAAGTGAGCTTTTAAGTCCCATTAACATGTCAAAAAGAAAAATATAATCCCATTATGCAGTAGGAGTTGGCTGATCTTTTTTCCTTACGTGGGATGATCTAAATGATGATGAGAGTTTATTTAGTTTGGCTACCACATTTGTCATGTGGTTATAGATTTTTTTTAGTTCTATGAAATCGATAATTTTACGCAGAGAGATATACCGCTGTTCCGCGGCAACGCGCGGGGACTCATCTAGTAATATTTAGGAACAGAGGGAGTACTATGTAAAGAGTTAGGTGTCGCACGATGATAGTGTGAGGTGGGCCATGTAATCACTGAGCCTGCGTGTTTTCACTGCTCTTGCACTCCTCCGCTGTAAGAATGGAGAAAATTGTAATCTACTACCTCCTTTCGCCGAAAGTGTGGGACATCCAGTAGTCCTACCACCTCAGTAATAAAGACCAATGAGCCGTCAAATCACATAGGCCCAGCAGTAAGTTGGACGGACGAAGCAACCATCACTCTTGCGCCAGTGAGAGGTCGCGTCCGCTCTGCCCGAGCATGAATGCGGCACCGATTCTTTGGAGCGGTGCTGACCGTTTCGGGCGGGAAGCGCGTGCGGGCGATGGAGGGGCTTTGGGTGGGCCAGGCTAGTTAGGAGCGGGCGTGGCAGCTGTCCGCATGTCCCTACCGGACACGCCCGGAAACGAGAGGATGCACCGACTCTCACGGCTAAAATCGTACACTACACACCATATTTCTGTAGGAGTAGGTCGATCTGTCACACTCTCTAACACACACATGCTGTTAAACACACACACGCACACGCACGCACCTTGGTCCCGTTGCACCTTCTAACATGACTTATTACACCTAGACGGAGGGAGTAGTAAGTATACGAGATACGGTGGCACACTGACTTAAGTTGAATACAAGTGCCCAAAATTTGTGTACATGTTATAATAAGGATTCACTTAAATAGTACGTGAGCGAACAGAGGGATCAATTGGACAGTGTTCCCGAGCAGTAGCGAGATGTGTGAGGTAGTAAGATACACCGCTGGCGCTTTTTATTTTTCTTATTAATTTGTTTGTTTCACCCTCTGACTGGTGGGACCCAACATACTACGTGGAGAGAGGTAAGGTGACTAAGGCTGCATTATTTCTGCATCACTGTGGATAGTCTTACCACCAAAGCCACATGACACGATTATGATTGAAATCCTAATGACTCCCACACACACAAAAAAAACACGGCATGCCTGTCACACGAATGCAGGAATGTATAAAAGGTTATTTTCCTCTCGTTGAACATAACGGGAGGGTTGTGTAGCTGGTTAGCCTGTTCGCTCATCAAACTTGAGGTCTCGGGTTCGATAACTACACTTGAGCATAATTTTTGCCAGGAGGATTCTTTGACTGGTCAAAATGTTTTCTAGGGTTTGCACGCTTCACACTCTCTCTCCAGTATATATATACACGCTGGAGCCTCAGCGCTTGTAGTTGCTCTCTTCACACTCTCTTGCCCTCTCCAGATCTAAACAAGACTTCGTTGGCCTCTCTCTCCCCTCACTGCTGCTCAAAGAGCCAACAGGATCCGTTCGCCAGGAAGGGAAGGAGGCTTAGCGCTATCACCGTCGGCAAGGGAGGGAATCCACTACCGGCGCTGCTCTTCACTTTCCACCCAGCGGCGGCGCGGGAGGGCCTCTGACCCCTTCTTCTTTGTCGCCGTCCCGTCGCCCACCGAACCACGTCCCAAGAACCTTAAGGTATATTTTACTTACTCCACATGCATTGCTCTAGCTGCATGTATACCATGAATCTAGGACGTGGTTCAAAGAGGAAAGGAGTGGGGGAAAGTAGTGGGAAAAGTTGTATATAGCATGAATCTAGGACGTGGTTCAAAGAGGAAATGAAGGGGGAAAGTTGTATAGCATGAATCTAGGACGTGGTTCAAAGAAGAAAGGAATGGGGGAAAGTAGTGGGGAAAGTTGTATCGCATAAATCTAGGACGTGGTTCGAAGAGGAAAGGAAGGGGCGAAAGTACTAGTTCAAAAAGGAAAGGAACGGACAAGGCTATAGTGTTTGAGCAGGACTAGATTAGCCGCGCTCACATAGGGAAAGGTGTCTAAAGATAACAAAACTGGGACCAACACAAATATGCTACTTGGTTGTTTGTTCTTTGTTGCAACAGACTGTGCATGACCACAGTATATTGGTAGATGCACATGGTGCTGGTGCGTCCACTGTCCCGTGCAACTCATTAGCTGTTGTTAATCTAAGGCCCTGTTTGGTTAAAAACTCCCTAGTCCCTACCTGCTTGGTTCCAGGGACTAAACATGGACTAGAGGTTATTAAATGACATGATAAAAGACCATGTTACCCTTAGTAATAAACTAATATAAACAAGGTGTGATGCGTGGCAGGGGCAACTGTTGGAAAAAGTCCCAAAAAGACTCCCTCGGGGTCTTCTTTCTTTAGTCCCAAATGCCCACTTTTAGTCCCGAAAAGTCCCTCCTGTTTGGTTTAGATGTGACTGACACGAAGTTTTTTTAGTCCCTACACCAAAATGTCCCTGTAAACAAACACCCTCTAATAATGCCGCTGGAAAATTGATGCAATGCCACAGTTAAAAGCAAATTACATGTTTAACAAATTTTATTGTTAATATAATCTCTATGTTAATATTAATCAATTCCACCGTTTGAGAAATGCTACTGTCTTGCTTTCTTTCCCATTTAGATACGGTAGATGCTTTTTTTTGTTGGCTTCTGTGTCATCTACCGTTATTGACCACTAATTGTTTCCTTTGCACCGCTGTGTAAACAATGTTATCTACTTCACCTCATTTCCATTGTGACCTTTTGTTGCACTGCACAAAACACTTTTGTTTTAAGAGTGTTTTGTGCAGTTCAACCAAAATGTCACACCGACAACGTTGCTTGATTGCTTGATCTTAGTGGAACTGCACAAGAGGAGATCTTACTTCCTATCCATTAAGGCGAATTTGGTTCAGATCTTCTTCTTGTGAGTTGTTTGAATTCGGCATCATGAGAGGTGAGTACTAGCCTTCTTTCACATGATTCTGCAGTGTGCTTTCATATGTTGTGCTACTTGTACGATAATGTTGCTTGATTTTAGTGAACTGCACAAATGGAGACAAGACTTCCAATCTGTATGTGCATCGTAATATCTCATTGAGGTAAGATAATGATATTTCACAACAGCTGGCCTGTATTTTGCCACTTTCATCAGAAAATTAAGTTTAGTACTATACTTGTGCTCCTAATGGACATGCCAAATCTTACATTGAAGGCGAAGCTTGTCTGTTATTGAACCAAGTGATGAAGGGGAAGAACAAGCGGAAGAAAAACAAAAATCAACTCCTGGTGCTGTAATGAAGCACTAGAACTGTGATGACACAAGTAATGATATAGTTTTGCATCTTAATTTATTGCTATGGCTGGAACGATCAATTGTTTTGCCACTGATTTGATGCCATACGTAATTATCTCTACTTGTGCAAAGAGGGATCTTCTTTGAAGATACCATATATTTTAGTGGAACTACACAAAAAGATGTTGGAAACATTAAACTAATCGAGGAGTATATAGTAAGCATGGCCATCATAGTAGATTGCAACATATGGTTTCGGAGAAGTGCTTGATCTGTATGCTCTACACAATAAGCCTCCTGACAAAGGTTGGTACTCGCCCACTAATTCATCCATATGATTGAGCTTTGTCATCTCTATTGGCGTTGTGCTACTGTTTAGATACTGTCATGAAAAAGTGGTATTGTCCTTGAGAAGTGCTTCATCTGTGCTGTTTTAAATATTTCCTTTCCTTTTTTTTCGAGCAAATAGGTATGCTAGCACTTAGTTGTCCTCTTGTCTTTGCACAATAGGATCATCTTCCTCTGAAGAAGAATATGGAGTACGTGAAGTGACTAGTTCCGATTATGCCAGGATGAAGAAGCCCTGTCTATCTTCTCATCAGAAGGAGCAGTTGAAGGATGGTTACATTACTCCCCACAAGGCCAAACTAACTTCAGCTCAGAAGGACTGTCAAATCTCCATTTTTTTGCTGTGATGCGCGAGTACAATGTTGTTCTAGGATTCTCATCAGAAGGAGCAGTTGAAGGATGGTTACATTACTCCCCACAATACCAAACTAACTTCAGCTCAAAAGGACTGACAAATCTCCATTTTTTGCTGCGATGTGCGAGTACAATGTTGTTCTAGGATTCTTTCTGGTGAGTTCCATTTTTCTAAAAGTGTGCTCTACATGGACCATGTAGGTGCCTATTTAAACTATCAATTCATAG
This sequence comes from Triticum aestivum, assembly GCF_018294505.1. Lineage (NCBI taxonomy): Eukaryota > Viridiplantae > Streptophyta > Magnoliopsida > Poales > Poaceae > Triticum > Triticum aestivum. Next base: position 439,310,325 of record NC_057807.1, on the reverse strand, counting down.
TACATTTTGCTTTATACTAATCACTTTTTTTGTATTTGTGAAAACAGGGGTGATCAGCTTGATTTCAATGGGAACTGCACAGAATGTTCTTGAATACATTGAATCATTCATTTCCACCACAAGAAAGGAGGTGTCGATAAGTTCAAGGCGTTGCAACATATAAGGGCGAAATCATACAAGCTACGTGTGAATTTGGTTGATTTTGGTGGAACTGCACAAAAAGAATAGTTGGTTTATTTAGCACGAGGTGCCATGTCAATGTCCGAACTGATGGCAAACCCTGCCCATTCCACAATCATAGGCATTTGATATTTTGGAATGGGACAACCTTGTCAAATTTTTCTCATTGATTTTAAGACATGCGTTTGATATTTTCGAATGGGACGCCCTTGCTGTCAGCAGCGTCGATCAATTTTTTCTTTATTCTTTATTTGTGAAGTAAATATTGCCTCTAACATGTGAGCCGCTGAGATGCATAATCATCGATTGTTTTGAATGTTCTCTATGAATTGCCAGCCCTGTGTGTTTGATTGCAATGTACAGAAACGCTAAAAAGCTGCTCAAACTCTTTGTACTCCTTCTGTTCCTTTTTACTTCGCACATTGTGAAAGTGCATACTTTTTTGTATAAGATTGGTCAAAGTAGAGATACTTTGACTGCAGACAGAACTTGTATAGAAAGGACCGGAGGGAGTACATGTGAAACTGCTACAAACGAGGTGATCACCCTGGGAATAATGCTAGTACGTATTGTTTTGCATGTTCATCCAATGCCAGTGATACAGGAATTCGAACTAATCAAAATAAATTCATTCATACACGGTCGGATTTCATATAAACATGCCGGATTTAATTACATTTCATACATTCTTCAACTAAAAAGGGGTGTTTGTGGCCGCATGCATCTCCCAGATGCAAAGGCCGGGGGTCATCCTCCTTTTCTAAAAACAACTAAAAAGGGGTGCGCTGGAGGTATAATTAATTAACCGAAGCTACCCACCTGTGTCCCGCTGAGCCGAATAGAAGCTTCAGTGACTTAACTGCAGTTGCAATTGCGTAACTGACATGTGGCCTGTTGGGACCACGTGTCAGTCAGCCAACTGCACTAGTAGTTAAGTAGAAGCAGCGTTCTTCTCCAGTGCAGCTCTCCGACTCCACGTCGGCGCCAAGAAGCTAACCGGCCATCAATGGTCAACCCGCCTAGCTTGGCTTCAACCGGAGGGTAGCAGCGGTGGCCTTACTTGGACCCGAGCGGCGGCGACCTACCGTACTCTTCCTCGTTTTCTGTGTGGTGCGGACTCGTTGGCAGCGGGGCGGGGCCTCGGCGGTGCCGGCGATGTCCTCTATCTCATTGCTGGTGGGCGGCGCCTCAGCGGAGCGGTGGAAATCCTCCCCCACATTGCCGGCAGGGTGGGGCCTCGGCTGAGCCAGCGATGTCCTCTGCCTCGTTGTTGGCGCCGCGGGGCCTCGGCGGAGCAGGGCGTCATCGACGCCAGCGGAGCGGGGACTCGTTGGAGCCGGCATTGTCCTCTGCCTCGTCCTCGGTCTCACCAAATAGCGCATCATCCGCTTCATCACCCTGTTTGCTAGCCTCTTTGTAGGCGGCCGTAGCCTCCGCCACCCGCATGTGGTACCGCCAGCGTTCGAGGCGGCCCTTGTGGGCGGAGCGGTACGAGTCGAGCAGCGCCTCCTGCTCCGTCCGCTCCGCGGTGATCTGCTCCTCCGCCTACAGGTGCTCCAGGAGGAGATGGTGGTTGTAGGTGGCGTCGGCCTGCGCCTCCCAGAACTGCTCCTCACGCATCTGCCTCACCCTGTCCATATATTGGGCACGGGCCTCGCCGATGGTCATGGTGCAATGCACCGGCGAGGATGGCGCAGAGGAGGGGGTTGGCGCCGGATCATCGACTACCATGTTCTCCATTGGGACGTCGTCGCCCTCCGGCTGCCGCCCGGCCAGCCGGTCGGCAGCAATGGCTGCCATCTCCTTGTGGTCCGTCGTCCGCCCGTCCCAAAGAGTGCTGGAGCGCGAGGAAGCCATGGTGGGCAGTAGTGATGTGGACAGGAGAAAGGGAACGGATGCGGATGATTGCGGCTATGGCCGGGGCAGCAGTTTATATAGCAATGGTGGGCGGGCGGAGGGACGAACATGTGGCGCCGGAGTAGCCACCTCGACAACGGCGTATCATTAATGTGTGCGGAAGATGGACGGACGGACGGCACTTGTGTCATTTGAAGGCAGAGCAATCGCCTGCACCGGGAAGCTGGGCGGCAGGCGCTGACTGTTTTGGGCGGAAAGCGCGGGCGGGCGACGAGATGACTTTACTTGGATAGGATGACAATGGGGACCCACCAGGTCCATAGCCTCATGTACGCAAGTGCCTCCTTATTATATATATATATATATATATATATATATAACTATAATTTATTTTGCTTCCTCCTGGTTTCCTAACATCACGGTCCCACACCATTGTCAACCTATGTACTCCCTCCTTTCCGGTTTATAGGGCTTATCTCAAAATTTTAGTTTTTCCATTTTATAAGGCTCAATTTGGTTGTTTTCCATCACATGTTCAGATTCCAAGGTGCATTAAATCATTGCATGCAAGTATTAAGAGAAAATTGACCAATGCATGTACTTTATGCATGCATGCATTGCAATTAATGCATTGAGAAACATATTTTTTGAGGATAACAAGAGCATTAATTAGGTGCTTTTGCAAAACTACAAAAAGTATTCCACCACTCGCCATCTACCTTGATTGGTGAGATTTTTGAATTGAGCATTATAAACCGGAAAGGAGGGAGTAGTCAATAAATGAGAGAATTGCACAAGAAGCGACCGACAGCTGGGACCAAGGAGCTCGAGCAGTATTTGTGTTTTTGAGGTGTGAGCACTGCAGAGTTTTTCGATGTTTACCCCAGATATTATTTTTTCTCCTTTGAACAACAACGAAAACATCGCTGCAGGTATTAACTGGGCGGGCCGTGGCCCGTCTAGCCCAGGCTAGACATCCAGCCCAGATATTAATTTTTTTCAAGCTGAAAATGGCTAGCCCAGCTATACTTTTTTTAGGAATACCCAGGCAAGGTCAAGTTGTTATTCTCCCCCCCGCTGGGCTGCAAATCTTTCCTAGGAGGGATGCATTAGGCTTAACAAGAAAATGGGTTTTAAGAAATAATAAATGGGATGTAATTATAAAAACTAGGTAGTAGCTATAAAAAATGCACCAAACAGTGATTACTTTATAAAATATTATTTTTGAAATATTGAAAATTTTAATTTCATTAATTGTTGCGAGCGCAATGTTTTGTTGGATTTTTACGTAATATAAATTTATATTGAAATTGTATTTAATCTGACTAGAAATTTCGAGATAAAAATATTCGGATCCCATCAAAATGTGGGAAATTTTATTGAATTCTGTTTTGAACGGTTGGTTGAAATGGGGTGTACTTTTAACAAACTGTAAATGGGCTGTAGTAAATTCGATTAGAATTCAAAAATGGGCTACACATTCTTACAAATCTCAAATGGGCTATAAGTTCTCTGCCAAACAGAGTTGATGCGTATGCAAGGCTTGTCAACTTATAGTCAACACACGGTTCTAGCAGCAGTGGCCGTTGGATGTCCATCCAACGGATGCCGTGCTTCTTCTTCAATCTCGGATATTCTAGCTTCACCCGCCCAAAAAATGATTCCTCCCCCTGACATCTGGGGCGCACCGTTTCGGAAGCTGACCTGTGGGCCTACTAAGTTGACGTACCAAGGGCTTTGTCAACTTAGTCAATAATAAAAGATTCTAGCTGCAGTGACCGTACGATGTCCATCCAACGACCATCGTGCTTCTTCAACCTCTGGTCTTCTTGCTCCAGCCGTCCAAAGCAGCGACGGTCGTGCCGCCTGCTCCTGCCTCCTGTGGCCGGCTGTGCTGCCGCGGAGGCCTCACCGCCCCCTACTACTCCTACTGCTGGCCAGGACATCGCTCCACTCACCCACACCCCCTGTTATTCTGCGGTGACGGCAGCGTAGCCAAACCAGTGAACCCTCGTACTCCTCTCCGCGTGTGCATCCACTGCCGCGTCTTCCCCGGCTCCGTGTCGTCCCCTTCCTAGGCCTCGCCGTCGTCCACCGCCGTGGTGCTCTCGGCGCGGCGTGGTCAATGTGATCAAGGAACGAGTTCCATCGGACGTGGACTATATGGGGAGAGGCTGACAGCTGGGTCCACGGCAGCCGTAAGGAAGTGCCTCCTTATTACGTGCAAAATAATTATTCCTCCACCTGACAGCATGGACCCACCGGACGGGCCACTGTATTTCGCGAAAAAAATGATTGGCCCCCTGACTGCTGGGACCCACAAGCTACATCTTCGCACGCAAGGAAGTGCGTACAAAAAAACGATTCACCCCCTGACTGCTGGGACCCACCAGCTACATCTTCGCACGCAAGGAAGTGCGTCCAAAAAAACGAATCGCCCCCCGACTGCTGGGACCCACCAGCTACACCTTCGCACGCAAGGAAGTGCATCCGGGCAAAAAAAAACGATTCGCCCCACTGACTGCTGGGACCCAACAGCTACACCTTCGCACGCAAGGAAGTGCGTCCGGCAAAAAAAAACGATTCGCCCCCCTGACTGCTGGGACCCAGCAGCTACACCTTCGCACGCAAGGAAGTGCGTCCGGGCAAAAAAAACAAAAACAAAACGATTCGCCCCCCTGACTGCTGGGACCCACCAGCTACATCTTCGCAGGCAAGGAAGTGCCTGACAGTCGGGACCCACCTGGTCGAAGCGCACGTAGCATTGTCATCCTGGTCGCAAACGTGTACGTACATACTGGTCGATGTAGAGGCGCGCACGTGTCGTAGTAAGAGGCTGCGGCACTGTGTCGTAGTAGAGGCGCGGCAACATAGCATTGTACAAGTACGATACAGCGGCTGGAGGGTGCCAAGAAAGAAAATACCGGCCACGTACGTACATACGGGTAGGGTCTCGAACCGCCTACTCGGCGCATACATACATGGCTGGGTCGGAAACGGAGGAAAACAACATTCGTCGTCGTGTTCATGGGGAGTCAACCGGCTGGGTCGAAACGGAATGCTGGGTTCGTGTTCATCAGGAGGGCTTGGACCGTAACATGCGATGGAAACGAGGGCCTGGCGTACCAGACAACGGAAGGAAAGCGGCTCCTACGTTCGGGAACGGGGTCCTGTTGATCGCGAGGGGTGGTGGCCGTACTCGCAAAACGGAGGAATGGACCTCCTACGGCCGAAACAGGGGTCCTGTTGGATCGGGAGGGGTGTGGCCGTACCGCAGAACGGATGAAACGGACCTCCTACGGTCGAAACGGGGGTCCTGTTGATCGAGAGGGGTGTGGCGTACCGCAAAACGGAGGAAACGGAGCTCCTATGGTCGAAACGGTGGTCCTGTTCATCGGGAGGGGTGTGGCGTACCGCAAAACGGGACTCCACGGGATACTGTTCATCTCCACCGTCGACCTCCTCCAGCCTTCATGGGCTACCGTCGACCTCCTCCAGCCTCCACGGGCTCCTTTTCATCTAGCCTCCACCGCGCGCTACTCCACCGGCTACTGTTCAACCACCCCTCCACTGTCTACTGTTCATCCATCCCTCCACCTTCTATTGTTCATCCAGCCCTCCACACCACGGGGTCCTGTTCAACCACCCCTCCACCGTCTACTGTTCATCTAGCCCTCCACACCATGGGGTCCTGTTCATCCACAGGCAACGCCATCGCTCACTGTTCATCCAAACCCCCCCCCCCCGCAACACTCACTGTTCATCCTATCGATCGGCTTCAGTTAGCAGCAGTAGCGAAGGAATCGCTCCATCGAGTTCAGTTAACAACCATCGATCGATCGCTCAGGTTCAGTAACGCATAGCCTGCAATGCAATCGCTCGGGTCAGTTAGAGCCCAACGCCTCGCTCGGGTTCAGTTAGAGCCAACGCCTCGCACACATGCGCATACGTGTACGATAGAAACGCGCATCGCTCGGCCCCCGACCTCCCACCGTAACCGGCAACTCCCCGAAATTTTTGTCCCCCTCGCTTCTACCACGGTTTTTTCCGTCATGGACGGCCGAAAGAATGTCATGCAGCCGCGTCTCCGGCCCGCCAAGGACGAAAAGCCCATTTTCTGTCATGATTTTTTGTCATAGAAGTAGGAACCCACCACATCTATGATCATACCGGGTTTTGTCACAATTATCGTCATAGAAGTGCCATATGTATGACAAAAAAAAATTTGTTCGGCCCAAAATGTCACGGATGTGTCTTTTTTTGTAGTGACAATGGCTACACCGACGACACGTGTGTTAGCAGCCACATATAACAATAAGGGCTCCTTATTAATGGGAGCAACAAGGACTGGCGGCTCAGCTAGCTGTCTCTTCAACTATTCAAAGGCAGCATTAGCAGCATCACTCCAGACGAAGTCGTCTGTCTTCTTCATCATCTGATATAGTGGTATGGCCTTCTCACCTAACCGGCTTATGAACCGGCTTAAAGCAGCAATACGACCCGCCAAACGCTGGACATCATTGATACACGCCGGTTTAGCCAAAGAAGTGATTGCCTTGATCTTCTCCGGGTTAGCTTCAATGCCCCTGTTGGAAACTAGAAAACCCAAAAGCTTGCCTGCAGGCACACCAAAAACACACTTGGCCGGGTTAAGCATCATCTTGTAGACCCGAAGATTATCAAAGGTCTCCTTCAGATCATCTATCAAGGTCTCCTTCTCTCGGGATTTCACCACAATATCGTCCACATTAAGAACAGTATAACCGCACCTAAAGGGAGCCCTATCAGCGCTTCACGTTTCTGGCCTTCCGTTTACATGATCTGGATGTTTTTGATCATCAGATCTCCTGCTAAAGCAATCTGTCCCGCATCTGGCAAAACTGGGCTGGTTGTCCTGCGGGCTGCTGCTCCACAGGCCGAAATGAAGCCCTCTAGTTAACTGGGCCAATTAGGCGATTTGGGAGTTTTCGGCCCACTTAACTAACCGAGCACGTACGGTCCAGAGCGACGGATTGGCCTGCACCCAATACGGAAGACCGAATCGGTGACAGAGGGGGAATCGAGGCAATCGCGATGCGGCCGGCGCCGGTGCTGGGAGAGGATCCAATCGACGCGCGCGCGATCGATCTTCTGGGGATCTGGCCGACGCGTGCGAGGGGATCCCGTGGCGCATGATGCGAGTGATACGTCATCTGATGGAAACTGCTCTGCTGACACATAAAAGATACAATCACACTTCAGTTTTCGAGCGCGCATTCATGGCGGCTGCCGATCCTTTCCGATGCCGAGGAGTAAAGGTACGTGTATATATTCCTCCTTTCCTATCACTCTTCGCCCACCCTTTCCACTCTAGCGGTAGAACATCTTTCAGCAAGCTGAGGCAGGCCACGGCGACTGATCCTCGTCGAGTGCACGGCCTTCTCAGTGGTGGGGCATGCGGGTGAGGCAGGCTGTGACACTTGGATTTCATGGGAGAAGCGAAGCAACCCTATGGCTGTTCGGTGAAGCAGACAACTGAATCTCATCTACAGGGTTGAAAGAGGCGACGAATCATCAGTTCTTGGAAGCGTTAACGACAACTGATGTGCGCTGCCGTTCTCCTGCATCGTTTAGTGGAGATATACATCATTATTTTCCTAACCTGCAACTGCTTGACTTCATGCGCCTGAATATGTAACTTCTGCCCGTCGTTCTCTGACTGTAGCAGCTGTGGTTCATGGTTGTATTGCCCACTATCTTTATTTGTCTCTTTCCCCTATGAAATGTCTTTCCAAACTCAGTTTGTACAGGGGTTTGTCAATCCTGGATTTGGTCAACTATTTGATTCAGACAGATCATGGAGGCTGGTTCTCATATTTTGCTTGGTGAATTCTTCAATGCACAATTTTCCATGGCTGCTGATCAGGTAATTAGTTCACTCGCATGACTGCCACACCTCATCTCTTCATGCAAATATAATCCGACATAGTCTATTTCCGTCACGTGCTTCATCCAAATGCTAACTAAACTTCAACATAAACCAGTTGCTTGTTTTGTTGTCTAAAGTTATTTTAGACTTAGAACATTTTGCTGTTTAGAGGTAGCTTTTCTATAAAAAAGTTGTCGTGCTGCTATAATACTAACATGTCACAAATTGTCAAGAGATACTTAGATAGATCTGATTGAGTTAACAAGTTTATCATGGTGTAATATATGCATTGTGATACATTCTGCTATACTGGTTCGATGCTTGATTCGTCAATGTCATTTCATATTCTGACGAAGTCTCATTCTTTGAGGGAGAACCTGATTGATGGTGAACCTATGGACTTAGAAGTTTGCTTTGCCCATTGGTTGAGATTTAATGTATTAATAAGACTAACTTATTTTACAACAGCACATGACCACTTCTAAAGAGAAGGCAAACTGCCTACATGCAACAATTATAATCTCACTCGTATGGCTGTCACTTTATTTATTTTAAATAATTGGCATTACTAGCATATTTACCAATTTGTAAAACAGAATAATCTTTTCTCTAATTGTTCATCTTTTTATTAACTATTAGTATATAAGTAATGCCCACTCTGCTTTTGCAGGCCCCTTGAGTCATTTCAGTCCTACAATGTTCAAAAAATATGTGTAAACAAATTGATGGCTTAAGTAGACCTGAAGTTCAAGGAAGCTATCCTTATATATTTAGAATTCCATCTGTGCATACATATGTACTGGACCATCTACGATATTCACAATCCGTGTCCAAAGACAACAAGCTATACCATGATTATCTAAGATTGCATTGTGTTGCACGTCTTATTTTCAAATTGATGTTCTTAAGAATTTGCCCCTTGTTATACAAGCTGCACATAGAAAGTATGTATTTATTATTTGATATGTTCACTTCTTAAAAGTATGTGAAATTCATATTTCATATACTTATCTACTGCTAAAAGACAACTACTGCTACAATACCACAATAATTTACCGCTCTTCCATGCGGATGATGGCTATCTATGTAACTAAATCTTTACTACTATTTGTGCATGATTATACATGTCCGTTCTTCTAATAGCCTAATTTCATTCCCTTTGATACACCACTGCCACCATGGCCAATCAACCAAAATGAGGCGAGATAAAAAAATAACATCACAAATTAAATATATGTAGATAGGCTAATGGAGTAATTGATTTATAGTAAAATACACTAATGTCAAATCAAAGAGGAAGAGGATATATTATTGTTGTTGTTTTGTGAGAGCATGACAAGGATTTTAGAACTCTCCTTTACTCCACCATAATAACCTATTTTCAAAATTATAATAATCACTTCAACAAGGGAAAGTGGAGCAGAATTTTTCCATTCTCCAAGGGATGCGATCAATGCAGGCCGCGGTGGACAACATCCATTATTTGATGACTATAAAACTAGCAATGGTGTATTAACAAGAAAATCATTTTAATAAACAAAATAGATGGATTAACAACAAATGTATATTCCACTTAAAGTCAATTTAACTTCAAAATAAATGTATCCACATACTAAGTTCAATCTCTAATATTTTCCATCAAAATAGATGGGCGCAGCAACGCGCGCCATTAATGATCTAGTGAGCATGAACATTGTGCCCAATCTGATTGTGAAGACAATTCTGCACACATCACTGATTGATACGTCCATTTTGCATCATGCTTCTATATCAATATTTATTGCATTATGGGCTGTTATTACACATTATATCTCAATACTTATGGCTATTCTCTCTTATTTTACAAGGTTTACCATGAAGAGGGGGAATGTCGGCAGCTGGAATTCTGGCTGGAAAAGGAGCAAACATTGGAAACCTATTCTGCACTGCTCCAAAAATCCTGAAACTCCACGAAACCTATTTTTGGAATTAATAAGAATTATTGAGCAGAAGAAATACATCAGGGGGCCCACACCTGGCCAGGAGAGTGGGGGCGTGCCCACCCCTACTGGGCGCGCCCCCATGTCTCCTGGCCCCCCTGGTGGCCTCCCGGTGTCCATCTTCTGCTATATGAAGTCTTTTACCCTGGAAAAAATTGTGGGCAAGCTTACGGGACGAAACTCCGCCGGCATGAGGTGGAACCTTGGAGGAATCAATCTAGGGCTCCGATAGAGCTGTTCTGCCGGGGACACTTCCCTCCGGGAGGGGGAAATCTTCACCAACGTCATCACCAACGATCCTCTCATCGGGAGGGGGCCAATCTCCATCAACATCTTCACCAGCACCATCACATCTCAAAACCCTAGTTCATCTCTTGTATCCAATCTTGTATCAAAACCACATATTGGTACCTGTAGGTTGCTAGTAGTGTTGATTACTCCTTGTAGTTGATGCTAATTGGTTTACTTGGTGGAAGATCATATGTTCAGATCCTTTATGCATATTATTACTCCTCTGATTATGAACATGAATATGCTTTGTGAGTAGTTATGTTTGTTCTTAAGGACATGGGTGAAGTCTTGCTATTAGTAGTCATGTGAATTTGGTATTCGTTCGATATTTTGATGAGATGTATGTTGTCTTTTCCTCTAGTGGTGTTATGTGAACGTCGACTACATGACACTTCACCATTATTTGGGCCTAGAGGAAGGCATGGGGAAGTAATAAGTAGATGATGGGTTGCTAGAGTGACAGAAGCTTAAACCCTAGTTTATGCGTTGCTTCGTTAGGGGTCCATTTGGATCCATATGTTTAATGCTGTGGTTAGGTTTACCTTAATACTTCTTTTGTAGTTGCGGATGCTTGCAATAGGGGTTAATCATAAGTGGGATGCTTGTCCAAGTAAGGGCAGTACCCAAGCACCGGTCCACCCACATATCAAATTATCAAAGTACCGAACGCGAATCATATGAACGTGATGAAAACTAGCTTGACGATAATTCCCATGTGTCCTCAGGAGCCCCTTTATCATTGTAAGAAATTGTGCAGGCTTATCCTTTGCTACATAAAGGATTGGGCCACCTTGCTACATTTTATTTACTTTCATTGCTTGTTACTCGTTACAATTTATCTTATCACAAAACTATCTATTACCTACAATGCCGGTGCTTGCAGAGAAAACCTTACTGAAAACCGCTTATCATTTCCTTATGCTCCTCATTGGGTTCGACACTCTTACTTATCGAAAGGACTATGATAGATCCCCTACACTTGTGGGTCATCACTGATAAGTCGCCTGGGCACTCTTAAGCCCAAAAGGCATAGACACATAGCAGAAGGCTCCAAATGGAGTAATAAAAGTTGTCTTCACCTGGTCCTTAACTGCCATCTTGATCTGATGATAACCAGAATAAGCATCCAAAAAGCTCAAACACTCACAACCCGCCATATCATCAATGATTTAATCAATACAAGGGAGAGCGAAGGGATCAGCCGGACAAGCTTTGTTTAAGTCCGTGTAATCCACACACATACGTCAAGTATCGTTCTTCTTAAGCACGAGCACCGGGTTAGCCAACCAATCTGGATGAAAAACTTCAATAATGAACCCGGCCGCCAAGAGCCGGGCCACTTCCTCGCCAATGGCCTTACGCCTCTCTTCATTGAATCGCCGAAGAAACTGCTTGACCGGCTTAAATTTTGGATCAATATTTAGAGTGTGCTCAGCGAGTTCCCTAGGTACACCCGGCATGTCAGAAGGCTTCCATGCAAAGATGTCCCGGTTCTCACGGATGAACTCGATGAGCGTGCTTTCCTATTTGAGATCCAGATTGGCACTGATACTGAATTGCTTAGATGAGTCGCCTGGAAGAAAATCGACAAGCTTGGTATCATCAGCTGACTTAAACTTCATTACCGACTCATGCTCTATGGTTGGCTTCTTCAAAGACGTCATGTCCGCCGGGTCAACATTGTCCTTGTAGAACTTCAACTCCTCTGTTGCACAAACAAATTCAGCGTAAGCAACATCACCTTCCTCACATTCCAAGGCTATCTTCCGGCTCCCATGCACTGTGATGGTGCCCTTATGACCCGGCATCTTGAGCTGCAAATAAACATAGCATGGCCGTGCCATGGACTTGGCATAAGTCGGCCATCCAAATAAGGCGTGATATGGGCTCTTGATTTTAACCACCTCAAAAGTTAGCTTCTCCGCCCTAGAATCATGCTCATCTCCAAAGGCCACTTCCAGCTCAATCTTACCACTGGGTACGCCGACTTACGAGGGACCACTCCGTGAAAAATAGTGTTGGAAGTCTTCAGATTTTTATAAGTCAAACCCATGCGACGAAAAGTCTCATAATAGAGGATGTTGATGCTACTGCCTCCATCCATGAGCACCTTAGTGAATTTATATCCACCAACCTAAGGTGTCACCACCAAGGCCAAGTGACCCGGATTGTCAACCCGGGGAGGGTGATCTTCCCTACTCCACAAAATAGGCTGCTCAGACCATCTTAAATAACGAGGAACTGCCGGCTCAACAGCGTTCACAGCCCTCTTATGAAGCTTCTGGTCCCACTTGCACAAACTGGTGGTAAACACATGATATTGTCCATTATTCAGCTGCTTTGGATGGCTTTGGTATCCACCCTACTGCTGCTGATGACCTCCCTGGCCAGATTGCTGATTATAACCACCTTGATTACCCTGAGAGTTTTGAAAATTGGAATTTGAACCGCCGCCTGGGCCATGAAAGCCCCCGCTACCTGAGCTGCCGCCTGACCCATGATTACCGTTGAACATCTTGGAATTCTTGAAAGCCTTCATGATCGTGCAGTCCTTCCATAGGTGAGTGGCCAGCTTCTATGGGGTGTCGTGTCTCGGACAGGGCTCATTCAGTAACTGCTCAAGCGTGGGGCTTGACCCGCTGGTTCGAGGAGGTGGCCTCCCCTTACGTCGTTGATTGTTGCCCTATGCATTGGTGTTGGCCACAAACTCCAAACTACCGTTAACCTTATGTTTATTATTGCCTCCCTGATTTGCCGGGTTATACTGAGGACCCTTGTCATTGCCGTTCTTCTTTCCCTTCCCTGTCTTCTCATCGTCAGACTCGGGATCCTTGGTACTGTCAGAATCGGCATATTTGACTAGAGCCTCCATCAGCTGACCCATGTCATTGCAATCACGCTTGAGCCGCCCCAGCTTCATCTTCCGAGGCGCAGAACGACAATTTTTCTCCAACATTAAGACTGCAGAGCCAGCATCCATCTTATCAGACTAATGTATTATGGCCTTGACCCGGCGCACCCAATGGGTCATGGACTCACCTTCCTCTTGCTTGCAATTAGTCAAATCCACAATTGACATGGGCTACTTGCATGTATCATTGAAGTTCTGAATGAACCGGGATTTTAACTCTGCCCATGAACCGATGGAGTTAGGCGGCAGCCCCTTTAACCAAGTGCGGGCCGTCCCATCCAACATCATGGTGAAGTACTTGGCCATCACAGCGTCACTGACCTCCAGCGACTCCATAGCCATCTCATAGCTTTCAATCCACGCCCCAGGCTGTAAGTCGGTCGTATAATTAGGCACCTTTCGAGGCCCTTTGAAATCTTTGGGCAAATGCTTGTTACACAGAGCCGACACCAGACAAGGGACACCTCCGGTCCTAGTGGTCACACCTGCCTCAATAGAAGTCGTCGGATAAACCGAAAAAGGCTGATAAGCCGCCTGCTGAGTCGCCTGCTCAGCCGCCTGCTGAGCTGCCCGCTCAGCCTCTTGAAGTATTCTGTCCTGATCAACCAAGGAGCTCCATCACACGCCGGGTCATAACCGCACGGCTGGTCACGATGCTGGGCGTTGCTTGAAATGGCCGCCGAATCCATGTGTCCGCTATAACTCGGGCTCCGGCTTGGACGAGGGGTTAAATGAATTCTGTCTCTGCTGTATGAGTATGCCTCCTGCTGCGCTAAAGCCGTCTGAAGAAGCTCTCTGATCCTGCGAGTTTCAACTACTGTCGGAGAGTCGTCCTCCACCGGAAGAGTCGCCAACCGTGCGGCCGCTGCAATCATGTTCTCCAAAGGGTTAGAATAATGACCCGGTGGTGTTGGTACGTATTGAGGCGGAGCAGTATTCATCCGGGGAGGATCCATCGTACGCGGCTGAACTGACGTCCCAGCTCCGGGTGTTGCAACCCGGTTGAAACCCTAGCTGCCGCTTTCGAGAGGGATCTTCCTCCTCCTTGCATCACCACCGATGAAGGGCTCGTAGGAGTGTTGTCTCCATGAATAGCGGCAACACTGCGGCTCAGTGTGAGGTGTGGTGCGGCGTGCGATCTCACAATGGTGCGGGTTTGGGGGCTGGGTGCGGCGCACCTGCTCTAGTATGGTGGTGCAGCGGCGCAACTCAATTTACATGCGGGTTTTAAGGTGGTGGCCCCCCTGCACATGTTTCCCTTGAGTTCCTACCTCGTTTGTGGTAGCTTACTCTATCCCTGACATCTCAGCTGTCACCATCGTCGAGTGTGTTGCCTCTTCGATCCAGGGGTTGGCCCTTTTTCGGCCTTGTTTCGGCGGTTGGGGTTAAACAAATTATATTTTTCATCCCTCAACTTTTGGCGAAGTTTAGTTTTGGTCCTCCAACTTTAAAAGCGGACAACTTACACCCTCAATTCCCGAAACCGGACCAGTTTCGTCCCTCAATCACACCAAAGCTGTTTTTGTGCTGACTCGGTGCGGTTTTGACTGGTTCTAGTCCATGTGGCAATCTATTTCTCTCCCCTTTGATTTATCTCTAATGTGGGCATTCTATCAACCACTTGGGGGCAAGATCTGGAGCTGCTGGCGACGGTGAGCTCTTGGAGGAACAGGACCACGAGCGACTGGATGTTGCCGTTCATGGCCATGTTCACCAGTGACGCCATCACCGCTGTACGATTCATCGCCGGAGGACTTCATGGGGAAGACCATGGAGCGGGCACATTAATTTGAGGACCGAGGTTGTCCGGCTATAGGTATCAAGCAGCGGCGGGGGTCAAGCTCGTCCTCGCGGCGCTCGTACAAGACGAGGCGATGCAGCGTTGCAGGTTGCCAGCGTCGGAGCGCGTTGAAACCCGCACCATGCTCGCCGCAAATGGTGCGTGTCTAGGGCTCTAGGCTGAGCGTGACGGCGCGCATGCTCAGTCAAAGCACTCATGGAGCAGGGGTCAATGCCTCAGTGGTGTAGGCTCGGGGCGACGTAGCAGCATCAACTGGGCCGTCGTTGGCAGCGATAGAAGCAAATGGTGAGCATGAGTACGGCGAGAAGGACCTATGCTCGAAGGCCGGGCAGGAGGGTGCGCGGCGATAGCCATGTAGCGGTGGCCTGTGTGTCCGGTGGCCTAGCGCACGACCCGGACCGGTACACACACGCATCCGCATGGCATGCACATGCACCAGGAAAATAAACATGCAGATAAACTAGCTAAGGCACTAACACTTGCTCCTGCTGCACATCATCCAATGTCTTCTAGTGCAGGCACATCTGAAGCTGGACACGAGCGCTGCAAGCTTCGGCATCCCCGACGCGCAGAGCCACCGCGGGATGACATGGCTAAACGCTGCACTATCGCCAGGTTGTCACAGCGAGCACTCTGTCAGTGAGGTCGGCGGAAGCTGAGACGACGTCGAGCTGCGCCCCCGTTGACCCGTCCACTTTGCAGGACTTGAACGCAAAGGGAAAGTCGTGCACCGAGCTGAGTGAGGGCGGCGAATGAGGGAGTCATGGATTAGGGGGTCCTCGGACAGCCGGACTATATACTTATGCCGGACTATTGGATTATGAAGATACAAGATTGAAGACTTCGTCCTGTGTCCGGGTGGGACTGTCCTTTGCGTGGAAGGCAAGATTGGCAATTCGGATATGTAGATTTCCTTCTCTGTAACCGACTTTGTGTAACCCTAGCCCCCCTCCGGTGTCTATATAAACCGGAGGGTTTAGTCCGTAGGACAACAACAATCATAATCATAGGCTAGCTTTTAGGGTTTAGCCTCTACGATCTCGTGGTAGATCAACTCTTGTAATACTCATATCATCAAGATCAATAAAGTAGGAAGTAGGGTATTACCTCCATTGAGAGGGCCCGAACCTGGGTAAACATTGTGTCCCCCACCTCCTGTTACCATTAGCCTTGGACACACAGTTCGGGACCCCCTACCCGAGATCCGCCGGTTTTGACACCAACATTGATGCTTTCATTGGGAGCTCCACTGTGTCGTCACCATAAGGCTTGATGGCGCCTTCGATTATCTATAATGATGCGATCCAGGGTGAGGTTTTTCTCCCCGGATAGATCTTCGTATTCGGCGGCTTCGCACTGCGGGCCAACTCGCCTGGCCATCTGGAGCAGATCGATAGCTACGCCCCTGGCCATCAGGTCAGGTTTGGAAGCCTGAACTACACTGCCGACATCCACGGAGACTCGATCTCCTACGGATTCGAACCCATGACAGGTGCGCCCTACGGTCACGATGAGCACGATTTAGATCTGCCATCGGACGGTATTCGGGAGATCACACCTGCTATCACATCCCTAGTTCTGGTATGACCTAGACTAGCTAGTCATGTGTGCATCATGTTTAAATTTCATTTAATTCTGAATTGAAGATTTGTGAAACCCTCAGAATCATTTCCGGAAATGACCCAAATAAAAGTTGCTCCAAAAGGGTCCAAGAAAATGCTCGTGTTGCTCTCTGGAAATATTAGACAGAGATAAAAATCAAACCAATATTTTTAAGAGCCCATAAGTATTTATTTTGGATATTTGGAATTAATGCATAATTATTTGCATTGGATATATATTTGTTATATATATAATATATGTCCAAAAATTATGCCATTTGCTGAGGAGCTCTGGAATAATACCACTAGTTCCTACAAAAATTGGCATAAGTAAATAAAATGATTTAATACTATTATTAAATCAAAACAAATGTCAGAAAAATAGAAAAGAAAAAGAAATGGGAAAAACTTACCTGGCGCTTACCTCCCTCTGTAGCCCGTCCCTGTGCGGCCTGGCCGACCCAGTTGGCCAGCCCAGCCCACCTGGCCTCCTCCTCTGTCGTCTTCCTCCCCCTCGCCCAAAGCAGCTGCGTGCCCGCGCCACAGCCGGCCGTGGCCACGTCGCCGCCACCTCCTGCTTCCCTCCTCATCACTCTGGCCTCTCTGGACGTCGCCACGACGCGCCGCGCCTCTCTCCCTCTCTCTCATTCCCCCCTCTTCCCCTGGTTCTCTCTCTCCCGACCGCCCGAACGCGCCGTCGCCGCCGCTCGCCGTAGCCGTAGCCACCGCCTCCCCCTCGCCTCTCTGACACGCGCAGGAGCTCCGCGTTGTCGTCCTCGTCCTCCCTGTCAAGCCACGCAAGCCGGAGCACCCCGTGGAGCCGTCGCCGTCGCCTTCATCACCTCCGGCCGCCGTGGATCTCCGTCGCCGCTCGCCGCCGTCAGTGCCTCCCCCGAGGTCGCCGTCGTCTCTTCTGGTCCCCTGTGAGCCCCCCCGCGTCGGTTCCCCCTCCTCTCCTGCCTCCCCGTGCTCTGTAGCCCGCAGCCGCTCGAGCCTGAGCTCCGGCCGCCGCAGCGAGCTTCGCTCCAGCGAGTTTCGCCGCCCCCGCAGCCTCCCGTCTGCTCCCCTGGATGCGGATGAGCCCGGGCTACGCCCCGGTGCCCTTAGCCGCCGCCCCCGTGGCCTATAACGCGGACGGCGCCGCGTCCTGAGGTCGCCGCCGACGACCTCACCGGCCTGACATGCGGGCCCTGTCGGCCAAGTGATTAGCTTAGCGCTAATCACCATTTAAGCTAACTCTGACACTGACAGTGGGCCCCTGCGCCCTAATCTTTTAATTAGATTAGTAAACCCCCTTGTTTAACACTGTGTCACTGACGTGTGGACCCACACGTCAGGTTTGACCTGGTCAGCACCGTTGACCTGCTGACGCAGGCATGACGTCATGCTGACGCAGTTATCTATTTTCTGGATTTAAATTAAATCAGGAAATTCCAGAAAATGATTCAAACTTCAAAAAATCATAGAAATTCAACCTTAGCTCAGATTGAAATAATTTATATATGAAAATTATCAGAAAAATGCAATCTATCCATCTGTTCTAGTTTCATGCATGATAAACCAACTTATACCTACTGTATAAGTGAAACACTAAAATGGCTTATATAAAGAGCTTATTTTGGAGATGCATTTGAATCTTTGGTTCAAATGGATTTCACCAAATGATTGCTAGCTGCATTAGCTCAAACAGCATCACATCTACATGCCATGATCATGCACCATATTATTGCATATGCTTGTGTTTTGATTGTCGACACTGTTCCTTCTCGATAGGTCCTGCTCCGGAGAGTGTTCCAGAGTACCTGTCCGAGGAGCAGTGCCTCCTTGTTGATCTACCAGGCAAGCAAACCCCCTTGTTCATTCCGATACAATCCTACTCTCTCGCTCCTGCTCTCAGTTATTGCATTAGGACAACAACGATTCATCTGCTACTTTGTGCTGCGGTAGTTGAACCCATTCCTCTGCATGACCTGTCATTGCCACAGTAAATAGTTGAAACCCACTAGCATGTGTAGGAGTTGATTGAGCCATGTTGTGTTCCTACCATGCTATGCCTGCTATTGCTTAGAGTGTGTCAGGTCTGATTCATTGGGAATGAATTGGAGTGTACGCTATGTTCTGATGCTGAGAGTGAAGTGTGTGAACACGATTTGGTAAAGGTAGCGGTGAGAGGCCATGTAGGAGTACATGGTGGGTTGTCTCACTGGAACCGTCCTTAAGCACTGAGTTCTATGTATGTTGTCCAATGACTCGATACTACCACACATTGGGTTCCGGTAACTCGGCCCCTCTCGACTTATTAACCAACTTGATCTCTGTCCAGGAGTCGCAACTAGTTTCTGGTGTTTGTAGGTAGTGCTATTTTTCTACCAAGTGGCACCCGGCAGGGTGGGCTTGGGACAGACTAGGCACACGTGGCCTGGTGTACCGAGTGGCACCCGGATGGTGGGCTCGGGAACCCTGCACACATCGTTTGGGGCCGTGAGCGACACCCCGGCCGGATCTCCTTGCGGATGGAACCCGAATAGGCGATAAACCTGGGCTAGAGTCTTTTGTGGTTAGTCTGGTCGTGGCCGACACCCTCGCCAGGCTTCCGCTTGAAGGTTGCCAAGATACATGACGTGTACATGGCGGTAAGTGGCGAGAGCGTGTGTGAAGAAGTACACCCCTGCAGGGTTAACATGATCTATTCGAATAGCCGGGTCCGCGGTTATGGACTTCTTGGATGCTTACATGGTACATAGACAACTTGAAGTGGATACTCTAAAATGCTCAAGACAAGTGTGGGTGCTATGGATGGCCTTCTCGTAGGGAGACGGGGATGAATCCATAGTAGTGTATTGTGTGGTGATTAGTGGACTCGTGTGCGCCATATCACCTCAAAGAAGTTCTGGTAGTCGTAGAACAGGATAGCCACAGAGTCAAAGCTGGCTTGCTGCAACTAAACCCCACATTACCCTCTTGATACAAATGCATGTATGATAGGATCTGATGTAAGTCTTGCTGAGTACCTTTGTACTCATGTTGCTTTATTTATGTTTTTGCAGCAGAGACTTCGGTCTTACTAGTGTTCTCGTGGACTTCGACGAGTAGCTTGTACCTCAGCTACGATCTTGATCGGATGTTGTAGATAGTCAGGCTCTTTAGCCTTTTTCAGTTGTAGATGTCTGTACTCAGACATGTAATGCTTCCGCTTGTTGCTTGTATGCTCTGTATGATGGGTCTGTGACCCCTGTTTGCAATAAATGCTATGATGGCTCTTTGAGCCTTATCTATATGAGTTGTTGAGTTATGCTGTGATGCCATGTTGTACAACACATACTTGCATGTTATGCGTACGTGTAATGTGTATTGCTATGTGTGGGATCTGACTATCTAGTTGTTTATCCTTAGTAGCCTCTCTTACCGGGAAATGTCTCCTAGTGCTTCCACTGAGCCCTGGTAGCTTGCTACTGCTCCGGAACACTTAGGCTGGCCGGCATGTGTCCTTCTTTGTTCTTGTGTCTGTCCCTTCGGGGAAATGTCACGCGGTGTCTACCGGAGTCCTGTTAGCCTGCTACAGCCCGGTTTACCGGAGTCCTGCTAGCCTAGTTGCTACAGCCCGGATTCACTCGCTGATGACCGACACGTTCGATGTTGGGTCATGTATGCCTGTCCCTGTAAGTTAGTGCCACTTCGGGTTCACGACTAGCCATGTCAGCCCGGGTTCTTGTCATATGGATGCTAGCAACACTATCATATACGTGTGCCAAAAGGCGCAAACGGTCTCGGGCATGGTAAGGCGACACCCGTGGGAATACCGTGCGTGAGGCCACAAAGTGATATGAGGTGTTACATGCTAGATCGGTGTGGCATAGAATCGGGGTCCTGACAGCTTTGGTATCAGAGCCTGACTGCCTGTAGGATTACCAAGCCAAACTGGTCGAAGTTGAGTCTAGAAGTTCTTTAGTTATGTAAGGGAATTGATTGTGGGAAGGAACATAAGGCTCTTTTTACTCCTTTACCTCATGGCCTTCTGATCTGAGTCATCCTATCTTTCCTATGGGGTTAAGGAACTAGGTTTTCTCTTCCGTCTATCAGGATCACGTGTTACTACTCCGTAGTCCCATAGGACTGGTTGATCAGAGTCATATCTCAGTTTCGAGTACTTCCGGAGTAACCTGTTTAGTGCTATCTCAGAACCTTGACTGATGATGATGAGTATGTTACTACCCCATTCTAGCAGGATGTCCCATTCTGAGCATTTTACTGCCGTTATGCTACCGGAATTTCCCTAGGAGTTTGAGAGTTACTAATTTCCTTGTCCTACATTCTATAGCCTATAGCTGATGCTGATTCCGTCCCTGGTTTCGTTTCTCAGGATGACACCAAGTTCTGTTGCTCGTAGCCAGAACTACGGAGATGGTAGAAATGAGGATCCTCCCGACCAGCCTTCGTTGGCAGAGTTCATGTTAGAAATGGAGAGGAACAAGCGTGAGTCTAACCGCTTGTTGGCACGTATCGAGGAGAACACCGCACATCAGTTCAAAGGGTCTGTAACCATTCATGACTTCATCCGCTTGCACCCACCTACCTTTCATCATTCCATCGAGCCACTCGATGCAGATGACTGGCTCCGTAGCATCACTCATAAGTTGTGTTCCGCGAACGTAGCTGAAGATGACAAGGTCACCTATGCCACATACCACCTGGAAGGTCCTGCTAGTCTTTGGTGGCAGAACTATGAGGCTATGCTTCCAGCTGGCCAGATTCCTACCTGGAGAGATTTCACTGAGGCTTTTCGCGAGCATCACATTCCTGAAGCCCTCATCGACCGCAAGAGAGAAGAGTTCTGTAGTTTTACCCAGAGTAAGATGGCGGTTGATGCTTATAGTAGAGAGTTTGAGAACCTCGCCCGCTATGCCACAGAAGAGGTGTCCACGGACGCCAAGAAGCAGGCTAGGTTCCGGAAGGGTCTCAACCCCAAGTTGCGTCGTGATGTCCACCTGCATCATTGTGATACATTCCAAGCCCTTGTGAACAAAGCCATCAATGTAGAGACAGCTCAGCTCACTTACGAGGAGTCTTGTAAGCACACCCGTGATTTGGGATCCTCCTCCGGCTCCAGTTCGCAGAAGCGCCGGATTTGGGTTCCAAACTCCGCTCTTCCTTCCGGATATACACCGAGACCATCTTATGTGGTGCCTCCCCCAGCTCAGTCATATGTTCCACCCAGGCCTATTGGTAGACCGCTTGTTAGTGCGGGTCCACGTCCAACCTCAGGGACTTGCTTCACATGCGAGAAGCCAGGACACTATGCACGTGACTGCTCTCAGACTAGCTATGCTCCACCCCAGCCCGAGGAGTCTATTGGCCATGGTAAGCCATCACGCAAGATGATCAGTGTCAAGTCAGCCCCCACTAAACATGGACATGTGCATCACGTCTCAGCTAAAGATGCTCATGATGATCCGGATGTCGTTCTTGGTACACTCCTTGTGAATTGTCATCCAGCATCGGTTCTGTTCGATACTGGAGCATCTCACTCCTTCATTTCTGAAGGCTATGCTCGTTTGCACGACATGTCATTTTGTGATACGCCAACTCCGCTTGAAATTCAAACCCCAGGGTCTAGGTGGCAAACCACCAGAATCAGCTATGGTAATGAAATCCTTGTTGATAGACTTGTATTTCTTGCATCACTTGTAGCCCTCAAGTCCTCAGATATTAACATCATCTTGGGTATGGACTGGATGACAGCTCATCATGCCAAGATTGATTGTTACACCAGATCTGTTCAGCTTACACACCCATCTGGCAAGATAGTCACTGTCTCCACTAGAGTTGCAAAGCGTCAGCTCTATTCTCTTAATGCCAGCCCTCTCCCTGACCTTGAAGATATCCCGGTAGTCCGTGACTTTCCGGATGTCTTTCCAAAGGAACTGCCGGGTGTTCCTACTGACAGAGATGTAGAGTTCGTCATAGATCTTATCCCAGGAACTGCTCCAATCTCTAGGAGACCTTACAAGATGGCACCCTTAGAACTAGCCGAGCTTAAGAAACAACTTGATGAGTCCTTGCAAAAGGGTTTCATCCGTCCTAGTTCTTCTCCTTGGGCTTGCCCCGTCCTCTTCGTCAAGAAGAAGGATGGTACGGACCGGATGGTTGTAGACTATCGTCCCGTTAATTTGGTCACGATAAAGAACAAGTATCCGCTCCCCAGGATCAACGACCTGTATGATCAGCTCGCTGGATCCTCAGTCTTCTCCAAGATGGATTTGAGGTTAGGCTACCACCAAATCAAGATCAGAAATGGGGACATCCCTAAGACGGCTTTGTCACTCGTTATGGTCAGTACGAGTACACCGTCATGTCCTTCGGTCTAACCAACGCTCCAGCTACATTCTCCCGCTTGATGAACTCGATCTTCATGGAGTACTTAGATAAGTTCGTCGTGGTTTACCTCGATGATATTCTTATTTACTCGAAGAACGAGGAGGAGCATGCCGAACATCTTAGACTTGTGTTAGAAAAACTCAGAGAGCACAGCCTCTATGCCAAGTTCTCCAAGTGTGAATTTTGGTTGCCAGAAGTGACCTACTTAGGCCACGTAATCTCCGGTAAGGGCATTGCTGTCAATCCCGAGAGAGTTAAGGCCGTTCTCGATTGGACTCCACCTGAAACCGCTAAACAAGTTAGGAGTTTCCTTGGTCTAGCCAGCTATTGTCGCCGCTTTGTTGAAAACTTCTCCAAAGTGGCCAAACCTCTCATGGAACTTCTCAAGAAAGATAAAAAGTTTGAGTGGTCCCCACAGTGTGAGTACAGTTTTCAGGAACTGAAAAGACGCCTGACTTCTGCTCCCATACTTGTGCCACCGGATTTCACGAAGGACTTTGTTATCTACTGCGATGCCTCACGACAGGGACTAGGTTGCATTCTTATGCAGGATCGTCATGTGATTGCCTATGCATCTCGACAGTTGCATCCACATGAGGAGAATTATCCTACACATGATCTAGAGCTTGCAGCCGTAGTCTATGCACTCAAGACCTGGCGACATTACCTCCTTGGTAAACGTTGCGAGATCTACACTGATCACCAGAATCTCAAGTATATCTTCACCCAACCGGATCTGAACCTTAGGCAAAGACGTTGGTTGGAAGTGATCTCAAATTATGATCTAGGGATTACTTACACTCCAGGCAAAGCCAATGTCATGGCTGATGCGCTAAGTCGTAAATCCTATTGCAACAATCTCATGTTGCAGTAGGGCCAACCACTTCTCCATGAGGAATTCTGTAAGCTTAACCTTCACATTGCTCCTCATGGATTCCTTTCTACCTTGGTGGCGAAACCTACTATTTTGGATCGTATCATAGAAGTCCAGAAGCATGATACAGGAATCTCCCGAATCAAGAAAAATATCTCCAAGGGAGTAGCTGGTTGTTTCTCTATGGATGAACGAGGTGTTGTGTACTTTGGAAACTGCTTGGTGGTTCCCAAGAGTCAGTAGATGCAACAATTGATTCTTAAGGAGGCGCATGAATCTCCTCTCACGATTCATCCCGGTAGTACTAAGATGTATCAGGACCTACGCCAGAGGTTCTGGTGGACTAGGATGAAGAGAGAAATCGCCGAGTTCGTTGCTAACTGTGACGTTTGTCGTCGCGTTAAGGCAGAGCATCAAAGACCTGCTGGCACCCTTCAGCCTTTAGCTATTCCTGAATGGAAATGGGATAAAGTTGGTATGGACTTCATCACCGGCTTTCCCAGGACCAAGAGAGGGAATAATGCTATCTTCGTAGTCATTGATCGTCTCTCCAAAGTGGTGCACTTCCTTCCTGTTCGAGAGAGTATCATCGCTAGTCAGCTCGCTGACTTATATATTTCTCGAATAGTGTCACTTCATGGTGTTCCACTAGAGATCAATTCAGACCGTGGTAGTCTTTTCACTTCTCATTTCTGGGAGAGTTTCCAAACTGCCATGGGAACCCATCTTTCCTTCAGTACCGCTTTCCACCCTCAATCGAGTGGTCAGGTGGAAAGGGTCAACCAAATTCTCGAAGACATGCTCAGAGCTTGCATTATCTCATTCGGTATGGATTGGGAGAAATGTCTTCCTTTCGCCGAGTTTGCTTATAACAATAGCTATCAATCTAGTCTAAAGAAAGCTCCTTTTGAGAATCTATATGGACGAAGATGTCGAACACCTTTGAACTGGTCAGAAACCGGTGAAAGACAATTCTTTGGACCGGACATGATCCAGGAGGCAGAAGAGCAAGTTCGCATCATTCGTGAGAATTTGAAAACAGCCCAGTCTCGTCAAAAGAGCCAGTATGATCGTCATCATAAGGATATGACTTATGAAGTTGGCGACAAAGCTTATCTTTGGGTCACTCCTTTGAAGGGTACCCATCGCTTCGGTATAAAGGGCAAGTTGGCTCCTTGTTACATTGGTCCTTTTCGCATTCTCGCTAAACGAGGAGAGGTTGCCTACCAATTGGAACTACCCCCACATCTTTCCAGAGTGCATGATGTCTTCCACGTCTCTCAACTCAGGCGTTGCTTCTCGGATCCTATCCGCGGAGTGGACCACGAAACGCTTGATCTTCAAGATAACCTCACGTATCGAGAGTACCTGGTTCACATTCTTGATCAAGCAGAGCGTGTCACTCGATGTCAGAACATCAAATTTCTCAAGGTTCAGTGGCCTCATCATTCCGAGAGAGAAGCTACTTGGGAGTGAGAAGATCGTCTTCGACTGGAGTACCCCGCTTTCTTTCCATCGACCCCTGAATCTCGGGACGAGATTTTTTCAAGTGGGGGCGAGTTGTCACATCCCTAGTTCTGGTATGACCTAGACTAGCTAGTCATGTGTGCATCATGTTTAAGTTTCATTTAATTCTGAATTGAGGATTTGTGAAACCCTCAGAATCATTTCTGGAAATGACCCAAATAAAAATTGCTCCAAAAGGGTCCAAGAAAATGCTCATGTTGCTCTCTGGAATATTGGATAGAGATAAAAATCAAACCAATATTTTTAAGAGCCCATAAGTATTTATTTTGGGCATTTGGAATTAATGCATAATTATTTGCATTGGATATATATTTGTTATATATATAATATATGCCCAAAAATTATGCCATTTGCTGAGGAGCTCTGGAATAATACCACTAGTTCCTACAAAAATTGGAATAAGTAAATAAAATAATTTAATATTATTATTAAATCAAAACAAATGTCAGAAAAATAGAAAAGAAAAAGAAATGGGAAAAACTTACCTGGCGCTTACCTCCCTGTGCAGCCCGTCCCTGTGCGGCCTGGCCGGCCCAGTTGGCCAGCCCAGCCCACCTGGCCTCCTCCTCTGTCGTCTTCCTCCCCCTCGCCCAAAGCAGCTGCATGCCCGCGCCACAGCCGGCCATGGCCACGTCGCCGCCACCTCCTGCTTCCCTCCTCATCGATCTGGCCTCTCTGGACGTCGCCACGACGCGCCGCGCCTCTCTCCCTCTCTCTCATTCCCCCTCCTCCCGTGGTTCTCTCTCTTCTGACCGCCCGAACGCGCCGTCGCTGCCGCTCGCCGTAGCCATAGCCACCGCCTCCACCTCGCCTCTCTGACACGCGCAGGAGCTCCGCATCGTCGTCCTCGTCCTCCCTGTCAAGCCACGCAAGCCAGAGCGCCCCGTGGAGCCGTCGCCGTTGCCTTCATCACCTCCGGCAGCCATGGATCTCCATCGCCGCTCGCCACCGTCAGCGCCTCCCCCGAGCTTGCCGTCGTCTCTTCCGGTCCCCTGTGAGCCCCCCGCGTCGGTTCCCCCTCCTCTCCTGCCTCCCCGTGCTCTGTAGCCCGCAGCCGCTCGAGCCCGAGCTCCGGCTGCCGCCGCGAGCTTCGCTCCGGCGAGCTCCGCCGCCCCCGCAGCCTCCCGTCTGCTCCCCTGGATGCGGACGAGCCCGGGCTACGCCCCGGTGCCCTTAGCCGCCGCCCCCATGGCCTGTAACGCGGACGCCGCCGCGTCCTGAGGTCGCCGCCGATGACCTCGCCGGCCTGACATGCGGGTCCTGTCGGCCAAGTGATTAGCTTAGCGCTAATCACCATTTAAGCTAACTCTGACACTGACAGTGGGCCCCTCCGCCCGAATCTTTTAATTAGATTAGTAAAACCCCCTTGTTTAACACTGTGTCACTGATGTGTGGACCCCACACGTCAGGTTTGACCTGGTCAGCACCGTTGACCTGCTGACGCAGGCATGACATCATGTTAACGCAGGCATAACGTCATGCTGACGCAGTTATCCATTTTCTGGATTTAAATTAAATCAGGAAATTCTAGAAAATGATTCAAACTTCAAAAAATCATAGAAATTCAACCGTAGCTCAGATTGAAATAATTTATATATGAAAAATTATCAGAAAAATTCAATCTTTCCATATACTCTAGTTTCATGCATGACAAACAAACTTATACCTACTGTATAAGTGAAACACTAAAATGGCTTATATAAAGAGCTTATTTTGGAGATGCATTTGAATCTTTGGTTCAAATGGATTTCACCCAAATGATTGCTAGCTGCATTAGCTCAAACGGCATCACATCTACATGCCATGATCATGCATCATATTGTTGCATATGCTTGTGTTTTGATTGTCGACACTGTTCCTTCTCGATAGGTCCTGCTCTGGAGAGTGTTCCAGAGTACCTATCTGAGGAGCAGTGCCTTCCTTGTTGATCTACCAGGCAAGCAAACCCCCTTGTTCATTCTGATACAATCCTACTCTCTCGCTCCTTCTCTCAGTTATTGCATTAGGACAACAACGATTCATCTGCTACTTTGTGCTACGGTAGTTGAACCCATTCCTCTGCATGACCTGTCATTGCCACAGTAAATAGTTGAAACCCACTAGCATGTGTAGGAGTTGATTGAGCCATGTTGTGTTCCTACCATGCTATGCCTGCTATTGCTTAGAGTTGTGTCAGGTCTGATTCATTGGGAATGAATTGGAGTGTTACGATATGTTCTGATGCTGAGAGTGAAGTGTGTGAACACGATTTGGTAAAGGTAGCGGTGAGAGGCCATGTAGGAGTACATGGTGGGTTGTCTCACTGGAACCGTCCTTAAGCACTGAGTTCTATGTATGTTGTCCAATAACTCGATACTACCACACATTGGGTTCCGGTAACTCGGCCCCTCTCGACTTATTAACCAACTTGATCTCTGTCTAGGAGTCGCAACTAGTTTCTGGTGTTTGTAGGTAGTGCTAATTTTCTACCAAGTGGCACCCGGCAGGTCGGGCTTAGGACAGACTAGGCACACGTGGCCTGGTGTACCGAGTGGCACCCGGATGGTGGGCTCGGGAACCCTGCACACATCGTTTGGGGTCGTGAGCGACACCCCGGCCGGATCTCCTTGCGGATGGAACCCGAATAGGCGATAAACCTGGGCTAGAGTCTTGTGTGGTTAGTCAGGTCGTGGCCGACTCCCTTGCCAGGCTTCCGCTTGAAGGTTGCCGAGATACACGACGTATACATGATGGTAAGTGGCGAGAGCGTGTGTAAAGAAGTACACCCCTCCAGGGTTAACATGATCTATTCGAATAGCCGGGTCCGCGGTTATGGACTTCTTGGATGCTTACATGGTACATAGACAACTTGAAGTGGATACTCTAAAATGCTCAAGACAAAGTGTGAGTGCTATGGATGGCTTTCCCGTAGGGAGACGGGGATGAATCCATAGTAGTGTATTGTGTGGTGATTAGTGGACTCGTGTGCGCCATATCACCTCAAAGAAGTTCTGGTAGTCGTAGAATAGGATAGCCACAGAGTCAAAGCTGGCTTGCTGCAACTAAACCCCACATTACCCTCTTGATACAAATGCATGTATGATAGGATCTGATGTAAGTCTTGCTGAGTACCTTTGTACTCATGTTGCTTTATTTATGTTTTTGCAGCGGAGACTTCGGTTTTACTAGTGTTCTCATGGACTTCGACAAGTAGCTTGCACCTCAGCTACGATCTTGATCGGATGTTGTAGATAGTCAGGCTCTTCAGCCTTTTTCATTTGTAGATGTCTGTACTCAGACATGTAATGCTTCCGCTTGTTGCTTGTATGCTCTGTATGATGGGTCCTGTGACCCCTGTTTGCAATAAGTGCTATGATGGCTCTTGAGCCTTATCTATATGAGTTGTTGAGTTATGCTGTGATGCCATGTTGTACAACACATACTTGCATGTTATGCGTACGTGTAATGTGTATTGCTATGTGTGGGATCTGACTATCTAGTTGTTTATCCTTAGTAGCCTCTCTTACCGGGAAATGTCTCCTAGTGCTTCCACTGAGCCCTGGTAGCTTGCTACTTCTCCGGAACACTTAGGCTGGCCAGCATGTGTCCTTCTTCGTTCCTGTGTCTGTCCCTTCGAGGAAATGTCACGCGGTGTCTACCAGAGTCCTGTTAGCCTGCTACAGCCCGGTTTATCGGAGTCCTGCTAGCCCAGTTGCTACAGCCCGGATTCACTCGCTGATGACCGACACGTTCGATGTTGGGTCATGTATGCCTGTCCCTGTAAGTTAGTGCCAGTTTGGGTTCATGACTAGCCATGTCAGCCCGGGTTCTTGTCATATGGATGCTAGCGACACTATCATATACGTGTGCCAAAAGGCACAAACGGTCCCGGGCATGGTAAGGCGACACCCGTGGGAATACTGTGCGTGAGGCCACAAAGTGATATGAGGTGTTACATGCTAGATCGGTGTGGCATAGAATCGGGGTCCTGACAGCTGCAGCTGCCCCGACTTTAAATCCAGAGCAGATCGCGCCATCCGGGGACGGGTAGATGGACCCCGCCACGGAGGCCGCACACTCAGCGGCGATGGAGCCGAACACAGATCTCACTTCCAAGGAGGTCTGTATTGTTGGACCCTCGGACTCGTCTCCGGGCATAGGATCCGAACCACGTACATCCGTGCCCATTGTACCTAATTGGGCACCAATCACGTAGTTTAGCTCTGCGGATATTTTTCAACACTCACCCTTGGGCAACGTGCTTAACTCATTAAAATCTCTCTCCCCGCCGGGAAACTCTTGGCCGAGCTATGTCTGGCTTGAGTGGGAAGCGGATGATGAAGGAATTCGTTACCCACCCACCACCCACTTAATAGCTACTATTGACGACTCAACCGACATGCTCGATTTCGACTCCGAAGACATCGACAGTATGGACGATGATGATGCCGGAGAAAAACAGGAACCACCGCCCCAGGGCGCTAGACAGCCACCTCATCATATGATATATATATATATATATATATATATATATATATATATGTATATGGTGGACACACCCAAAGAAAGCAATGGCGATAATGCAACGGTGAATAATCCCTTGATAAGCAAACAAAGCACCGACATTAGCGGTGCCACTCCAAAGCCCGCCATACCAAAAACAGCAATACCGGCACAAGAAAGTATAATACCCCGGAAGACACTAAAGATAACGACGACCCCGTAGACCCAGCGATGGAGTAGGATGAGCCGGGGGACGGCGAGCACAGTCCGGGGCCGCTGTCTGATCACAACGATGCAGAAGACAGAACCTATAAACCCATCTCCGGAGAGGAGAACAGTCCGGACGACGATGCACACATCATCCCAGAAGAACACTTGGAACAAGACCACCTTCACAAAAGGCTTGTTGCCACCGCGAGGAGCTTAAAGAAGCAGAAGCAACGACTTAAGGCTGCACAAGATACGCTCAACCACAGATGGAGCAAAGTGCTCGACACTGACGAAATATACGGCGGTGATCGCCACACAAAGAGCTACCCAAAGCGCAAGCTGCTGCCCGAATTCGACGACGAGGCTATAGAACCCATTCCGCCAAAAACAATACGGCCGATCTGTCAGACCGACCACCCCGTGGCCGGGACAGAGCGACTAACGTCGCTACACACAAGTCAGCACACGATCTACGTGAGCACCTGGACAAAAGAGCTGGTATGGCCAGATCCATCTATGGATCTAGGAAACGCGTCCCTACGCAGGATCACGACTATACTGATCAACTACCAGCTCAGAATCAACACCGAACACTATAGCCGTTGGACCCATGCCACGACACATCCAAGTACAGGCGCGCCGCACACCCCCTGTGCTTCACCAATGAGGTGCTGGATCATGAATTTCCAGAGGGGTTTAAACCCGTAAACATCGAGGCATACGACGGAACAACATACCCTGCAGTCTGGATTGAGGACTTTATTCTTCACATCCATATGGCTCGTGGAGACGATCTCCATGCCATGAAATACCTGCCCCTCAAGTTGAAAGGACCAGCTCGGCACTGGTTGAAAAGCCTCCTCGAAAACTCAATTGGAAGTTGGGAGGAACTCGAGGACGCTTTCAGGGCTAATTTTCAAGGGACCTATGTCCGACCTCCGGATGCAGACGATTTAAGTCACATAATCCAACAGCCCCGAGAGTCATCCCGAAAGCTTTGGAACTGATTTCTCACCAAGAAGAACCAAATCGTCGACTGTCCGGATGCCGAAGCCTTAGCAAGTTTCAAACACAGTGTCCGGGACAAATGGCTCGCCAGACACCTCGGCCAGGAAAAGCCAAAGACAATGGCAGCCCTAACAACTCTCATGACCCGCTTTTGCGCGGGCGAGGACAGTTGGTTGGCCCGCAGCAGCACCAGCGACCCAAGCACATCCAAAATCTGGGATGGCAATGGGAAGCCGCGATGCAATAAAAACAAGCTTCGAAATAATGAAGACAACCCAGACAACACAACGGTAAATACTGGATTCAGGGGCTCTCGACCCGGTCAACGGAAAATCCATTTAAAGGCAGAAGAGATGGACCATCCAGCCTAAATAAACTTCTAGACAGATCCTGTCAGATTCATGGCACCCCCGAGAAACCTGCAAATCACACCAACAGAGAATGCTGGGTCTTCAAGCAGGCAGGCAAGCTAAATGTCGAACACAAGGGGAG
Organism: Triticum aestivum; assembly: GCF_018294505.1. NCBI lineage: Eukaryota > Viridiplantae > Streptophyta > Magnoliopsida > Poales > Poaceae > Triticum > Triticum aestivum. The sequence goes on along the minus strand of NC_057807.1, from coordinate 439,278,829 downwards.
GGAGCCGCCAAGTGAAGACGAGGACGAACCTCGCCAGCCGAACACTGGGGGACAGAAAAAATTCCACCAGAGGTCAAAACAGTGAACATGATTTACGCAACCCACATACCAAAGAGGAGGCCCAAACGCGCACTCTGAGACGTATATGCTGTAGAGCCCGTCGCCCCCAAATTCAACCCATGGTCGGCCTGCCCGATCACTTTCAATCACAGGGATCATCCGACTAGTATCCGGCATGGAGGTTCAGCTGCCTTGGTGCTCGACCCAATAATTGATGGATACCATCTCACCCGAGTCCTCGTGGACGGCGGCAGTAGTCTTAATATGATATATCAGGTGTTGGGGAACGTAGTAATTCCAAAAAAAGTCCTACGCACAGGCAAGATCATGGTGATGCATAGCAATGAGAGGGGAGAGTGTTGTCCATGTACCCTCGTAGACCGAAAGCGGAAGCGTTAGCACAACGCGGTTGATGTAATCGTACGTCTTCACGATCCGACCGATCAAGTACCAACGTATGGCACCTCCGAGTTCAGCACACGTTCAGCTCGATGATGTCCCACGAACTCTGGTCTAGCAGAGCTTTGCGGGATAGTTCTGTCAGCACGACGGCGTGATGACGGTGTTGATGATGCTACCGACGCAGGGCTTCGCCTAGGCACCGCTACAATATTACCGAGGTGGAATATGGTGGAGGGGGGCACTGCACACGGCTAAGAGATCAATGTTCAATTGTTGTGTCTAGAGGTGCCTCCCTACCCCCATATATAAAGGAGGGAGAGGAGGAGGGGCGGCCAAGGAGGAGGAGGCACGCCCAAGGGGGGCAATCCTACTCCAAGTAGGATTCCCCCCTCTTTCCTAGTCCAAGTAGGAGAGGGGAAGGAAGGGGAGGAGAAGAAGAAGGAAAGGGGGGCCCAGCCCCCTAGTCCAATTCGGTTTGGGCTAGGGAGGCCACGCGCCCCTAGCGGGCCGCCTCTCCTATTCCTCCACATGGGCCTATGAGGCCCAATAACCCCCCGGGAGGTTTCGGTAACCTCCCGGTTCTCCGGTATTTATCAGAGAACCCCCGGAACTCATCCGGTGTCCGAATATAACATTCCAATATATCAATCTAAACATCTCGACTATTTCAAGACTCCTCATCATGTCCGTGATCACATCCGGGACTCCGAACTACCTTCGGTGAATCAAAACACAAAAACTCATAATACCGATCGTCACCGAACTTTAAGCGTGCGGACCCTATGGGTTCGAGAACTATGTAGACATGAGCGAGACACGTCTCCAGTCAATAACCAATAGCGGAACCTGGATGCTCATATTTGCTCCCACATATTCTACGAAGATCTTTATCGGTCAAACCGCATAACAACATACATTGTTCCCTTTGTCATCGGTATGTTACTTGCCCGAGATTCGGTCGTCGGTATCTCAATACCTAGTTCAATCTCGTTACCGGCAAGTCTCTTTACTCGTTACGTAATGCATCATCCCGCAACTAACTCATTAGCTACATTGCTTGCAAGGCTTATAGTGATGTGCATTATCGAGAGGGCCCAGAGATACCTCTCCGACAATCGAAGTGACAAATCCTAATCTCAAAATACGCCAACTCAACAAGTACCTTCGGAGACACCTGTAGAGCACCTTTATAATCACCCATTTATGTTGTGACGTTTGGTATCACACAAAGTGTTCCTCCGGTAAACAGGAGTTGCATAATCTAATAGTCATAGGAACATGTATAAGTCATGAAGAAAGCAATAGCAACATACTAAATGATCAAGTGCTAAGCTAACGGAATGGGTCAAGTCAATCACATCATTCTCCTAATGATGTGATCCCGTTAATCAAATGACAACTCATGTTTATGGTTAGGAACTTAACCATCTTTGATTAACGAGCTAGTCAAGTAGAGGCATACTAGTGACACTATATTTGTCTATGTATTCACACATGTATTATTTTTCCGGCTAATACAATTCTAGCATGAATAATGGACATTTATCATGAAATAAGGAAATAAATAATAACCTTTATTATTGCCTCTAGGGCATATTTCCTTCAGTCTCCCACTTGCACTAGAGTCAATAATCTAGTTCACATCACCCTGTGATTTAACACTAATATTCACATCTGCATGTGATTAACACCCATAGTTCACATCGTCATGTGACCAACGCCCAAAGGGTTTACTAGAGTCAATAATCTAGTTCACATTGATATGTGATTAACACCCAAAGAGTACTAAGGTGTGATCATGTTTTGCTCGTGAGAGAAGTTTAGTCAACGGGTCTGCCACATTCAGAGCCGTATGCATTTTCCAAATATTCTATGCCTACAATGCTCTGCACAGAGCTACTCTAGCTATTTGCACCCACTTTCAATATGTATCCAGATTGAGACTTAGAGTCATCTGGATTGGTGTAAAAGCTTGCACCGATGTAACTCTTTACGATGAACTCTTTTATCACCTCCATAATCGAGAAACATTTTCTTAGTCCTTACTAAGGATATTCTTGACCGCTATCCAGTGATCTACTCCTAGATCAAAATTTTACTTCTTGCCAAATTCAGAGCAAGGTATACAATAGGTCTGGTACATAGCATAGCATACTTTATAGAACCTATGACTATGGCATTGGGAATGACTTTCATTCTCTTTCTATTTTATGCCGTGGTCGGGCTTTGAGTCTTACTCAACTTCACACCTTGCAACACAGGCAAGAACTCTTTCTTTAACTGTTCCATTTTAAACTACTTCAAAATCTTATCAAGGTATGTACTCATTGAAAATCTTATCAAGCGTCTTGATCTATCTCAATAGATCTTGATGCTTAATATGTAAGTAGCTTTACCGAGGTCTTTCTTTGGAAAACTCCTTTCAAACACTCCTTTATGCTTTCATGAAAATTCTACATTATTTCTAATCAACAATATGTCATTCACATATACTTATCAGAAAGGCTGTAGTGCTCCCACTCACTTTCCTGTAAATACAGGCTTCACCGCAAGTCTGTATAAAACTATATGCTTTGATCAACTCATCAAAGCATATATTCCAACTCCGAGATGCTTGCACCAGTCCATGGATGGATCACTGGAGCTTGCACACTTTGTTAGCACCTTTAGGATTGACAAAAGCTTCTGGTTGCATCATATACAACTCTTCTTTAATAAATCCACTAAGGAATGCAGTTTTGACATCCATTTGCCAAATTCCATAAAATGTGGCAATTACTAACATGATTCGGACAGACTTAAGCATCGATACGAGTGAGAAAATCTCATAGTATTCAACACCTTGAACTTGTCGAAAAACTTTTTGCGACAAAGTTGAGCTTTGTAGATAGTAACACTACTATCAGCATTTGTCTTCCTCTTGAAGATCCATTTATACAATATGGCTTGCCGATCATCGGGCAACTCCACCAAAGTCCACACTTTGTTCTCATACATGGATCCCATCTCAGATTTCATGGCCTCAAGCCATTTCGTGGAATCTGGGCTCATCATCGCTTCCTCATAGTTCGTAGGTTCATCATGGTCTAGTAACATGACTTCCAGAACATGATTACCGTACCACTCTGGTATGGACTGTACTTTGGAAGACCTACGAGGTTCTGTAGTAACTTAATCTGAAGTTTCATGATCATCACCATTAGCTTCCTCACTAATTGGTGTAGGAATCACTGGAACTGATTTCTGTGATGAACTACTTTCCAATTCGGGAGAAGGTACAATTACCTTATCAAGCTCTACTTTCCTCCTACTCATTTCTTTCGAGAGAAACTTCTTCTCTAGAAAAGATCCATCTTAGCAACGAATATCTTGCCTTCGGATCTGTGATAGAAGGTGTACACAACAGTTTCCTTTGGGTATTCTATGAAGATGCACTTCTCCGATTTGGGTTCGAGCTTATCAGGTTGAAACTTTTTCACATAAGCATCGCAGCCCCAAACTTTAAGAAATGACAACTTTGGTTTCTTGCCAAACCATAGTTCATAAGGCGTCGTCTCAACGGATTTTGATGGTGCCCTATTTAAAGTGAATGTAGCTATCTTTAATGCATAACCCCAAAACTATAGTGGTAAATCGGCAAGATACATCATAGATCGCACCATATCTAGTAAAGTGCGGTTACGATGTTCGGTCACACCATTACGCTGTGGTGTTCCATGTGGCGTGAGCTGTGTAACTATTCCACATTGTTTTTAAATGAAGGCCAAACTCGTAACTCAAATATTCTCCTCTACGATCAGATTGTAGAAACTTTATTTTCTTGTTACGATGATTCTCCACTTCCCTCTGAAATTCTTTGAACTTTTCAAATGTTTCAAACTTATGCTTCATTAAGTAGACATAATCATATCTGCTCAAATCATCTGTGAAGGTCATAAAAATAACGATACCCGCCACGAGCATCAACAATCATTGGAGCGCATACATTAGTATGTATTATTTCCAACAAGTCAGTAGCTCGTTCCATTGTTCCGAAGAATGGAGTTTTAGTCATCTTGCCCAAAAGGCACGGTTCGCAAGCATCAAATGATTCATAATCAAGTGATTCCAAAAGTCCATCTTTATGGAGTTTCTTCATGCGCTTTAGACTGATATGACCCAAACGGCTGTGCCACAAATATGTTGCACTATCATTATCAACTTTGCATCTTTTGGCATCAATATTATGAATATGTGTATCACCATGATCAAGATTCAATAAACCATCAACATTGGGTGTATGACCATAGAAGGTTTTATTCATGTAAACAAAATAACAATTTATCCTCTGTCTTAGATGAATAATCGTATCGCAATAAACATGATCTAATCATATTTATGCTCAATGCAAACACCAAATAACATTTATTTAGGTTCAACACTGATCTCGAAAATATAGGGAGTGTGCGATGATGATCATATCAATCTTGGAACCACTTCCAACACACATCATCACTTCACCCTCAACTAGTCTCTGTTTATTCTGTAACTCCTGTTTCGAGTTACTAATCTTAGCAACCAAACAAGTATCAAATACCCAGGGGTTACTATAAACACTACTAAGGTACATATCAATAACCTGTATATCAAATATACCCTTGTTCACTTTGCCATCCTTGTTATCTACCGAATATTCAGGGCATTTCCACTTCCAATGACCATTTCCTTTGCAGTAGAAGCACTCAGTTTCTGGCTTTTGTCCAGCTTTGGGCTTCTTCGCGGGAGTGACAACTTGCTTGCCATTCTACTTGAAGTTTCCTTTCTTTCCCTTTGCCCTTTTCTTGAAACTAGTGGTCTTGTCAATCATCAACACTTGATGCTCTTTCTTGATTTCTACCTTCGTTGGTTTCAGCATCAAGAAGAGCTCGGGAATCGTTTTCGTCATCCCTTGCATACTATAGTTCATCACGAAGTTTTAGTAACTTGGTGATGGTGACTAGAGAACTATGTCAATCACTATCTTATCTGGAAGATTAACTCCCACTTGATTAAATCGATTGTAGTACCCAGACAATCTGAGCACATGCTCACTGCTTGAGCTATTCTCCTCCACCTTTTACCTATAGAACTTGTTAGAGACTTCATATCTCTCAACTCGGGTATTTGCTTGAAATATTAACTTCAACTCCTGGAACATCTCATATGGTCCATGACGTTGAAAACGTCTTTGAAGTCCCGATTCTAAGCCGTTAAGCATGGTGCACTAAACTATCAAGTACTCATCATATTGAGCTAGCCAAACGTTCATAACGTCTGCGTCTGCTCTTGCAATAGGTCTGTCACCTAGCGTTGCATAATTCTTCTGTGCAGCAATGAGGATAAACCTCAGATCACGGACCCAGTCCGTATCATTGCTAGTATCATCTTTTAACTTAGTTTTCTCTAGGAACAAATATAAAACACAGGGAAGCAACAACGCGAGCTATTGATCTACAACATTATTTGCAAAATACTATCAGGACTAAGTTCATGATAAATTAAAGTTCAATTAATCATATTACTTAAGAACTCCCACTTAGATAGACATCCCTCTAATCATCTATGTGATCACGTGATCCAAATCAACTACATGTCTGATCATCACGTGAGATGGAGTAGTTTTCAATGGTGAACATCACTATGTTCATCATATCTACTATATGATTCACGCTCGACGTTTCGCTCTTAGTGTTCCGAGGCCATATCTGTATAACCCGAGTATTCTGCGTGTGCAAAACTGGCTTGCACCCATTGTAGATGAACATAGAGCTTATCACACCTGATCATCACATGGTGTCTCGGCACGACAAACTTTGGCAACAGTGCATACTCAGGGAGAACACTTTTACCTTGAAATTTAGTGAGAGATCATCTTATAATGCTACCGTCAATCAAAGCAAAATAAGATGCATAAAGGATAAACATCACATGCAATCAATATAAGTGATGTGACATGGCCATCATCATCTTGTGCGTGTGATCTCCATCTCCGAAGCACCATCATGATCACCATCGTCACCGGCGCGACACCTTGATCTCCATCGTAGCATCATTGTCTTCTCGCCAACTATTGCTTCTACGACTATTGCTATCGCTTAGTGATAAAGAAAAGCAATTACAGGGCGATTGCATTGCATACAATAAAGCAACAACCAGATGGCTCCTGCCAGTTGCCGATAACTCTGTTACAAAACATGATCATCTCATACAATAAAATTTAGCATCATATCTTGACCATATCACATCACAACATGCCCTGCAAAAACAAGTTAGACGTCCTCTACTTTGTTGTTGCAAGTTTTACGTGGCTGCTACGGGCTGAGCAAGAACCGTTCTTACCTACGCATCAAAGCCACAATGATAGTTCGTCAAGTTAGTGTTGTTTTAACCTTCTCAAGGACGGGGCGTAGCCACACTTGGTTCAACTAAAGTTGGAGAAACTGACACCTGCCAGCCACCTATGTGCAAAGCACGTCGGTAGAACCAGTCTCACGTAAGCGTACGGTTAATGTTGGTCCGGGCCGCTTCATCCAACAATACCGCCGAACCAAAGTATGACATGCTGGTAAGCAGTATGACTTGTATCGCCCACAACTTACTTGTGTTCTACACGTGCATATAACATCTACGCATAAAACCAGGCTCGGCTGCCACTATAGGGGAACATAGTAATTTCAAAAAAATGCCTACGCACACGCAAGATCATGGTGATGCATAGCAATGAGAGGGGAGAGTGTTGTCCACGTACCCTCATAGACCGAAAGCGGAAGCGTTAGCACTACGCGGTTGATGTACTCGTATGTCTTCATGATCCGACCGATCAAGTACCGAACGTACGACACCTCCGAGTTCAGCACACGTTCAGCTCGATGACGTCCCACGAACTCCGATCCAGCAGAGCTTTGCGGGAGAGTTCTGTCAGCACGACGGCGTGATGACGGTGTTGATGATGCTACCGACGCAGGGCGTCACCTAAGCACCGCTACGATATTACCAAGGTGGAATATGGTGGAGGGGGGCACTGCACACGGCTAAGAGATCAATGATCAATTGTTGTGTCTAGAGGTGCCCTCCTGCCCCCGTATATAAAGGAGGGAGAGGAGGAGGGGGTGGCCAAGGAGGAGGAGGCGCGCTCAAAGGGGGCAATCCTACTCCAAGTAGTATTCCCCCCTCTTTCCTAGTCCAAGTAGGAGAGGGGAAGGAAGGGGAGGAGAAGAAGAAGGAAAGGGGGGGGGGGCGCCCCCCTAGTCCAATTCGGTTTGGGGTAGGGGGGCACGCGCCCCTAGCTGGCCACCTCTCCTCTTCCTCTACATGGGCCCATGACGCCCAATAACCCCCCGGGAGGTTCCGGTAACCTCCCGGTTCTCCGGTATATATCTGATAACCCCCGGAACTCATCCGGTGTCCGAATATAACCTTCCAATATATCAATCTTAAGGTCTCAATTATTTTGAGACTCCTTGTCATGTCCATGATCACATCCGGGACTCCGAACTACCTTCGGTGCATCAAATCACAAAAACTAATAATACCGATCGTCACCGAACTTTAAGCGTGCGGACCCTACGGGCTCGAGAACTATGTAGACATGACCGAGACACGTCTCCGGTCAATAACCAATAGCGGACCCTGGATGCTCATATTTGCCCCCACATATTCTACGAAGATCTTTATCGGTCAAACTGTTGGAAATATGCCCTAGAGGCAATAATAAAAGCATTATTATTATATTTCCTTGTTCATGATAATTGTCTTTTAGTCATGCTATAATTGTATTATCCGGAAATCGTAATACACATGTGAATACATAGACCATAGCATGTCCGTAGTGAGCCTCTAGTTGACTAGCTCGTTGGTCAACAGATAGTCATGGTTTCCTGACTATGGACATTAGATGTCATTGACAACGGGATCACATCATTAGGAGAATGATGTGATGGACAAGACCCAATCTTAAGCATAGCACAATATCGTGTAGTTCGTTTTGCTAGAGCTTTTTCAATGTCAAGTATCTCTTCCTTAGACCATGAGATCGTGTAACTCCCGGATACCGTAAGAGTGCTTTGGGTGTACCAAACGTCACAACGTAATTGGGTGACTATAAAGGTGCACTACAGGTATATCCGAAAGTGTCTGTTGGGTTGACACGGATCGAGACTGGGATTTGTCACTCCGTATGACGGAGAGGTATCTCTGGGCCCACTCGGTAATGCATCATCACAATGAGCTCAAAGTGACCAAGTGTTTGGTCATGGGATCATGCATTACAGTATGAGTAAAGTGACTTGCCGGTAACAAGACTGAACGAGGTATTGGGATACCGACGATTGAGTCTTGGGCATGTAACGTACCGATTGACAAAGGGAATTGTATACGGGGTTTGATTGAATCCTCGACATCGTGGTTCATCCGATGACATCATCGAGGAGCATGTGGGAGACAACATGGGTATCCAGATCCCGCTGTTGGTTATTGCCCGAGAGCCGTCTCGGTCATGTCTACGTGTCTCCCGAACCCGTAGGGTCTACACACTTAAGGTTCGGTGACGCTAGGGTTGTATGAATACGAGTATGCAGCATACCGAATGTTGTTCGGAGTCCCGGATGGGATCTCGGACATCACGAGGAGTTCCGGAATGGTCCGGAGGTAAAGATTTATATATAGGAAGTCTTATTTTGCTCGCCGAAAAAGTTTCTCACTTTATCGGTTTTGTACCGGGAGTGCCGAAAGGGGTCCGGGGGTCCACCTGCCCCGGGGGGGCACATGGGCTGTAGGGGGTGCGCCTTGGCCTATATGGGCCAAGGGCACCAGCCCCAAGAGGCCCATGCATCAAGAAGACTTGGAGAGGGGAGAGTCCAAAGAGGGGAAGGCACCTCCGAGGTGCCTTGGGGAGGATGGACTCCTCCCCCCCTCTTGGCCGCACCCCTTCCTTGGAGGAAGGGGCAAGGCTGCGCCCTCCCCCCTCTCATGCGCCTATATAAAGGGAGGGGAGGGAGGGGTGGCCGCACCCATAAGCCCTGGCGCCTCCCTCCTCCCTACAACACCTCCTCCTCCTCCCGTAGTTGCTTAGCGAAGCCCTGCCGGAGTTCTGCTGCATCCACCACCACGCCGTCGTGTTGCTGGATCTTCATCAACCTCTCCTCCCCCTTGCTGGATCAAGAAGGAGGAGACGTCATCCGCTCCGTACGTGTGTTGAACGCGGAGGTGCTGTCCGTTCGGCACTAGGTCATCGGTGATCTAAATCATGGCGAGTACGACTCCATCAACCCCGTTCCATTGAACGCTTCCGCACGCGATCTACAAGTGGTATGTAGATGCAATCACTCTCCCATGACTCGTTGCTAGATGAACTCATAGATGGATCTTGGTGAAACCGTAGGAAATTTTTTAATTTTCTGCAACGTTCCCCAATAGTGGCATCATGAGCTAGGTCTATGCGTAGTTCTCTATTGCACGAGTAGAACACAATTTTGTTGTGGGCGTAGATCTTGTCAACTTGCTTGCCGCTACTAGTCTTATCTTGCTTCAGCGGTATTGTGGGATGAAGTGGCCCGGACCAACCTTACACGTACGCTTACGTGAGACCGGTTCCACCGACTAACATGCACTAGTTGCATAAGGTGGCTGGCGGGTGTCTGTCTCTCCCACTTTAGTTGGAGCGGATTCGATGAAAAGGGTCCTTATGAAGGGTAAATAGAAGTTGACAAAATCACGTTGTGGTTATTCGTAGGTAAGAAAACGTTCTTGCTAGAACCCAATTGCAGCCACGTAAAAGATGCAACAACAATTAGAGGACGTCTAACTTGTTTTTGCAGCAATTGTCATGTGATGTGATATGGCCAAAAGTTGTGATGAATGATGAATGATATATTGTGATGTATGAGATCATGTTCTTCTAATAGGAATCACGACTTGCATGTCGATGAGTATGACAACCGGCAGGTGCCTTAGGAGTTGTCTTTATTTTTTTGTATGACTTGCGTGTCATTGAAGAACGCCATGTAAACTACTTTACTTTATTACTAAACGCGTTAGTCATAGAAGTAGAAGTAGTCGTTGGCATGACAACTTCATGAAGACACAATGATGGAGATCATGGTGTCATGCCGGTGACAAGATGATCATGGAGCCCCGAAGATGAAGATCAAAGGAGCTATATGATATTGGCCATATCATGTCACTACTTTATATAATTGCATGTGATGTTTATTATGTTTTATGCATCTTGTTTACTTAGAACGACGGTAGTAAATAAGATGATCCCTTACAACAATTTCAAGAAGTGTTCTCCCCTAACTGTGCACCGTTGCTAAAGTTCGTCGTTTCGAAGCACCACGTGATGATCGGGTGTGATAGATCCTTACGTTCACATACAACGGGTGTAAGATAGTTTTACACATGCAAAACACTTAGGGTTAACTTGACGAGCCTAGCATGTACAGACATGGCCTCGGAACACGGAGACCGAAAGGTCGAACACGAGTCGTATGGAAGATACGATCAACATGAGAATGTTCACCGACGATGAGTAGTCCGTCTCACGTGATGATCGGACACGGCCTAGTCGACTCGGATCGTGTAACACTTAGATGACTAGAGGGATGTCTAATCTAAGTGGGAGTTCATTAAAATAATTTGATTAGATGAACTTAATTATCATGAACTTAGTCTAAAACTTTTTGCAAAATATGTCTTGTAGATCAAATGGCCAACGCTCATGTCAACATGAACTTCAACGCGTTCCTAGAGAAAACCAAGCTGAAAGATGATGGCAGCAACTATACGTTCTGGGTCCGGAACCTGAGGATCATCCTCATAGCTGCCAAGAAACAATATGTCCTAGAAGCATCGTTAGGTGACCCACCTGCTCTCCCAGCACTGCAAGACGATTTGAATGTTTGGCAGACACGTGCTGATGATTACTCCCTCGTTCAGTGCGGCATGCTTTATAGCTTAGAACCGGGGCTCCAAAAGCGTTTTGAGCAACATGGAGCATATGAGATGTTCGAGGAGCTGAAACTAGTTTTCCAAGCTCACGCCCGGGTCGAGAGATATGAAGTCTCCGACAAGTTCTATAGTTGTAAGATGGAGGAAAACAGTTCTGTCAGTGAGCATATACTCAAAATGTCTGGGTTGCACAACCGCCTGTCCCAGCTGGACATTAACCTCCCGGATGAGGCAGTCATTGACAGAATCCTTCACTCGCTCCCACCAAGCTACAAGAGCTTTGTTATGAACTACAATATGCAGGGGATGGTGAAGACCATTCCTGAAGTATTTTCAATGCTGAAGTCAGCAGAGGTTGAAATCAAGAAAGAGCATCAAGTGTTGATGGTCAATAAGACCACTAAGTTCAAGAAGGGCAAGGGTAAGAAGAACTTCAAGAAGGACGGCAAAGATGTTGCCACGCCTGGTAAGCCAGTTGCCGGGAAGAAGTCAAAGAATGGACCCAAGCCTGAGACTGAGTGCTTTTATTGCAAGGGGAAGGGTCACTGGAAGCGGAACTGCCCCCAATTACTTAGCGGATAAGAAGGCCGGCAACACTAAAGGTATATTTGATATACATGTAATTGATGTGTACCTTACCAGTACTCGTAGTAACTCCTGGGTATTTGATACCGGTGCCGTTGCTCATATTTGTAACTCACAGCAGGAGCTGCAGAATAAGCGGAGACTGGCGAACGACGAGGTGACGATGCGCGTCGGGAATGGTTCCAAGGTCGATGTGATCGCCGTCAGCACGCTACCTCTACATTTACCTACGGGATTAGTTATAAACCTTAATAATTGTTATTTGGTGCCAAGTTTGAGCATGAACATTGTATCTGGATCTCGTTTGATACGAGATGGCTACTCATTTAAATCCAAGAATAATGGTTGTTCTATTTATATGAGAGATATGTTTTATGGTCATGCCCCTATGGTCAATGGTTTATTCTTAATGAATCTCGAGCGTAATGTTACACATATTCATAGCGTGAATACCAAAAGATGTAAAGTTGATAACAATAGTCCCACATACTTGTGGCACTGCCGCCTTGGTCACATTGGTGTCAAGCACATGAAGAAGCTCCATGCTGATGGACTTTTGGAGTCTCTCGATTATGAATCATTTGACACATGCGAACCATGCCTCATGGGCAAGATGACCAAGACTCCGTTCTCCGGAACAATGGAGCGAGCAACCAACTTGTTGGAAATCATACATACCGATGTGTGCGGTCCAATGAGAGTTGAGGCTCGCGGAGGATATCGTTATGTTCTCACCCTCACTGATGACTTGAGTAGATATGGGTATGTCTACTTGATGAAACACAAGTCTGAGACCTTTGAAAAGTTCAAGGAATTTCAGAATGAGGTAGAGAATCAACGTGACCGAAAGATAAAATTCTTACGATCGGATCGTGGATGAGAATATTTAAGTCACGAATTTGGTACACACTTAAGAAAATGTGAAATCGTTTCACAACTCACGCCGCCTGGAACACCTCAGCGAAACGGTGTGTCCGAACGTCGTAATCGCCCTTTATTGGATATGGTGCGGTCTATGATGTCTCTTACCGATTTACCGCTATCATTTTGGGGATACGCTCTAGGGACAGCTACATTCACTTTAAATAGGGCACCGTCTAAATCCGTTGAGACGACACCGTATGAATTATGGTTTGGGAAAAACCTAAGCTGTCGTTTCTTGGGGATGCGATGCTTATGTCAAGAAACTTCAACCTGAAAAGCTCGAACCCAAGTCGGAAAAATGCGTCTTCATAGGATACCCCAAGGAAACCATTGGGTATACCTTCTACTTAAGATCCGAGGGCAAGATCTTTGTTGCCAAGAACGGATCCTTTCTGGAAAAGGAGTTTCTCTCGAAAGAAGTAAGTGGGAGGAAAGTAGAACTCGATGAAGTACTACCTCTTGAACAGGATGGTAGTGCAGCTCAGGAAAATGTTCCTGTGATGCCTACACCAACTGAAGAGGAAAATAATGATGATGATCAAGGTACTTCGGATCAAGTTTCTACTGAACTTCGTAGGTCCACAAGGACACGTTCCGCACCAGAGTGGTACGGCAACCCTGTCCTGGAAATCATGTTGTTAGATAACGGTGAACCTTCGAACTATGAAGAAGCGATGGCGGGCCCAGATTCCAACAAATGGCTAGAAGCCATGAAATACGAGATAGAATCCATGTATGAAAACAAAGTATGGACTTTGACTGACTTGCCCGATGATCGGCGAGCGATAGAAAACAAATGGATCTTTAAGAAGAAGACGGACGCGGATGGTAATGTCACCATCTATAAAGCTCGACTTGTCGCTAAGGGTTATCGGCAAGTTCAAGGTATTGACTACGATGAGACTTTCTCTCCCGTAGCGAAGCTTAAGTCCGTCCGAATCATGTTAGCAATTGCCGCATACTATGATTATGAGATATGGCAGATGGACGTCAAAACGGCATTCCTTAACGGGCATCTTAAGGAAGAACTGTATATGATGCAGCCGGAGGGTTTTGTCGATCCTAAGAATGCTAACAAAGTATGTAAGCTCCAGCAATCCATTTATGGGCTGGTGCAAGCATCTCGGAGCTGGAACATTCGCTTTGATGAAATGATCAAAGCGTTTGGGTTTATGCAGACTTATGGAGAAGCCTGCGTTTACAAGAAAGTGAGTGGGAGCTCTGTAGCATTTCTCATATTATATGTAGATGACATACTTTTGATGGGAAATGATATAGAATTCTTGGACAGCATTAAGGCCTACTTGAATAAGTGTTTTTCAATGAAGGACCTTGGAGAAGCTGCTTATATATTAGGCATCAAGATCTATAGAGATAGATCGAGACGCCTCATAGGTCTTTCACAAAGCACATACCTTGATAAGATTTTGAAGAAGTTCAAAATGGATCAGTCCAAGAAGGGGTTCTTGCCTGTATTGCAAGGTGTGAGATTGAGCTCGGCTCAATGCCCGACCACGGCAAAAGATAAAGAAGAGATGAGTGTCATCCCCTATGCCTCAGCCATAGGATCTATTATGTATGCCATGCTGTGTACCAGACCTGATGTAAACCTTGCCGTAAGTTTGCTAGGAAGGTACCAAAGTAATCCCGGCAAGGAACACTGGACAGCGGTCAAGAATATCCTGAAGTACCTGAAAAGGACAAAGGACATGTTTCTCATTTATGGAGGTGATTAAGAGCTCGTCGTAAAGGGTTACGTCGACGCTAGCTTCGACACAGATCTGGATGACTCTAAGTCACAAACTGGATACGTGTATATGTTGAATGGTGGAGCAGTAAGCTGGTGCAGCTGCAAGCAGAGCATCGTGGCGGGATCTACATGTGAAGCGGAGTACATGGCAGCCTCGGAGGCAGCGCATGAAGCAATTTGGGTGAAGGAGTTCATCACCGACCTAGGAGTCATACCCAATGCGTCGGGGCCGATCAAACTCTTCTGTGATAGCACTGGAGCTATTGCCCTTGCCAAGGAGCCCGGGTTTCACAAGAAGACCAGGCACATCAAGCGTCATTTCAACTCCATCCGTGAAAATGTTCAAGATGGAGACATAGATATTTGCAAAGTACATACGGATCTGAATGTCGCAGATCCGTTGACTAAACCTCTCTCGCGAGCAAAACATGATCAGCACCAGAACTCTATGGGTGTTCGATTCATCACAATGTAACTAGATTATTGACTCTAGTGCAAGTGGGAGACTGTTGGAAATATGCCCTAGAGGCAATAATAAAAGCATTATTATTATATTTCCTTGTTCATGATAATTGTCTTTTATTAATGCTATAATTGTATTATCCGGAAATCGTAATACACCTGTGAATACATAGACCATAGCATGTCCCTAGTGAGCCTCTAGTTAACTAGCTCGTTGGTCAACAGATAGTCATGGTTTCCTGACTATGGACATTAGATGTCATTCACAATGGGATCACATCATTAGGAGAATGATGTGATGGACAAGACCCAATCTTAAGCATAGCACAAGATCGTGTAGTTCGTTTTGCTAGAGCTTTTTCAATGTCAAGTATCTCTTCCTTAGACGATGAGATCGTGTAACTCCCGGATACCGTAAGAGTGCTTTGGGTGTACAAAACGTCACAATGTAACTGGGTGACTATAAAGGTGCACTACAGGTATCTCCGAAAGTGTCTGTTGGGTTGACACGGATCGAGACTGGGATTTGTCACTCCGTATGACGGAGAGGTATCTCTGGGCCCACTCGGTAATGCATCATCACAATGAGCTCAAAGTGACCAAGTGTTTGGTCACGGGATCATGCATTACGGTACGAGTAAAGTGACTTGCCGGTAACAAGACTGAACGAGGTATCGGGATACCGACGATCGAGTCTTGGGCATGTAACGTACCGATTGACAAAGGGAATTGTGTACGGGGTTTGATCTTATCCTCGACATCGTGGTTCATCCGATGACATCATCGAGGAGCATGTGGGAGCTAACATGGGTATCCAGATCCTGCTGTTGGTTATTGCCCGAGAGCCGTCTCGGACATGTCTACGTGTCTCCCGAACCCGTAGGGTCTACACACTTAAGGTTCGGTGATGCTAGGGTTGTATGAATATGAGTATGCAGCATACCAAATGTTGTTCGGAGTCCCGGATGGGATCCCGGACATCACGAGGAGTTCCGGAATGGTCCGGAGGTAAAGATTTATATATAGGAAGTCTTATTTTGGTCACCGGAAAAGTTTCGCACTTTATCGGTTTTGTACCGGGAGTGCCGAAAGGGATCCGGGGGTCCACCGGGGGGGTCCACCTGCCCCGGGGGGCCACATGGGCTGTAGGGGGTGCGCCTTGGACTATATGGGCCAAGGGCACCAGCCCCAAGAGGCCCATGCGCGAAGAAGACTTGGAGAGGGGAGAGTCCAAAGAGGGGAAGGCACCTCCGAGGTGCCTTGGGGAGGATGGACTCCTCCCCCCCTCTTGGCCGCACCCCTTCCTTGGAGGAAGGGGCAAGGCTGCGCCCTCCCCCCTCTCATGCGCCTATATAAAGGGAGGGGAGGGAGGGGTGGCCGCACCCATAAGCCCTAGCGCCTCCCTCCTCCCTGGAACACCTCCTCCTCCTCCCGTAGTTGCTTAGCGAAGCCCTGCCGGAGTTCTGCTACATCCGCCACCACGCCGTCGTGCTGCTGGATCTTCATCAACCTCTCCTTCCCCCTTGCTGGATCAAGAAGGAGTAGACGTCATCCGCTCCGTACGTGTGTTGAACGCGGAGGTGCTGTCCGTTCGGCACTAGGTCATCGGTGATCTGAATCACGGCGAGTACGACTCCATCAACCCCGTTCCATTGAACGCTTCCGCACGCGATCTACAAGTGGTATGTAGATGCAATCACTCTCCCATGACTCGTTGCTATATGAACTCATAGATGGATCTTGGTGAAACTGTAGGAAAATTTTTAATTTTCTGCAACGTTCCCCAACACAAACCGCGTAACAACATACGTTGTTCCCTTTGTCTTCGGTATGTTACTTGCCCGAGATTCGATCGTCGGTATCTCAATACCTAGTTCAATCTTGTTACCGGCAAGTCTCTTTACTCGTTGCGTAATGCAACATCCCACAACTAACTCATTAGCTACATTGCTTGCAAGGCTTATAGTGATGTGCATTACCGAGAGGGCCCAGAGATACCTCTCCGACAATCGGAGTGACAAATCCTAATCTCGAAATACGCCAACTCAACAAGTACCTTCGGAGACACCAGTAGAGCACCTTTATAATCACCGATTTATGTTGTGACGTTTGGTAGCACACAAAGTGTTCCTCCAGTAAACGGGAGTTGCATAATCTCATAGTCATAGGAACATGTATAAGTCATGAAGAAAGCAATAGAAACATACTAAACGATCAAGTGCTAAGCTAATGGAATGGGTCAAGTCAATCACATCATTCTCCTAATGATGTGATCCCGTTAATCAAATGACAACTCATGTCTATGGTTAGGAAACTTAACCATCTTTGATTAACAAGCTAGTCAAGTAGAGGCATACTAGTGACACTATATTTGTCTATGTATTCACACATGTATTATGTTTCCGGTTAATACAATTCTAGCATGAATAATAAACATTTATCATGAAATAAGGAAATAAATAATAACTTTTATTATTGGCTCTATTGCATATTTCCTTCAGTCTCCCACTTGCACTAGAGTCAATAATCTAGTTCACATCACCATGTGATTTAACACTAATATTCACATCTGCATGTGATTAACACCCATAGTTCACACCGTCATGTGACCAACACCCAAAGGGTTTACTAGAGTCAGTAATCTAGTTCACATTGATATGTGATTAACACCCAAAGAGTACTAAGGTGTGATCATGTTTTGCTCATGACAGAAGTTTAGTCAACGGGTCTGCCATATTCAGAGCCGTATGTATTTTGCAAATATTCTATGTCTACAATGCTCTGCACGGAGCTACTTGTCCCGCCCAATATGCGACCCTATCCGAGAGGAACTCGAAGATCCCACCAAGGATAGACCCGCATATTGAAACACTTTTGCAAGGTGGATATCATTACATCGTACCATTACATAATAGTTGGGTATACATACAAGAGGCATACAATGCCACACGGATACAACATCATCATACATAAGAGCATCATCTGACTACGGATGAAACACAAACAGAAACTCAAAGGACATCCGCCCTGCTAGCCCGGGCTGCCGACCGGGAACCTATCCCCTGATCGAAGAAGAAACAGAAGAAGAACTCCAAAACAAGCAAACATCGCTCTCGCGTCATGATCATTGCAAAACATGTACCTGCAACTATTGTTGTAGTAATCTGTGAGCCACAAGGACTCAGCAATCCCATTACCATGGGTATCAAGACTAGCAAAGCTTAAAGGGTATAGAAAGGATAAGTGGTGAGGTTGCAGCAGCGACTAAGCATATATGGTGGCTAACATACGCAAACAAGAGCGAGAAAAGAAGCAACGGAACGGTCGATAAGCTAGAAGTGATCAAGAAGTGATCCTGAAACTACTTACGTTCATACATAACCCAAAACCGTGTTCACTTCCCGGACTCCGCCGAAAACAGACCATCATAGCTACACACGCGGTTGATGCATTTTAATTCGAATCTGGTGTCAAGTTATCTACAACCGGATATTAAAAAATTCCCATCTGCCACATAACCGCGGGCACGGCTCTCGAAAGTTTATACCCTGTAGGGGTGTCCCAACTTAGCCCATCACAAGCTCTCACGGTCAATGAAGGATATTCCTTCTCCCAGGAAGACCCGATCAGTCTCGGAATCCTGGTTTACAAGACATTTCGACAATGGTAAAACAAGACCAGCAAAGCCGCCCGAATGTGCCGACAAATCCTGATAGGAGCTGCACATATCTCGTTCTCAGGGCACACCGGATTGTCCAAACTTCCGGTAGGCCAACCCAGAGTTGCCCCTTGTGGCCACCGGTGGATGACAAGTTGGACCAACACTCACAATGAACACTGGCCCGGGGGGGGGGGGTAAAAATAAGATGACCCTCGGGAGCCTAGGTGAGGCAAATGTAAAGCCAAGGTTGGGCCTTGCTGGAGGAGTTTTATTCAAAGCAAACTGTCAAGGGGGTCCCATAAATCAGCCAACCGCGTAAGGAATGCAAAATCAAGGAACATAACACCGGTATGACGGAAACTAGGGTGGCAAGAGTGGAACAAAACACCAGGCATAAGGCCGAGCCTTCCACCCTTTACCAAGTATATAGATGTATTAATTAAATAAGAGATATTGTGATATCCTAACATAATCCTATTCATCCTGGAGCAATCTTCAACTTCACCTGCAACTAACAACGCTATAAGAGGGGCTGAGCAAAAGCAGTAACATGGCCAAGCAATGGTTTGCTAGGAAGGGTGAAAAAGGTTAGAGGCTGACATGGCAAATTGGGAGGCTTGATGAGCAAGTGATAGGTAGCGCAACATAGCGATAGAACGAAGCAATTAGCATAGCAATGATAGTAGTGACATCCAGAGTAACAGTCATCTTTCCTGAAATCTCGCTAGGAAGAAGAACGAGTCCATGAAGAAGATGAAGCCAGGAAGATGAACCAAGCGTAGATGAACGAATCCTCACGATCGTAACGAAACAGGAACTAACGAGAAGGATCACAACCGGAAAGAAGCAAGCAACATGGTAAACCCACAACATATAGACATGGCATGATGCTCAACCAAGTATGATGCACGACAAGGCTACATGCAACTACTGATGGCAAGAGATGATGCATACAAGAGCAACATGTCAAAGCAAGTTTAAATGAGGCCGGAAACAACATATGACAAATCCGGTAAGTCCTCATATGCAAACTTCGAAATTGGTCCAGATCTGAATCAACCTTATGTTCAAGTTGTTAAACAGCAAGTTAAGATGTATCAAGATGAGCTACACAAAATTCTAGTCAAGTTACATATAAAGTTCATGTAATTCGGAGCTACGGCCTAGAAGATATGATCAAAACAAGTTAAACATAGCATTGATGCAAAATGCATTCAAACATCAAGAAAACACTATCAAAACATGGATGCAACATGATAAGATGAAACTACATGCAATTCTAAGTGAGTTTCATATAGAGCACACTCAAAACGGAGCAACAGTTCAACACATACACACTATACAAGTTTAAAGGACAAACTGTCCAAAACATCAACTAGGCATCTAGCGAGCATCAAAACAATAAGCTACAACACCTCAACATGAAAACACAAGATATGGACATGCTGTACAGGTAAAGCATGACAAAACATGAACACTGAGCTATCTCCAGAAAACAACAAAACATGCTCAACAGGTCATGGCAAGATTGCAAATAATAACAGTTTCACAGACTTAGCAGAAATCACTGGACATGGCAGAAATAACATCAGGTTACAATGTTTAGAGCTATCAAACAACATGCTACAGGAACTTATCATGGCAAACAAAGGCATGGCAGGCTAATACTAAGGACAAAGAACTAATCTCCCTTACTGAACTAATTCCAAAGATCAACAGAAAACATGGTAGCATCCATACAAACATGGCAAATGATATGACAGATTCAGAATAACAGTGCATGGCAGGAACAACGATAAGTAGGCATGTTGGTGAGCTTGTACAACTCAACAAAAAGCATTTCATGGAATGACAAGGTGATCAACAGTAAGATGACACACTTATGAAGCTAAGAATGTCAAGAGCAAGTTCATGGGGTGCATGGATCACTAGCGAAACACATGGCAAAACTAAACTACACGTCAACAGGCTGACAACAACATTATTTAGCAACTTGAGAGCAAGATTACGACAATCTACGGCATGCTATAAATGCAACCAAGGGCATGGATGGATAGGGCATAATATGTGTAACAAAACATCCTTAGTGAACATCTCCAGATTATGCATAGAATGACTTGTAACAACAGGTTTACATGGCATCAAGATATAACAGATTCAGCCTAGCAAAACAGTAACAGCAAGTACCCTACTTCACGAGCTTTAAGCACTCACTACAGGACTCACAAAAATACATGGATTGCACCACTATAAATATGACATGATGTAGCTCAAAACTCATGTAGATATGAAGCTCATAGGATGCACACACAAAATTCAATGAAAAAGACAAATCATCAAGTTATGTTAAAGACAGCATTAACATCATATAGCATTTTTGCAACGATGATAAGGGCATCAAGATGTACTCAAACAAACATGGAACAATAGAACAAAATGAAGAGAATCTCATGGTGAACATTTTGATACAATACATGCACAAAACGGGGCAGCACACAAGAAGTTATGGCATGACGAACATAGCACCAGAATGCAAATATCTCAGGGACTTGGAAAATATACTGTCGGATTTCGGGTTCCGGCAGACCCTCTAGATTCGAACACTGGGGTGCGCGCGGAGATTTCGCCCTCTGCCTACCTGCACCTCACCGCCTCACTATGATCTAGGCAATCAAAGGAACAACACAAGAGACACAGAGTTTATACTGGTTCAGGCCACCATTGTGGTGTAATACCCTACTCCAGTGTGTGGTGTGGTGGATTGCCTCTTGGGCTGATGATGAACAATACAAGGAAGAACAGCCTCGCGAGGGTCTGTTCGTGGCTGGTGCGATGAACTACTTGGGGGAGTTCAGTCGCTCTCTCTACTGGTTTCCTGGTGAGGATCCGATCTCTCTACCTCGTGGGTAGCTAGTCCTATTTATAGGCAAAGGCCCTGGGCCTCTTCCCAAATATTGAACGGGACGGGCGCAACAATTCGCCATTTTGAAGGGGAACATCTAGTACACTTATCGTGACTAAAGTTGGTCCTCGCTTGCCAAAGGGTCTGGTGGTGACGCCTTCCTGGGCTCCATGATGACTTCCTTCCTGCCGTTGCGACGGTCTTGGTCTTGTTGCACCAAAATGGATGCCTTTGCTTGATGCTCTCGCCTGCGCTTGCTCCCTATACACCAAGGAGGAAAGAAGGACACTGCATGGGCTGGCGCCCGCCTGGCGCCCTTGGTCGTCATGGCTTGCGTCATGGGCACCTCGTGAGGTACCCCGCCTTGATCTCTCCGCCTCCTCACGAGCCAGCCTGACGAGGCCGTGCCAGAGGAAGCTTCCTGTCGTCCGCCCCGCAAGGCTTCGCCCCTCGCGAGGGTCTTGAGCTCGTGCTGATGAAGATGGGCCATCCTGGGCCGCCCCTTGAGCCACGCCGCTGGCCGCAGGCAGGCAAGTCTGAGGACCCTCGTTCCCAGAACACCGACAGTAGCCCCCGGGCCCAAGGCGCGCCCGGACTTGGCTGAGCAGAGAGGCGAAGGGGCAAGTGTGAAGCGTCGCGGGCCCTAACAGCCTGCGGCCTCGGGTGCCGCGTGGCGGTTGGTTGGACATGGGCGGCTCCGCTCCCCCATGATGCCTCGGCAACTGCACAGACTAACAAGTCCCTGCATGCAAAAAACCGGTCATGATTACCTGCGATCGTGGAAGCCGACGGTTGGCCTCCCCTGGCTATAAGTACGGAACGGTGCGAGCCATTCCAGTTCATCTTCCTCTGCTACTTCTCCTCTTCTTCATCTTCGCCACTGCTCCGCCTTGCCGCAATGGCTCCGATACGCCGGTTCTCCGCAGAAGAGAAGGGAAAGGCCCCCCGAGAAGGTCCTGACCCGCTTTCGCCAAAGAAGCGGTTGGTCCTCTGCCGCCAAGATGAGGGCGTGTGGCAGGAGTTGTTGAGGCCCTAGTGTGAGCGACCGCCGCCACGGTTCCCGCTGTCCTTGTATGCCCACCTTGAGGGCCCTGCAGGAGCTGATGTCGAGCGCCAGGGACGAAGCCGCCGTCGGCGCCGGCGGGTCACGACGGTGCGTGTTGTCCCTCCTGGAGTTCACGCTGAGGGCTCCTCCTGAGAGTTTGTGCTCCACGCCGCCATGCCTCCTCGATCTTGGATTCGCCTTCCTCCTTCCTTCGCCTTCAAGATTCCGCCGAGGGGGCCGTTCAGGCTCTTGCTGCAGCACGCCGATTGCCAGACTCCTGCGACCGATGTGGATGTCGAGGTCGTCGCTCCAGGTAAGGTCTTCATGACCCGGGGCTGGGGCAAGATCGCCCGGGTTTGCAGGACGAGGGGCGCCCTCGTGATCCACCTGGAGTTTGATGGCGCTTCCATGATGCTCTTCAAGGTCTTCAACGGAGATGGGCGTCGGCTGGAGTGTTGTCCCAGAGGGAGTGGCAGAAGCTCTGGAGCGGCAGGGATCGGGCCTGCCATCGCACGTTCTTCCAGCAGCTCCTCAAGCGGCGGGGGCGCCAGAGGATCCAGCGACTCCACCGAGCTCTTCGTGACTCCAGAGACGAGCGACAACAGCTATGAGCCCCCGAGCCTGCGCCGCTCTCGGAGCAGGACGGGATCGTTAGGCCGCCGCCGTCTCTGGTCTGGATGAGGTTGGCGCCGGTGCCTGACGGCCCACTGTTGTTGATGGCGTCTGCCGCAACGGTTCCTGTAGTTAGGACTCCTTAGGATACGCGTCTTTTGTCCCTGCGAGGAGCCAAGAACACACCCCGTGGGGGCTTGTAAGGTGTTTGTAGCTTTGTTTGTCAATATGATCCTTATCGTGAAGTTGTGCGAGATGCTTATTCCGTCTTAGCTTAGTTTCTTCCTTTCGAACCTCACGAGGGCTTGGTGCTCTGCACCGACAGGTCCCAGTCCTAAGGCGGCTTCAGCCATCGCTGGTATGCCAGGTCGCGATGCCGTGGTCAAGGCCAGGAGGTGAGCGGCCCGGGGTCCAGTAAGAGCCCATGAGTCGCAATGCTCAGGAGGTTCCCTTTAGCGCTCAGGCAGCCATCATTTGGTGAGAAAGGAATGCGACATTGCTAACACGGGATTGCATTTGATGCGGTGACGGTGCAGCGATAGCTAGTGTTTTCGGAGGGTGACTTATCTCGAGAGTCAGGAAATGCTTCCTGGTGCGGTGCTAGGTCCGCGCATTGGCCGGCGAGGGGTTGCCTGGCGAGGTCCCCGCGCGCCTCTTCCCTCTCGCCTCTGCTCCCCTTTCCGCTCTACATCCTCTGGTCCCGGCCCTTGAGTGGGTCTCAGCCGTCGCTGGTTTGCCAGGTCGCGATGCCGTGGACAGGGCCAGAGGGTGAGGGCTGGAGAGCCAGTAGGAGCCCTGAGTCACGATGCTCAGGTACCGCTCCCCCTTTAACGTGCAAGTGGTTCGCGCGGACGAGAATGAAGAGGACGCCGTGAGGGCCTCGACTGGTGCTTCTCCTTGGAGGGATCCTGCAGGCCCACCACAAAAAGAGCAAAAGTCCACTATGACAAGCGGCGGTCAGCCGTTAGTTGCTTTGGAGAGGCGACGAGGCACTAAAGGCCTGACGAGGTGTATCGGGGCACCCGTGAGCCAGCCTTGGACTCACAGGGCCCTACCCCAAGGCGGGTTGTGCCTGGCACTGGGCCTTAACTTGTGATGTGTTCCTGCAAATTGACGCTCTACGTCCTCGGGTCCCGGCCCTCGAGCGAGTCTCAGCCGTCGCTGGTTTGCTAGGGCGCGATGCCGTGGACAAAGCCAGAGGGTGAGGGATGGAGAGCCAGTAGGAGCCCTGAGTCGCGATGCTCAGGTACCCCCCTTTAACGCACAAGCTTGGTTAGATGTCGACGCTCTACGTCCTCGGGTCCCGGCCCTCGAGCGAGTCTCAGCCATCGCTGGTTTGCCAGGGTGCGATGCCGTGGACAAAGCCAGAGGGTGAGGGCTGCAGAGCCAGTAGGATCCCTGAGTCGCGATGCTCAAGTACCCCCACCTTAACGCGCAAGCTTGGTTAGATGTCGATGCTCTACGTCCTCGGGTCCCGGCCCTCGAGGGAGTCTCAGCTGTCGCTGGTTTGCCAGGGCACAATGCCGCGGACAAAGCCAGAGGGTGAGGGCTGGAGAGCTAGTAGGAGCCCTGAGTCACGATGCTCAGGTACCCCCCTTTAACGCGCAAGCGGACGACATGAAGGAAGAAGAGGTGCCACGGACAAGCATCAAATAACAAGCATGATGGGTCGAATGCATGGCCTGAAAATAAATGCAAGAGTGGTACACGCCGCTGGGTCTGACCCGAGCGACTTGGGGATGTTGCAGCCCGAGGGGCGCCCCCAACAAGGTAAGCTAAAAACATGAACAAAAGGAATACACGCTGCAGGGACGGACCTACGCGGCCTGGGAATGATGCAGCCCTGGGGGCGCTCCCAGCTGGAAACGAAACTTGAAAGATGTCACCTGATAGTGTTGACGATGAAGGGGTGTTGAAGTAGCAGATGTAGCGGGCGGCGGGAGCCGATCTTCACGAGCCCCCAGGCCCAGGAGCCTCGGGAGGCTCCGGAGGCGCTGGTGGCTCCTCGCGAACCATCTCCATCTCCGCCAGGACTGCAGAACGCCTGGCCTCCTGAGCCTCCAGGATGCTCTTCATGAGGCGCTGGCGCACCGCAGCCACGTTCGGCAAGCCATAGGGCATGCGAACGTAGCTGTGGGGCGGGCCTCCCTAGCGCCCCATGCATGAGGGCCAGAAGCACTCTTGAGAGGCGGCTCGGTTGAGCCCTGGGATGTCGACGTAGACGTGCAGCCCACCATCCCCGCCTGGATGGGGAGCTGCGGCGGGTAAGCGGCGGCTGCCACTCATGACTCTTGACTCCTGCAACTCCTGTGTGATCTGACTGATGAACTCCTGAGGGTTTGGCCCTCCTTGCCTTGCTCCTTCCTAAGGGAAACGTGTTTTGAAACACGCCTCCAAGTGGTTTCCAAGCGCCTCCCCCGTTACCTTAGCAATGTCGGTGGCCCTCCAGGAGGGAGCCCCCGAGCCCTGCTTGAGGAGGGCGCCGGGCGTGCCTTCCTATGCGATAGAAGGAGGTGCCCCCTGAGCAGGCGCAGACCCTGAAGGGCCTGCCTCCTAAGGGGTCGGGCTTGGCGATGTCTTCTTCTTCTTGGGAGCAGTCTCAGGGAGCCTCCCGCTCCCACGATCTGGGTCTTCAAGTGATGCGGCCTCGAAAGCTCGTTCCAGGGAGCACACTATGTCTCTCTCTTCACAGGGCACCGTGATGACTCCTCCACTTCCTGGCATCTTGAGGACGTTGTAGCCATGATGAGGCACGTCCATGAACTTGGCGAGAGCTGGGTACCCGAGGATGGCGTTGTATGGCAGGCGAATGTGGGCGACGTCGAAGTCGATGAGCTCGGTGCGGTAGTTGTTGCGTGCCCCGAAGGTGACAGGGAGGCGGACCTGCCCAATTGGAACTGTGGAGCCGTCGGTGACCCCGGAGAAAGGCTTGGTTGGCTGAAGCTGATCGTAAGGCACTTGGAGATTTTTGAACGTCTCTACGGACAGGACGTTGAGCCCTGCCCCACCATCGATGAGGGTCCTGGTGACTTGCACGTTGCTGATGACTGGGGAGCAAAGCATTGGGAGGACTCCGGCTGTGGCCGCGCACTTGAGCTGATCGGCTGAGCTGAACGTGATGGCGCACGCCGACCACCTGAGGGGGCGCGTGGCTTCAAGCTTGGGGAGGACTGCATTCACTTCGCGGGCGAACTGCTTGAAGATGCGTTGAGAGGCTGGGGCTTGAGCTCCACCAAGGATGCAGGCGATCGCGCGCGGCTCCTGGAAGCCCCCAGCCCCCTCGTCCTGATGATGGACCTCGTTTCTCCTTGGCTGCGGCGGCAGTGGAGGGAGGACTGCATTTCCTTGCGGACGATCCTCGCGAGGCTGATCCCTCCAGTCTCCCTCGCAAGGCTGATTGAGGGAGTCCTGGACTAGGGGGTGTCCGGATAGCCGAACTATCATCATCGGCCGGACTCCAAGACTATGAAGATACAAGATTGAAGACTTCGCCCCGTGTCCGGATGGGACTTTCCTTGGCGTGGAAGGCAAGCTTGGCGATATGGATATGTAGATCTCCTACCATTGTAACCGACTCTGTGTAACCCTAGCCCTCTCCGGTGTCTATATAAACCGGATGGCTTTAGTCCGTAGGACGAACAACAATCATACCATAGGCTAGCTTCTAGGGTTTAGCCTCCTTGATCTCGTGGTAGATCTACTCTTGTAACACACATCATCAATATTAATCAAGCAGGACGTAGGGTTTTACCTCCATCAAGAGGGCCCGAACTTGAGTAAAACATCGTGTCCCTTGTCTCCTGTTACCATCCGCCTAGACGCACAGTTCGGGACCCCCTACCCGAGATCCGCCGGTTTTGACACCGACATTGGTGCTTTCATTGAGAGTTCCTCTGTGCCGTCGCAATCAGGAAGGATGCCTTTTCCTGTCTTTAAAGACGGCGCCGTCGTCAAGGGAGCTTTAGCCGCCGGCCAAACTATCCGGCTAGGTGGTTTTCTTATGACCGCCTGTTCGGCCACCGCTCCGACAATGACCTCTCGGGTCATCAAAAGCGATCTTCATGTCAGCTCGGAATTCGCCGAGCAGCTAGATCCGATGGAGCTCTCCTCCATAAATGAGCTCTTGGATCGCATCGCCGCCCTGGGAGTCGCTACAGACTACGATCAGATTGGGCTTAAAACCGATCTGAGAGAAATTAACTCTCCCCAGGCTACCCACCACGCTGTTGTGGTAGAGGAACAATGCGGCGACTCTTCTTCTATGTTAAAAACCAGCTATGTCCGGATTCTCGATCCCTCCATGCCGGATTCCCACGGAGGGACGAACGTCAATCAAATACTGAACCTAAAGTCAGGCATCGGACCAGATTTGTTGGAAAACATCCAACAACCCAAGCTTCCAAATCCGGAAACTTCTTGGCCTTTGAGCCTCAGATCGGGCGGGGTTCCAAATTTAATTCCACCCGCCCACCCAAACATAAGCGATCTATCTCAAATACGGCAAGAGCCCGATGAAACAGTACATCATTACTGGGCCAGATTCCTCCTGGTTATGAATAGGATAAAGGACTGCCGTGAAGAAAGCGCGATTTCAATTTTCTGCAACAATTGCACGGACAAGGGAATCATGAACGCCATAAGTCGTCGCAAAGTTACACGCTTCGCCGACCTAGTGACCATTGTACAAAAATACTGTGCGATGGAGAGTGCCTAGAAAACCGAAACCAGGTTTTGGGACAATCCGGCCCTGAATACAACCCTAGTCCGAAACAAAAGGGTGCGTCATACTCAAGCACCTGGGTTAAAAACCAAAAAGCAAAAACCCCCTAAAGGGCACAGAACCGTACTGGAGGGATGGCTCAACGGACCCTGTCAAATCCACAGTACGGAGGGCGCCACTCCAACACATAGCCTTCGAGCATGTTGGATACTACGGCAGGTGGCCAAAAGTGGCGAAGGCTTTCTAGCCCCGGGCAACCAGCCCAACAGTACCAGTACGGTATTAACAGTCTTCGAGACTTTCGCATCAAATAACATGCGGAAACGAACAATCCGCAGCCTCGCCGAAGTCTACCAAGTAGCAACAACAAATCCATGGAGCAGCACGGCTATCACCTTCAATGCCAGCGACGAACCTAAATTCCGAACAGCTCGAGCACCAGCCGCATTGGTCCTCAGTCCGATAGTGGACGGCTTTCGTCTTACCAAGGTACTCATGGATGGCGGCAGCGGATTAAACCTCATCTACGAGGAAACCCTTCAAAAAATGGAAATTGACTGGAGCCGCATTGAGCGAAGCAGCACAACCTTCAGGGGAATAATCCCTAGTCGAGAAGTACGCTGCACAGGAAAAATCACACTAGACGTAGTGTTCGGCTCGCCGGACAATTACAGGTCCGAAGAGGTCACGTTCCAAGTGGCCCCATTCGGCAGCGGATATCACGCCTTGTTAGGGCGAGAGGCATTCACAATCTTCCAAGCTATACCTCATTACGGGTACATGAAGCTCAAAATGCCCGGGCCCAATGGAATAATCACTCTTGTCAGTGATCCAGATATAGCACTCCGCGCTGAAAATAAGACAGCCGCACTGGCCCTAGAGGCATTATCCGAAGCCCTAGCGGCAGAGGAACTCACTGCGCTGCGCTCCACGGTGGACAGGGACGATGTGATACTCGATAAGAGGTCTAAGTCCACCTCTTTTAAACCAGCAGACGAAATAGTCAAATTCCAGGTCCATCCAACGGACCCCACAAAGACGGCCTCCATTGGGGCACAATTAAATCCTGATGTAGAAGCCGCACTACGAGAATTCCTACGGGAAAATTGGGACATTTTTGCCTGGCACCCTTCAGACATGCCAGGAATCCCACGCAGGCTGGCAGAGCACAGCCTAAATATCCTAAAAGGATTCAAGCCAGTCAAGCAGGCTCTTCGGCGATTTTCCGAACCCAAAAGACAGGCAATGGGAGAGGAGCTAGCCAAACTCTTAGAAGCCGGATTCATCAGAGATATAAAACATCCGGACTGGCTAGCCAACCTGGTAATGGTACCAAAAAAGGACAAATCCTGGCGCCTTTGTGTCGATTTCAAAGACCTTAACAAGGCCTGTCCAAAGGACCCTTTCCCTCTCCCTCGCATCGACCAAATCATCGATGCTACCGCAGGGCACGATTCATTGTGCTTCCTCGACGCATACTCCGGATACCATCAAATCAAGATGGCGGAAAAAGACCAGGCCGCAACGGCATTCATTACTCCATACGGACCATTCTGCTTCAACACAATGCCCTTCGGACTCAAAAACGCCGGCGCAACATATCAGCGCATGATTCAGACATGTCTGGCTACCCAGATAGGCAAAACAGTAGAGGCATACGTAGACGATGTGGTCGTCAAGACCAAACACGTCGAAACTCTAGTAGACGACTTGAGGGTGACATTCGACAACCTCCGAGCATATGACATTAAGCTCAACCCGGAAAAATGTGTTTTCGGCGTACCAGCCGGAAAGCTCTTGGGCTTCATTGTATCCGGTAGAGGAATTGAAGCAAACCCAGCCAAGATCCGAGCTCTGTCACAATTGGATATCCCAAAAGACCTCAAGCAAATACAAAAACTAACTGGATGCGTGGCGGCTCTAAGCCGCTTCATCTCCCGTTTGGGAGAAAAGGCACTGCCCCTCTATCGCCTCCTCCGGCGCACCGAACACTTCGAATGGACGGATGCTGCCACGGCCGGACTCGAAGAAATTAAGGCCATATTGGCAACAAATCCGGTCCTGGCCGCGCCCAACCTGGGCGAACCGATGTTATTATATATCGCAGCAACACATCAAGTTGTCAGCGCGGTACTCGTCGTCGAACGAGAAACAGAAGGGCACAAATTCCCTCTTCAAAAACCAGTGTACTACGTATCCACTGTCTTAACTCCATGCAAGTCCCGGTACCCACATTATCAAAAGATAGCGTATGCGGTGTTCATGGCATCCCGGAAGCTGCGACACTACTTTCAAGAGTGTTCCATAACGGTGGCCTCCGAAGTACCTCTCAACGATATTATAAACAATCGCGACGCGACGGGCAGGATTGCAAAATGGGCCATTGAACTCTTACCATTTGACATAACCTACAAACCACGGCGAGCTATAAAGTCGCAAGTTCTGGCTGACTTCATCGCCGAATGGACCGAAGCCGAACTCCCTAAAGAGTACGGCGCATACTCCAATTGGATCATGCATTTCGACGGCTCCAAAATGTTGGCTGGCTTGGGGGCTGGCGTCGTCTTGACGTCCCCAACCGGAGACACAGTCCAATACGTGCTTCAAATAATGTACACGGACTCCAACAATGCAGCCGAATACGAGGCCCTTCTACATGGCCTCCGGATGGCAATCTCCATGGGTATTCAACGCCTAGAGGTGCGCGGGGATTCAAACCTCGCAATATCCCAAGTAAATGGAGACTTTGACGCCAAGGATCCGAAAATGGCAGCCTACCGTAATGTCGTCTTAAAAATGTCAGCCCGGTTCGAAGGACTCGAATTCCACCATGTAGCCCGGGATAATAACCAGGCAGCAGACGTGTTGGCACGCATCGGCGCAAAATGCGACGCCATCCCTCCAAACATCTTCCTAGAGCGGCTCTTTAAGCCATCCGTATTATGGGAAGAGGAGTCCGGAAACGACAACCCGGAACCAACTGCACCACCCAACACAGAACATTCTGACACAATCGGTGGCTCAGCCAATGAAATAACACCTTCAGCCCACGAGATAATGGCAGTAATTGCCCCGTGGACGGAACCATTCCTAGCCTACTTAATCAGGCAGGAACTCCCCGAAGACCAAAATGAGGCCCGCTGCATAGTTCGGCGATCTAAAGCCTACAAGGTCCATGAGGGAGAACTCTATAAGAAAAGCACAACCGGAGTCCTTCAAAGGTGTATCTCCGAAGAGGAAGGGCGAAATCTCCTGGCTGAAATTCACGCCGGACTCGGCGGGCACCACGCTGCAGCCCGGGCCCTTGTAGGCAAGGCCTTCCGTACAGGATTTTATTGGCCGACAGCCCGGGCAGATGCTCAGGACTTAGTCCAACGATGCGTTGGTTGCCAGCTCTTTGCTAATCAAAGCCACATGCCACCCACCGCCCTCAAAACTATACCCATCACTTGGCCGTTCGCGGTCTGGGGGCTTGACATGGTCGGACCCCTTAAAGGGGGAACCCACAAGCACAAATACTTATTGGTCATGGTGGACAAATTCACCAAATGGATAGAGGCCAAGCCGGTTAAAACGGCAGAATCCGGACCTGTGATAGACTTCATATCCGGGGTAGTACACCGTTTTGGCGTCCCCCACAGCATCATCACTGATAACGGCACGAATTTCACGGCCGACGAGGTTAAACTCTGGTGCAAAAACATGGGCATCAAGCTCGACTACGCTTCAGTCTACCACCCTCAAACTAACGGTCAAGTGGAACGAGCAAATGGTCTAATCATGAGCGGCATTAAACCCAGATTAGTGCGGTCCCTCACGGAATCTAACACGCACTGGGTAGAGGAGCTTGACTCCGTACTCTGGGGGCTGCGGACCACGCCAAACCGCACTACCGGATTCACACCATTTTTTATGGTATACGACGCTGAGGCAGTTTTGCCCTGCGATATAATTCATGACTCACCTCGCGTGCGCATGTACGAGGAAAGAGAAGCCGAGTTGGATCGGCAGGACAGTTGGACGCCTTAGAGGAGGAGCGCGACGTGGCAAAATCCCGTTCCGCATTCTATCAACAGCGGGCTCGAAGATATCAAAGCAGGGAAGTACGGGCCAAAACTTACAATGTTGGCGAGCTAGTTCTACACCTGCCAGACAAGAAAAAGGAGAAACTTAAGCCCAAATGGGAAGGTCCCTTCATCATCGACCAAGTCCTTACCGGCGGTGCATACCGTCTATGCAACGCATCTGACAACCGACTCGAGCCAAACCCATGGAACGCAGCCCGTCTCCGAAGATTTTACGCCTAGCGCCGGACTCAGGGTTCGTCTCCTTCCTCCGTCCACCTTTCATATTTTTCACTGTCTTTGTTTTCCCTCCTTTTTCCTCCCCCTCTCAGTACAAGCCTCTTGAGGGCTGATCTGCGCTTTGTTCGCACTCACTCGATGTGCTACTCGCACTCGTTATACCTGGGGGCTTCTTTAACAGAAGCTTATTTATACGGGCTTCATGCCCAACACATGTGTCACACTTCCGCATGTACCTTTTGATCACCATTATATGCATCGATATGACTTAAGTTTTGGCCAAGCCGGGTTGCCTGGCTCCTGTGCTTACCCCTACGTTCCCGATTGTTCGGCTAGGAGGTAAAGGGAGCACCTCTGCGATTGTTACTGCCGGGTCAGCCGGACGTGTACCTCAGACTGGGTGAAGCCGAAGGCTAGCGTTCTTAAGGGAATATTCGGTCGGTGACCTGAAAGATGATTTATTACTTACCTATTTATCTGCCCCCAGATGCTTTTTCTGCTATTTTCGCAGTCTGGACATGCACTTTAGGGCATGCCTCCCAGGGAAAGGAACCCTTAACGGAACTATTCTCCCTGGAAGATGTTTCTTACTAACCATGTAATATAACATAGCTAGTTGGGCACTTGTCTGATAAAGCAATTATGACCCCTACGCCTTGTCTCCATGCATGCCCCGGTTCTTTTATAACCGTAAGGGTATTCGGACACACTCCGGACTGTTGGGTCCCGAGGTTGAAGCGAAAGGTCCGCAAAGACAAACGATCTACAATCCGGCTAGAAGGCATTTTACATGTCATTTTAAAATTACATCGTCAAACTGACTGATTGTACTCCTCTTCAATCCCATCTAACAGGCTGTCTAATTTACAGTCCTGTTGGGAATATTTCACGGCCAACTCTACTTGGCCGTACATCAGGCTCACAGGGATCTCCTTCCCATCGGGCCCCACAGGTCCGACCTCGGCCATGTGGTTTGGGTCAGCCTTCGGGTACCGCGTCTTCACCATGGCCCAGGCCTCCCTGGCGCCTTGACGGCAGGCTGATATCTTCCGCAGACGGAGATGCCGCCATACTCCCTGAAGCTTCTCAGCAAGCCCTCCAAGACCCTCGGGTAGGGAGATGGAAGGCCATAAGGCCTGAACGACGCC
The DNA here is from genome assembly GCF_018294505.1 of Triticum aestivum. Lineage (NCBI taxonomy): Eukaryota > Viridiplantae > Streptophyta > Magnoliopsida > Poales > Poaceae > Triticum > Triticum aestivum. The sequence goes on along the minus strand of NC_057807.1, from coordinate 439,245,289 downwards.
GCTCATCGCCTGCCGAACACGTTCGTGCAGTTGCAGCAGCTCGGGAAGAGGGTCTCCCGTGGAACCAGGCATCTCCTCCGCCGGACGACCCGTGAGCACACCTACAGACACATTTCTGTCAATCGACTTCCTCGCCGAACTCTTCTTTTCAAAAGAGTTTGCTCAAGCACTTACTATAAATGCCGCGACAAAGCCGCCGATTCTCCTTTACGGAGTTAGACAGCTGGACCCGGACATCTTTTAGTTCTTCGCCCAGCTGGGTGTTGGCATCTTGGAGTTTGTTCCTCTCCTGCTGCACCCTCATAAGCACCTTCTCGCCGGCCTTCAACTGGCGCAGCAGATGTTGCTTGTCCGGATCTAGTCCGGCACCCTCTGCAATATTATTGTCAGACTATACACACACGCCGCACTTCATAAACTACTTCTCTTTTCAAAATATGAATTACCAGAGGGGGTCTCCGTGGCTCCCCCGGCAGCGGCTAGTGCGGCCTCAAGTTGGGCCTTGCATTCTTGAAGCTCCTGGGACAGGTGGGTATTCTTCTCGGTAAGATCCTGCATAACAAATGATCCTTAAATCAGTTAGTTTAACTATTTTAAGTCTCGGGGGCTACTGGCATATATAACTATTAAAATTCCTCACCCGTATGTCTTTTACATACTGCTCCGTGGCTCTGGTTAAACCATCTTGAGCAGCACGGAGGTGCGCGTCTCCCGCATTAAAGGCATTCAACGCCTCTAGGGAGAAACACGCGTCACGAAGAACTGTCCGACGGCGCCTGTGATTCATGGCGCTCTCCACCTCAGACCTGGTGGCGGACAACCTGTCGGCATCCTCCGTTGGAGGAGCATCCGGCTCGCGCCTTGCGCTCGCCCCCCCCTCCAGACCCGGCTGGCAGAGGCTTGGTTGGCACCCTCTCCGGACTCAGTCCGGCGAGCGCTCTTTCTCCTGGAAGAATCATGAGCATTAATATACCTCCCAGGAGTCTTTCCCTTAAAAGACAATGGTGCACCATACCTTTGCGGCGACGTTTCGATTCGCGCCGCACTCCTCTTCCGCCTGCTAGGCCGCACTGACCTCGTTTGGTCAGTCGCCGCGGGCTCGGCTTCCTGCCGTAAAGGCACCACCTGCGAAGCACCATTGGTACACGGTGGTCAGAAATAAGCATTAAAAAAGTAACGGTGTCAGGACTTCGGTCGTACTCACCTAGGAAGCCGGACATAAACCGGGGTAGTCAGCCGTAATGGCGACTATAGCATTGTCTATGCTGAGCTGGTGGAATACCCCGTCAATCAATTCCACCTTTATGTCCGGACCCTCTTCGGAGGCCGGATCAAGGGATCTTCCTGGATCCTCGGGTTGTGGACTTGTGCTTTCTATGCCCTCCACATCCCGGCGCAGTTCCTGCGTCGAAATCATAAAGTAAAACACTTATCTTTGAAAGCACGGATCAGATATATAAACGTCCGCTTACCCAGCTCCGAGGGTTATTCATGGAGAATCCATTCAATGGACTTGTGCGGAGGAAGTCCTCCTTCTCCCCCTTGTACAAGCCGGACAGGATCTTCACCAGATCGGCGGCCGATCCCGGCCCCGTGCGGCCATGACGGGTGGCGTCATTCTCCCCGTTGAAATCCCACATGGGGTGGCCCCTATATTGGAGCGGCTGCACCCCTCGCATAATGCATGTGGCCATGACTCCAATCATGGTTAATCCGGAATGGGCTAGTAACCGTATCCGGCCCATCAGATAGTGGACGCTACTGTCATCTTCCCGTTGAGGGCTCCGTGGGCGCCAACTCAGGCGTTTCTTCAGAGGAGCGTTGCTAAACTCCGGGAGGCCGATCCGAACTGGATCCGGTAGCAGGGCGTCTTCCATATAGAACCACTCCGAAGGCCAGTCTTCGGACGCCTTCTTCGGGGTTTCGGATAGATATCCGGTCCCGGCGATGCGCCATATTTCGGCTCCGCCCACTTCATATATTGACCCCTCGTGTGAATGGGGTACAAGGCAAAACAGCCTCTTCCATAGTGCAAAATGGGGCTCGATGCCCAAGAACAGCTCGCAAAGAGCTACAAAGCCCGCGATGTGCAAAATGGAGGCAGGCATGAGGTGGTGAAGTTGGAGTCCATAGAACTCCAGGAGCCCCCGGAGAAACGGATGTATGGGAAATCCGAGTCCCCTTATTAAGTAGGGGACGAAGCATACCCGCTCTCCTTTGGAGGGATTGGGGACGCTCTCCGCCTGCTTCCCACCCTTGTAGGTGGCCAGTCCAGCTCGAACCGGAACCATAAAGGCTGTGACAAGGTATCCCTCTGCTTGGAGCATCACTAACTCGCTATGCGGGACTGAGCATCTCCTCCAATCTCCTGGCGGAGGACTGGGAGCGCGAGAAGAGGAGCCGCGTCGACTATCCATGTTGGAATGGATTTTTTGTCAGATGCGCCTCGATGAGTACTTGCGGAAGGAGGATGGTGTGATTTGGATCTGGATCCTCGCCTCTCTTATAGGCAGCTTATTCGTACAGCTAGGGGGTAAAACGTAAGAATACCCTGGCTTTTCGCATTCGTACAACACGTGGAAGAAGGCCATTATTGGACGTGGAAGCCAAGGAGCGCAACATTTATGAAGCAACCGGACACTATCCGGCAAACACATGGAACATGAAGGAGAACCCGCCTTGCAAACGCCGAAGACAATATATGCGCCGGACTCGTCGTCATTGAAGCCTGGTTCGGGGGCTACTGAGGGAGTCCTGGACTAGGGGGTGTCCGGATAGCCGAACTATCATCATCGGCCGGACTCCAAGACTATGAAGATACAAGATTGAAGACTTCGTCCCGTGTCCGGATGGGACTTTCCTTGGCGTGGAAGGCAAGCTTGGCGATACGGATATGTAGATCTCCTACCATTGTAACCGACTCTGTGTAACCCTAGCCCTCTCCGGTGTCTATATAAACCGGATGGCTTTAGTCCGTAGGACGAACAACAATCATACCATAGGCTAGCTTCTAGTGTTTAGCCTCCTTGATCTCGTGGTAGATCTACTCTTGTAACACACATCATCAATATTAATCAAGCATGACGTAGGGTTTTACCTCCATCAAGAGGGCCCGAACCTGGGTAAAACATCGTGTCCCTTGTCTCCTGTTACCATCCGCCTAGACGCACAGTTCGGGACCCCCTACCCGAGATTCGCCGGTTTTGACACCGACACTGATCCTGCCAGCGATCCTCGCGAGGTCGGTCGCGCCACCCTTGGCGAGGGTCGCGGTCTTCCCAGCGTCCTGCGTTCCGTCCTCCTCCTCAGCCATAGCCACGATCGTTGCGGTCAGGGCGTCGGCCGACCCTTCCTTCTCGCACGGCTCGTAGCTCTTGGCATTCGTTGGTGTTGTGGGTGTGGAGGTCGTGTTACACACAGTACCAGCTGCCCTTGAATGACTCGGGCTAATCTCTGCCCCGCTTGGTGTCTGGTTCTGCCGCGAGCACGGCAGCCCCCTTGCGCTTCATGTCCTTGGCCTTGGATTTCTTCTCTTCTGGGTCTATGGCTGGCAGCTCGAGGAGGGAAAGGCGCCCTTCCTCAGCCCTGGCGCACTTGGTTGCCAAGTTGAATAGCTCCAAGGAAGTGCACAGATCTTCATGCATCGCCAGCTCCTCCTTCATCTTGACGTCACGCACGCCGTCTGAGAAGGCTGAGATGATGGCTTCCACGGTCACCTTGGGAATCTTGAGACGTGCGTTATTGAAGCGCTAGATGTACTTCTGCAGGGTCTCCCCTGGTTGCTGCTTGATGCGGCGCATGTCGCTTACGGCAGGTGGCCGGTCGCGAGTACCTTGGAAGTTGGCGATGAAACGGGTGTGCATCTCATCCCAGGAGGAGATCGTGCCAGGGGCCAGGTTCAAGAGCCAGGTGCGGGCCCCGTCCTTGAGTGCCATGGGAAACCAGTTCGGCATGACCTTCTCATCCCCGTTGGCGGCTTCGATGCCCAGCTCGTAGAGTTGGAGGAACTCCACAGGGTCGGCCGTGCCATCGTAGCAAGGAGGCAGGTCTGGCTTGAACTTTTAGGGCCACGCGACACTTCATAGCTCGGTGGTGAAGGCGCGGCAGCCTGCTGTGGCCACGGGAGGCCTCTGGTGACGAGGAGCTTGGTCCTGCGGGCCCCCATGCGTTGCAGCTGGGAGCAGCGCGGGGTCTTGGCATGCTGGAACAAGAGTGTGGTTGCGCGACGAACCAGAGCAAGGAGCACTCGGGCAGCTTCTTGGGGGCGAGGAACCTCTTGGCAGCTCCGCTCTTGCTGCGCTGGCATCGGACGGAGCGGGTTCCGTCCAGGGGCCACGCGCCTTGGGGCCAGGGTGCCTTCTTGAGGGGGAAGCGGCTGAGGCGCCCCCGGAGCTTCATTGCCCGCGCAGGGCGGGGTGCGGTGCAGCGAGAAGGACGGCACGCGGGAGCCCCCTGCGGCGCGGACGAGCTCGGCGACGTGATCGAGCCACTCTTCATAGAAGTCGTCGACTGGGCGGTAGCGTAGGAGCTCATTTGCCGCGATGAGCGCAGCTCGAGCCTCCATGGCCGCGCGGGGCGCGTGGGACAAAGAACCAGCCGGGGCGAGCGAGGGATTGGCAGTGCGGCCGTCTCTCCTCATGGATGGATGCTGGGATGATGCTTGCTGCTCGTTCCCCGCCGGTCCGGTGGCGGCGTTGACGGCAGGCGACGAGGAACGGTGGGGGTGGCCGCCGACGGTGGCCGTCTGGGTGACGCGGGAAGCGAGAGCGGCTCGGTTCTCTGTGTGGGCCCGACGAGCGTCTGACATGGACGCGATGGTCGGTGAAGAACAGGGCGGCGGAAGACGAATTCCGGCGCAGCCCTACCTGGCGCGCCAAATGTCGGATTTCGGGTTCCGGCAGACCCTCTAGATTCGAACACTGGGGTGCGCGCGGAGATTTTGCCCTCTGCCTACCTGCACCTCACCACCTCGCTACGATCTAAGCAATCAAAGGAACAACACACGAGACACAGAGTTTATATGGTTCAGGCCACCATTGTGGTGTAATACCCTACTCCAGTGTGTGGTGTGGTGAATTGCCTCTTGGGCTGATGATGAACAATACAAGGAAGAACAGCCTCGCGAGGGTCTGTTCGTGGCTGGTGCGATGAACTACTTGGGGGAGTTTAGTCGCTCTCTCTACTGGTTTCCTGGTGAGGATCCGATCTCTCTACCTCGTGGGTGGCTAGTGCTATTTATAGGAAAAGGCCCTGGGCCTCTTCCCAAATATTGAGCGGCAAGGGCGCCAACAATTGGCCATTTTAAAGGGGAACATCTAATACACTTATCCTGACTAAAGTTGGTCCTCGCCTACCAAAGGCTCTGGTGGTGATGCCTTCCTGGGCTCCATGATGACTTCCTTCCAGCCGTTGCGACGGTCTTGGTCTTGTTGCACCGAAATGGATGCCTTTGCTTGATGCTCTCGCCTGCGCTTGCTCCCTATACACCAAGGAGGAAAGAAGAACACTGCGCGGGCTGGCGCCCGCCTGGCGCCCTTGGTCGTCATGGCTTGCGTCATGGGCACCTCGTGAGGTACCCCGCCTTGATCTCTCCGCCTCCTCGCGAGCCAGCCTGATGAGGTCGTGCCTGAGGAAGCTTCCTGTCATCCGCCCCGCGAGGCTTGGCCCCTCGCGAGGGTGTTGAGCTCGTGCTGATGAAGATGGGCCATCCTGGGCCGCCCCTTGAGCCACGCCGCAGGCCGCAGGCAGGCAAGTCTGGGGACCCCCGTTCCCAAAACGCCGACATATACCCCTCCGAAAAAAGATCTAGGCTTTCGCATGGAAGTCGATGCAGGGCTGGAGTTCGCCGAAGTTTGCACCGGAGTAGACGGGGAAGATGTCGGGGAGGTGGATCCGGGCCAGATCTGGCCGGAGGCAGGGGAGAGGCGACCGGGGAGGCGCGGACGGCGAACGGTCAGCGGCGGCAGCACGCGACCGGCGGTGGGGTTCCACGGGGCGGCGCGGGCGCTCCGGAGGGGTGGCGGTGACGGGCGGCGACGAGGCGACAGCGGGGCACGGGCGCACGACGGCGCTGGACGCCGGCGGCGGGAGGCGGGGCGGCTCTGGCAGGAGCGGAGGGCGCTCTAGCCCGGCGCGGCTCGGGCGGGCCGGCCTCGGGCCTCGCGGGTCCGCGGCGGCGCTTGCCACGCGGCGGCCCGAGAGAGGCTGGGAGCGGCGGCGTGGGGACGGGCGGACATGTCCGGACATGGGGGGGGATGTCCGGCGGCGCGAGGGGAAGGGGGCTAGGGTTTGGACTGCGAGATTTTTCGTGGGGAGGTGTTTATTTATAGGTATAGGGAGCTAGGAGGGTCCAAATGAGGTGCAGTTTTCGCCCACACGATCACGATCGAACGACCGAGAGCATGGAGGGGGTTTGGATGGGCTCATGGGGTGTGGTGAAGAGGGGCTGGGCTGCAAAGAGAGGGGGGTTTCGGGCTACGCGATTAACCGTTGGGGCATCAAACAACCTCCAAATGGAACGAAATTTGATGGGCGGTCTACTGGTGATGTACCAAGGCCACTCGGCAAATCTCGGCCCATTCTGAGAAACTTTTTCTCCCCCTCACTAAACAAGGTCTGAGAGGGGCGACGGGCGCGTGTGAATTTAGTTGGGCTCAGAACGGACAACGGAGAGAACCAGGGGAACCCGGACGGATGCAAGTTTTGAAAAGCATGCAGATGAAATGCAGATGATGACATGGCAAAATGCAACATGCAAGCAACTGGCATGGCAACTATGGCGAATAACTGGAAGACACCTGGCGCATCAGATCCAGGGCATTACAACTCTCCTCCACTAACAGGAGATCTCGTCCCAAGATCTTAGGAACGATACGGAAGGGAAAGAGGATGAGGTGAAGTAAGACCAGAAGAAAGAAGATAAAAAAGTTGTGAGAACTCGGGTAGAAAATAGGAATGACGATTATGAAGAGAATGAAAAGCTCAAGAAAAAGATAGATTCTGAAACCACTCCGGTTAGAACAAGCTAGGAAAGGAATAAGAATGGAAGAATTTAGGCAGCACTCCGGCTGAAAATGGAAGGAAATAAAACATGAACTTCACAAGATGGGATGGCACTTGATGAGATGAACAACGCAATGCCTCCGGAAGAATTGAAAGAATGGAATGAAAAGAACTTATAAGGAAGCGTTGAACGGAGTTGTTGAGAAAATCAACAACGAAAGAATAAGCTTGTTGTGGAATTATCAAAAACAACTCAAAACTTGAGGTGAAATTATACCACAACCGATGTCTGAATAGCTGAGAAGAACGAAGAAATGCAAAACTCCACTTCAGAAGAAAATGGAGAATTATTTGCACTTCGAGACGCGAGAACAAAAGATACTTGAACTCCTCCAACAAGAATCTTGATGAAAACTTGAAGAATGGATTAAATCATGAAGAACCGTCATGAAGAACTCCGGTGACAAAAGGATGATGAGATAGAATGAAGGATGAAAGAATAAGATTAAAGCTTGCGGTGATTTAGATGGAGGTTCCGACGAAATGGCCGAGGAAATTTGAACTCCGGAAAAGAAAAAGATGAAAACACTTGGACCAAGAATTAATTCATCAAGAACAAACTTCGAAGGAAGGGATTACTCACTTGGATGAAATAAGAATAAGACTTATTGTATGCCTATCCTTCTTCAAATTTAATTGATGACAACCAGATTTTTGCATACACTTATTCCTCTTGAAAAGGATTGAGAAGTGACATATCGCAAACTTGAGAACGTCTTCATGAACCACCGGTAGGATTGGAAAGAACGAATGGATTAAAATGATAATCAAGGAAAAAGAATCTTGAATGAACCACCATAAGAATTCGAAAATGATTGATGAAGGAGAATGAATCACTGGGAAGAATTAGAAGACCCAGTATGCTAGAGGGGATTTAGAGGCAAAAGAACAAAGGGATAACGAGCTGATAAAGAATACTTGACAGATGCACCGGGATAAGTAGAGAACGATAGCTAGAATGATGGCCTCCGGTGAAAACAAATGGAAAAACAACTCCTAACATACTCTGGATGGTTAAAAAAAGGAATATCTGACAAGTGGAATAATTTGAGAGGATAACATGAAGATTTGGAGGAAAAACTCTTCTTCGGTCTTCAAATGACGACGAGAAACACCACGAAAATTACTAAGATACTCCAGGAGAATGAAAAAGAGGAAGTGTTGAACCAAAGATGAAAAGAATTCAAAATTTATCTAGGAGAAGGCATGTGACTGACGGGATCCATTCTTACGTCACACTTGAAAAGAATTTGAGAATAACTCCGGGAGAATTAAAAGAGTCAGGTAAGATCCTGGGAAAAGACCTGTGGGTTAGGGCCCACTGAAGAGAAAAATACGGTTGGAAAGGATTGTTGAAGAGATAGATGATGCACTGGAACAATTAAAATATTTGAATGAGGTGACAACCTCGAATTACTACAAACACAGACGAACTCCTGAGATGTCTTGAGCACTCCGGAAGGATAAACTGGTGAGTGGCGAACGAGCAGGGAAAACACTTGATCCCAGGAAAAGAATGAGATCAACCTGAAAAACTTGAATTGAGTCCACCGGAAAAGAGATGAAGAATGTCCACTGTTGAGGATATAAGTACTGAGTGTAAACCGCCCAGGAGGGGCCGGTTCACGCTCATCTATATTGAAGCCCATGAAGACAAAGAAGATGGCGCTTTACTGTTAAAGCTAAGAGCCCCAGAGCCCAAAGGCGGATTAGGGCCCATAGTTGTAAACCGCTATAGTTGTATAACTTGTATTGTAAGTTAGGGAAAGGGAGAGACCGAGTCGGACACTTGTATGAGACGGCCTCGGGACTCTGTAAACCGGCCGGATGTCAACCTGTGTATATAAAGGGATGACCCGGCGGCGGTTCAAGGACAGGAAAACAACAACTCGAGAGATAGGTAAAGCGAATTCGCTCCCTTCTCATCGAGTTCAATCAATCCCACAACAACTGGATCATAGGCTTTTACCTTCACCGCAAGGGGCCGAACCAGTATAAACTCCCCGTGTCCTTTTTTCCGGTTTAACACCTTCAAGCTAATCTTGTTGCGATGGCTCCACGACTAAGTCCTTTCATTAGGACATCTGACGTGATATTTCCAGGACAGTTGGCGCCCACCATGGGGCTATCGCACGATGGGTTCGAGTTCTTGAAGGGCAACTTCGAGGGACTCAAAGGGTACGCGGTTGGCCGGATGACCAAGAGTCATCGCGACAAACTCTACATCGACGACGAAGGCTGGGGCCCCGAGGCTGGCTCAATTGAGTACGGGTACCGGGTCCCCTTCGGAGGAATTCATGTCTTCATCGGCAATATCGATGAACCGGGCCCTGAGCCGGACATCTGCACCGACCTCGTCGAGACAGCTCAGCATGCAAGCCCTGCCCGGTTTCAGCCTGCCATGAAGCGGGCGTTCCTAGGATGCATCCATGGTACTGAATCTGAACCATTATCTGATGGTGATACGGCTATCTACTCCGACGGCGAATCATCTACCGGAGAAACCGAGTCGTTGTATCAAGTTGAGGGTGGCCTGTTTGGGGTTATTCCGATGGCAACAGTATTCCGGACCCCTTTGAACCGCCGAATCGGGTTGCAATCTTCATGGCCGGAACACGGCCCACCTTGCAATCTTCATCCACAACAGCAATGATGTCCGGGTCAACAGCCGTGGCAGGAGGCCCCGTGCGCCGACCGACTCAAGTTATTTCCGATCTATTGGATGCCTGGGCGACCTTGTTAACCACGGCAGTCACCCCGGAGACACAGGATCGGCATAATGCAGAGGTTACCAAGCTAAAGGACCAGATAACACAGGCCAAGGAGGACCTGTCAGCTGAGGAAGTTAGGATGGCTGAGGAACGGGCCACTTTAGATGCCCAGTCACAGCAGATCCAGGCGCAGAAGTACCGGCTTATGTTGGAAGTACCGGTCTCGTCTGCCGCCGGTCTATGAAGGACTGAATCTCTTCAATATGCCGAGAGCCGGGCCAAGTAATCTGGCAGCAGTAAACCGGACCAAGGCACCTGGGGCAGCGCCGGATCAACCACGGATAACGGACCCGCCTCAACGGGCGGATAACCCACCGCAATACGTATCGACGCCGCCGGGTCATTTTTCTAGCCCTTTGGATAACATGATTGCTGCGGCATCTCGCCTGACAGCTATTCCAATGGAGGGTGATTCGCTGACAGCGGTTGAGACGCGACGGGCCAGGGATCTTCTTCAAACCATTGTTGTGCAACAGCAGTCTTATTCCTATAGCCGAGACAGAATCCATTCAACCCATCGTCCGAGCAAAAGTTATAGAAGGCATATGGACGAACCGGAGATGTCAATCAGTGCGCGGCGCCATAATGCCCCTCGAGGGCCTAATCTAGCGCGTGGGGGTGCAAATGCTCAGGACGTAGTGGATAATGGCAGAGCGCGAAGGGAGGCCACATTAGCAGCACAATACGCAGGTCATCATCAACCCGCCCCGGTTCAACCAGCGGCGCCAGTAGAAAGAGGACTTGCCTTCAGCTCCTGGGGAGTGTCGTGTCTCATCCCGGCTCTCCGCAATGTGCGGTTGCCCAAGGATTTTAAGGGTCTGCGTAAAGTGTCTAATTATACTGCCGATCAACCCCTCGAGGTGTGGGTTGAAAGTTATGAAATGGCAATGGAGATGCTAGATGTGGATGAAGCAGCATGTGCAAAATACTTCACCATGATGTTGGAAGGGACAGCCCGCACTTGGTTAAAGAGCCTACCCGCTAACTCCATCGGGTAATGGGACCAATTGAAGGCCTGGTTTATAGCGAATTTCAAGGATATGTGCAAACAACTCATGTCCATTGTGGATCTAGATGCCTGTGTTCAAGGGGAGAACGAGTCAACAACTCATTGGAAGCGCCGGGTTTCAGAAGTCCTGCATTCGTCGGACCGCATCAATGCTGACACAGTGATTGTAACATTGGAGCTTAATTGCCAGTTTAAGTCGTTGAAGATGAAATTAGGACGGCTCAAACGCCACTTCAATGGCATGGGAACGCTTATGGCAGCCTTGGTTAAGTATGCCGATTCTGATAATACCAAGGATCCCGATTCTAGCGAGGAGAAACCGAAGAAGGGAAAGAAGAACGGCGGTGCGAAGGGACAGCAGCATAACCAAGGGAGCCATGGGAACAATGGTAAGCGCTAAGCGGATAATTCGGATTTTTGTGGCTAACACCAATGTACAGGGCAATACACAGCGTCATAAGAGTAAACCGCCCCAGCACGATGGAGGCATGAATCTGGAGCGTTTGTTAAACCAGCCCTGCCCAAAGCATAGGACGAAGGAGACTCCGGCCACGCACCTCTAGAAGGATTGCTTCATTATGAAGGAGTTCAAAAATTCTGATCTCTTCCGGTATGATTAGGGTCCATCTGGCGGTTCAGTTCTAGGATTTCACGGGCCGGGTTACGGTGGCGGCGGTTCAAACTCTGGATTTCAGAATAACCAGGGCAACCAGAACAACCAAGGTGGTCACAATCAGCAGAATAATCAGGGGAATCAGCAGCACTCGGGTTACCAGAGCAACCCGAAGCAGTTAAATGGTGGACAGTATCATGTCTTCACTACTAGTCTGTGCAAGCGCGATCAGAAGCTTCATAAAAGGGCAGTAAATTCTGTTGAACCAGCAGTGCCCCATTATCTGCGCTGGTCTGAACAGCCCATTGTTTGGAGCCGGTAGGATCATCCGCCCCGGGTTGACAACCCTGGCCATCTAGCTTTGGTGGTTGCGCCACAGGTTGGAGGTTATAAGTTCACCAAGTTGCTCATGGATGGAGGAAGCAGTATTAATATCCTGTATTACGAAACCTTCCGGCGTATGGGGTTAACAGATAAGAATCTTAAACCGTCAAACACCGTTTTCCATGGTGTAGTGCCTGGTAAATCGGCTTACCCAGTCGGTAAGATAGCTCTGGAGGTGGTTTTTGGTGATGATCATGATTCAAGGTCAGAGACGGTGACCTTCGAGCTGGTTAAAATCCAAAGTCCGTACCATGCCTTGTTTGGACGACCAGTTTATGCTAAATTCATGGCAAGGCCGTGTTATGTTTATCTACAGCTCAAGATGCCGGGTTATAAGGGGACCATCATGGTTCATGGTAACCGCAAGATTGCTCTGGAGTGTGAGGAAAGTGATGCGGCCTATGCTGAGTCAGTTTGTGCAATGGAGGAGTTGAAGTTCTATAAGGACAACGTTGATCTGGCAGATATGACTTCTCTAAAGAAGCCCACTACAGATCATGATCCGGTTTTGAAGTTTAAATCGGCTGATGAGAATAAATTGGTTGACTTTCTTCCTGGCGATTCATCCAAGCAGTTCAGCATCAGCGTCAACTTGGATCCAAAATAGGAAAGTGCGCTCATCGAGTTCATTCGCGAGAACCGGGACATCTTTGCATGGAAACCTTCTGACATGCCAGGCGTACCAAGGGAATTCGCTGAGCACATTCTTAATATTGATCCGAAGTTCAAACCGGTCAAATAGTTTCTTCGCTGCTTTAATAAAGAGCGGCGTAAAGCCATTGGTGAAGAGGTAGCTCGGCTGTTGGCAGCAAGGTTTATTGTGGAGGTGTTTCACCCTAAGTGGTTGGCTAATCCGGTGCTGGTTCTTAAGAAAAACGACACTTGGCGTATGTGTGTGGACTACACAGATTTGAACAAAGCTTGCCCAGCTGATCCCTTTGCCCTCCCTCGTATTGATCAAATCATCGATGCTACGGCGGGTTGTGAGCGTTTGAGTTTCTTGGATGCTTATTATGGATATCATCAGATCAAGATGGCAGTTAAGGACCAGGAGAAGACAACTTTCGTCACTCCATTTGGAGCCTTCTGTTATGTGTCTCTGCCCTTTGGGCTCAAGAGTGCCCAAGAAACTTATCAGCATTGTGTGCAGAATTGTCTTCATACACATATTGGGCGCAATGTTCATGCTTATGTGGATGATATTGTGGTAAAATCCAGGAAAAAGGAGACATTGATAGATGACCTCAAGGAGACCTTTGATAATCTTCGGGTTTATAAGATGATGCTCAATCCGAACAAATGCATCTTTGGTGTTCCGGCAGGCAAGCTCCTAGGTTTCCTAGTATCTAACAGGGGCATTGAGGCTAATCCGGAAAAGATTAAAGCTATTACGTCTCTCGCTAAACCGGCATGCATCAATGATGTTCAACATCTGGCGGGTCGTATTGCGGCCTTGAGCCGGTTCATCAGCAGGTTGGGAGAAAAGGCGATCCCTCTATATCAGATGCTGAAGAAGACAGACAATTTTGTCTGGAATGATGCTGATGATGCGGCGTTTGAGGACTTAAAGAAGCAGTTGGCTGAACCGCCGGTCCTTGCTGCTTCGGTTAATAAGGATCCACTGTTGTTATACGTGGTTGCTAAAGCTCGGGCTGTCAGTGCAGCCATTGTGGTGGAACGCAAGGAGGCTGGGAAGGAATATCCAGTTCAAAGGACGGTTTATTATATCACTGAAATGCTAATTGAGTCAAAGCAAAGATATCCGCATTGGCAGAAGCTAGTGTATGGGGTTTTCATGGCAAGTCGGAAGCTTAAACAGTACTTTCAGGGCCATCCCATCATAGTGGTCAGTTCTGCTCCCTTGGGGGATATAATCCAGAACAGGGAGGCAACTGGCCGGGTTGCTAAGTGGGCTATTGAGCTTGGACCACACGGTTTGAAATACATACCTCGCACAGCCATCAAGTCTCAGGCTCTTGTGGATTTCATCAATGACTGGACAGAGTTGCAGCCACCGGAAGACAATCCGGATAGCACATACTGGACTATCCACTTTGACGGGTCCCAATAATTGGAGGGCTCGGGGCTGGAGTTGTCCTTACTTCCCCTCGAGGTGATAAAATTGGTTATGTTCTCCGGTTAATGTTTCCCTGTACTAACAATGCAGCAGAGTACGAGGCCTTACTCCATGGTCTTCGAGTGGCTAAGGAAATGAACTTAAGTCGGGTACGATGCTTTGGAGACTCCGATCTAGTGGCTCAGCAACTTTCAGGTACTTGGGATTCCAAGGATCCACTCATGGCGGCTTACCAACGCGAAGTGGATATTGTGGCTGGTTATTTCAAGGGTTATCAGGTTGAGCACATTGATTGGCGCAAGAATCAAGCAACAGATGCTTTAAGCCGGTTGGGATCTCAACGTAAACCGGTACCACCCAATACCTTTCTGGATATCCTGCATAAACCGTCTATTAAATTGCCTTTAGAGGAGGATTTAGCTATTCCTGATCCAGAGGCACAGTTGGTTGCCGCTTTACATGTAATTCCGGATTGGACGGTTCCGTATTTGGCGTATATGAACCGAGGCGAGTTACCAGAAGATGAAGTTCTGGCCAGGCAGATAGTACGGCGATCAAAGTCCATGGTTATTCACAATGGCGAGTTACATCATTGCAGTGTTTCAGGCGTGTTCCAACGTTGTGTTTCTCCTGACGAAGGCCAAGAGATTTTGCGTGAGATCCATGAAGGAGATTGTGGTCACCACACCGGTTCAAAATCCTTGGTTGTTAAGGCTGTTCGCCATGGTTTTTATTGGCTAACGACTCATGCTGATGCTGAGGACCTGGTAAAGCGGTGTGATGCTTGTCAGAAGTTCTCATGACGAGCTCATGTTCCGGATCAAGAGCTACGGATGATTCCAATCACTTGGCCGTTTGCTACTTGGGGGCTTGATATGGTGGGTCCTTTTAAGCGGTCCAAGGATAAGAAGACCCACCTGTTGGTGGCTGTTGACAAATTTACGAAATGGGTTGAAGTGAGCCCGTAAGCAAGTGTGATGCAACCACGATGGTTCAATTCATTAAGAAGGTGATCTTCCGCTTTGGCTTTCCACACAGCATCATCACGGATAATGGCATGAACCTGTCTAAAGGAGAGATGGAGGACTTCTGTCAAAGAGAGCATATCCGGCTTGATGTGTCATCAGTGGCACACCCTCAGTCCAATGGACAAGCTGAGCGAGCAAATCAGGAAATCTTAAAGGGCATCAAGCCCCGGCTTATGGTTCCTTTGAAAAGGACGCCGGGTTGTTGGGTGGAGGAATTACCATCTGTGTTATGGAGCATAAACACCTCCCCAAATCGGTCTACAGGTTACACACCTTTCTTCATGGTTTACGGGGCAGAGGCGGTCCTTCCAAGTGATATTCGTCATGACTCGCCCCGGGTTGCCAATTATGTTGAAGCGGACAATGAGCAAGCACGGCAAGAAGCACTGGACCTGTTAGATGAAAAGCGGGACATGGCGCTGGCTCGTTTGGCGGTTTATCAGCAAGACCTGTGGCGTTATCACAGCCGCTGGGTTAAAACAAGAACCTTTCAAGAAGGCGATTTAGTGCTCCAGCTCATCCATGATCAGACCGATATGCACAAGTTATCCCCATCTTGGGAAGGGCCCTTTGTGGTCAGCAAGAATCTGCACAATGGATCATACTACCTCATCGACGTTCGAGAGCACAAAGACTCACGCAAATCGGAGGAGGAGACCTGTCAGTCGTGGAATATAGGTCATCTTTGGCCTTACTACACCTGAGCCATAGGCTCTTCTTATGTACATATTTTGACAATGTATATATTATGATCAATAAAATAAACCGGCATCCTTGCTATAAGCAGGGTCTCTGCTGCTTTTTCCAATATCTTCTGATTAGATGGGGCTTCAGCTGACAAAGCAGAGTTCTACCTATTAATCCGGCTATCACGCCACAATATAGTTTGGGAGCTTCACACCCAAGGGGCCAAAGAGAGTCTGTTTGCTATGCACAGCTCAAACATAGGCACCCATTGAGCACAACTCACAAAGTTACTTGGGGGATCTTTGTGCAACGCAACAAAGAGTTTGAAAGGACCCTTGTAATATGCTATCAAGCACGGGTTGGAAGCCTGGTGTATTCACCTAAAACCTTGGGTTAACCTGCCGTTATCAAGTAAGCCACTCCTATCCAGGTAATCTTGACATGACCGGCCGAACGTTTGACAAGTCAATCTTATTCAGACCCTGAACTTGTCAAAGTTAAAACAACGATTAGTTAGTTGGAGGCCCATCTTGAAAGGCTTTGCAAAATGGTTTAACTCGGCGGCCTGGCAGCCCATGAAAAGCCTCGAATTTGGGCCTGGCAGCCCTTGAAAAGCCTCGACTACATGGTTTTTATTTATCTGCTCCAAAGAGTTTTTTTCTTTTGCTAAGATTTTATGTTGAATTGGCGTCTATTGACCCGGCTTGGCTATCAGTCATCATAATAACCCGGTGTTTGTTCACCCGGCTTGGCTTTCAGCTACAAGTTGTCAGACCATATTCATTATTAAACCGGTGTTTCATAACCCGGTCTGGCTTTGATTACATGTCGCCAGGATGATCATCCGGTGTTCATCCCAACCCGGTATGACTTATTATATACCAGCACTGCATGGTGGGAGCTATCAACACTCAAGATTTGGGTTCTCACCCTTATTACTACACAAGTTGGTAAACCAACGATGTGGTTCATATCACAGATATGATATATTTCATATGTTATTGCTTTACAGCCTTGGTTATAAAAACTCTGGTTCTGTATTGGATATCATAACCCGTCCGGCGGTAAACCGCCAGGACACATTTAAGTTTTCCAGTTGCAGAAGGCGGGATTATATGAAAAGTACAAAGGCATATGAGCGAGCATAACAACAATCATAAAGGATTACAATATCATGTAGCAGTGCACAATGGCACAAGATCAAAGTATTTCAACTAGCCTATTACAAGGCGTTTTGATGCCCAAAAACAATAACTGTTTGTTGCATCACCCAAAGTCTGCGAAGCTACAACTAGCTGCTGGATTATGACTCGTCGCCAGGCTTACGAGAAGTTGACGGATCATCTTGCGCCGTTTCAACCTCCTCCTCACCCTTTGGCTGGAAGTCAATGGTGGTCCAATCAATCCTGGTTAAGGCTTGGAAGACAGCTTCATGACTTATAAGATTGGACGGTTCAACGTCAGGGGCATAGGTGTGCTTACGGATTGGCGGGATAAGATTTTGCGCTTCTTTCACAGCTGCATCAACCCATTTGTTATCTGCATCATAGCTGGACCGATGAACCAACAAGTCAACCTCTTCAGCCAATTGGCTTGCCAGAGGGTGCATCTCCTTTGTTAAGGCTTTGAGAGCTTCAGTATGAAATTCTGACCCGTCTTCTTGTTCGCCTGGATAGCCCTTTGCAATAGCTTCCAGATCAAGATCTGCAATCCAAGCTTTGGCCCGAGTCAGTGTTGTTAAAGGGCCAGCTCTTGCAGTGGATCGTTTTACCTCTTCTATCTGGGCAGGGGTCATAGATAATTTGGCCAGCGTGTCCTTGATCAAGGTTGGTGCCGGTTTATTGTATGAGGATGCACAGATGACTCGCTAAGCGCCGGTATATAGTTGTTCTATCAACGTGTGGGCCACTTTTAACTTCATCCGCATATCCGAGCCCAGATGAGCAACACGACCACCTGCAACGGTTTAAGAATTTGCTGTCAAACCTGCAATTTCAAAGATGTTTCAGCAAGGTTCTTACAAAATGTACTTACCAAATATTGCAGAAGTCATAGCATTGACTTGATGCTTTAGCCCAGATAGTTCTTCCGCCACCGGTTTAAGAGCTGGTTTGGCATCTTCAGACCGCTTTAACAGAGCAGCCTTCTCGGTTTCCCAGACCGCCCGCTCGATTTTGAAACCATCCTTTAATTGCTCCATGACAGTAAAAGCACCCTTCAGTTCATCTTTGGCCTTGGAGGGTTCTGCTTGCTGGGACTTGATATTCTCTTGAAGATCGGTAATTTGGAAACTTTGTTGCTTATGTCAGCCTGCAAAAGATAGATGATGAAGATGTTAATATTTTTCTAAAAGTCCCAAGCATATAACCAGTTATACACTTGGCACTTGGGGGCTAATGCGGATTGCTTCTTTTCTGGCTGTTATTTAAAGTCCCAAGGCTCAATACAAGTATTAATCTGGGCACTTGGGGGCTAATGTGTAATTGATCAGAAAAATTAAAGGCAAAGGAATTCAACAAGGACAAAGTTTTCAACAAAAAGTCCTGGTTCATCTTGACAAGATAAACCGGCCCTTGGGGGCTACACAGTTGAAGTCTTTTTTATCTAAAAGTCCTGGTTCATCTTGAAGAGACAAACCGGCCCTTGGGGGCTACAGTGGAGTTCATATGCAGGGGTTTGGAATGGAAGTTACCTCATAGTGTTCTTTCATCATGTTGACTAAACCGGCCTCATAGTCACGGCTTGTGTACACGCGGTTTAGAAATCCGGAATGAAGCTCCTGAGCACTAAGATGAGCATAGCTTGTCAAATCAGTCTTCCATTTTCCTTTCTCCATAGCAGTAGATTCCACTTTGGCACTATGCTTGGACAAAGCGACAGGGTTGCCAGGAGAGGTGTGGCCAAACCCGGTAATCACAACATCATTAGTTGCTGTATTCGAGCTCGCCAATTTATCTGAGGCTTTGGCTGGGCTAGGTGGATCAGCAACTGGACTTGGAGGGTTGGCAATTGGGCTTGGGGGATCAGCATGAGGACTAGCCGGGTTGACTTCTGGCGGATCAACATAAATATCTTGACCTTGGGGTACAGGATCATCTATAGAAATATCAGCATCTCCACCAGCACCTTCTGCGGTCCTCTCCGGTTCAAACTCCCCAGTGGGAGCATTTGTTTTTGCCTTCGTGTTGAGTTGGGCTTTGGCGCTGCAAAATAGCAAACAGATGGTTAATATGGTAAACCGGTCCAAGAAAGTAAAGTCAAGAATATCATACTCACCCAGGGACGGTCTTGAGAGGAGGCATTTGTGTGGTAGATGAGTCGCCAGAAGAGGAATTTGAAGTCACCTGATAATTCGAATCATACGGATTAAGTGGGTATCGGAAGCAATCCGCCAAGGGATAAGATTTATTAGAAGAACAAGAGACCTCTGGACGACGCTTCCGGTTTGGTGTGTGTGGTAAACCAGAAGAAGTGACTTGCTGGCCGTTGTGCCGGGTTGGGCGACGACCTTCATGTTGTTATGTCTTCAAAGAAAATTGTGGATCCAAATGAGCAAGAGGATGTGATCGTTTTACTTTCCAGACTGCGCGGCGAATTTTTTGTATCGGCACATGATCTGAATCGGAGGAAAGAGAGATTACCTCTACATGATCAGCACGGCTGGCTTCCGCATCATCCTGATAATGGTCATTGTCAATAAGATATATTAGAAATCAACCAAGGGAGTCAAGTTCTACCTCTGACTCTGAGTCGTCAACATCTTCGGGCAGATCAGAAGACTCGGCGGTTTTCTTCTTTGTTGATTTCTTTGTGGCCTTGCTCTTGGCACGAGGAGCTCTCGCCGGTTTGTCTTGAGGTTTTGCCGGTTTATCTTGAGTCTTCTTCTTCCAGAATAGATCTTTGGCCTGTAGGAATAAACAGAAGGCTATCAGAATGAGTTAAAAGGAGGACGGATTAAAAATAGAAGGATAAAACTCTTACAGCTGGCGGTTTGTTCTTGACATAAAAGGGACGCAGCCCGGTTTTGCTGCATTCAGAGATCGGTTCATCCAGCATCTTCTTCACGGAATCAGTGACCTCTTCATAAGCCATCTGTATTTCAGTATGCCGTTGAGGATCTTTGACATCCCCAGTGTATTCATGCATTAAACTGGGGCGGCGGCTTAAGGGCGGGATACTCCATCAAACCCAGCAACGGACAAGGTCAATGCTAGTTAAAACGTTTGCAAGGAAAGCCCGGAGTTTAGCAAGTTGTGATGCATATGTTTGTCGTTTTTTGGCAGTAAGCCGCTGAGGCAGTGGGTGTTCATTGCTGAGTCAGTGAGCGCGGTAACCCAACAAAGGACTTTCATCAGCAGGTGCAATGTTCCGACAGTAGAACCACGTTTGATTCCAATCCTTTGGGTGGCTGTGATGTTTGGCATGAGGAAAATTAACTTCTTTCCTTTTTTGGATCGACACTCCACCAAGTTCAGTATTGGGGTCGTCAGAAAATTCAGTACAGCGGTTCAAGTGGAAGAAGTCTCTGAAAAGCTCAACAGTCGGTTCTTCTTGCAGATAAACTTCACAGAAGACTTGGAAGTTGCAAATATTGGACACATAATTCGGTCCAATATCTTGAGGGTGGAGTTGGAAGCTGGCAAGCACATTCCAGAAAAACTTTGATCCGGGAGGGCTAAATCCCCGGTCCAGATGCTGCATAAACACGGCCACTTCTCCTTCTTGAGGTTAAGGAGGGTTCTCAGTACCAGGGACTCGCCAATGAATGATTTCCTTCTTGGCTAAAGCGCCAGTCAGGACATACCCATTAAGCTGCTCTTCTTTGATCCGGGAAGGAACCCAATTGCAAGAAGCAAATTCTTTGGCCATTTTTTTACGACAAACTGTAAAGGAAGTACAAAAGCCGGTTCAAGATTCAAGATTGATGTGCATAAACCGGTGTTAAACTGGGGGGTTTAATCAGAGCGTGTATGCACGTTAAACCGGATATTGATGCTCAAGTCAAGTTGGCGGTTTAAGTGAGGGCTAATGGTACCTGGCGGATTATCATTTTCTAAAAAGTTAAACCGCCTACAGTGGAAGAAGCAGATCTGAAATTCATTAAGTGCTGAAGAAACAGGTTTAGCAAGATGGTATTATATTTTTGGATCTACCGCGGCCTAGTAAAGAAAATTTTCTGAGCCCTAAAAATGGTGATAGAAGAATAGAAAGGAGCCAGATGAGATTTGTTCGTGATCCTAAAGATATTATGCGGAGGCGAAATAAACTAAAAGCTTCGGCCGTAGAAGAAACAGGTCAAGTTGATCTAGATTCAATAAGATAGTAAGGGCAAAGTAATGAGCACGGACGAACACTGATGAACACAAACGAGCACCGAAACCATAATGCAGATCTAGGGTTGAGGGAGAAAGGCTTACCGGATTCACAGGAGCACCAAAGGAGAGCCGCGAATCTCTGGTGCGCTCAGGTTGATGCAGCGGCCAGGGATGATGTAGAGCTTCAAGGTCGACGTCGGCGGCGGAGTTGTCGGGCTTGAGCGTTGAGAGGAAGAAGAAGAAGTGCGGAAGGTAAAAAGGGAAGGACCCCTGAGCTTATTTATAAGCCGAATGGATGAAGTAGGCAAGCACGAGAATCGAGGAGCCGAAGCAGTAAAATGGGGCGTAGTTGTCGCCTCGATCTTCGAAAGTTAATTAATGAAGGGAATCTTTATAATCTTTTTATACAGAGATGACATCATGACAATTTACTACAATTTCAGAAGATGGTGTCATGGCGGTTTATCAAAGTTTACAGGGAGAAGACATCATGGCGGTTTACGAGGATCGTAAGAAGATGTTCACGGAATTTTTCTAAGTATTGAAGATTGACATGAACAGGTTCAAATCAATCTGGGGCCTAATGTTGAGGATATAACTACTGAGTGTAAACCGCCCAGGAGGGGCCGGTTCACGCTCATCTATATTGAAGCCCATGAAGACAAAGAAGATGGTGCTTTACTGTTAAAGCTTAGAGGCCCAGAGCCCAAAGGCGGATTAGGGCCCATAGTTGTAAATTGCCATAGTTGTATAACTTGTATTGTAAGTTAGGGAAAGGAAGAGACCGTGCCGGACACTTGTATGAGCCGGCCTCGGGACTCTGTAAACCGGCCGGGTGTCAACCTGTGTATATAAAGGGACGAACCGGTGGAGGTTCAAGGACAGGAAAACAACAACTCCAGAGATAGGTAAAGCGAATTCGCTCCCTGCTCATCGAGTTCAATCAATCCCACAACAACTCGATCGTAGGCTTTTACCTTCACCGCAAGGGGCCGAACCAGTATAAACTCCCTGTGTCCTTTGTTCCGGTTTAACCCCTTCAAGCTAATCTCGTTGCGATGGCTCCACGACTAAGTCCTTTCATTAGGACATCTAATGTGATATTTCCACGACATCCACCGAGACGAGAATTCACCGGTTGAAACAATTGGTGAAAGACTAAAGAGGCTCCACACGAATGAAATTGATGCTCGAAACAGACTCAGGCTCCGGGAAGAAGAGGGTGGGAGGGCGGGAAAAACAAAGGCAACTTGGAAGGGGAAAACCGATGAATAATTTCAAGAGGAAACACCGGTTGAAAGAATGCAGATGCTTCGCACGAGTAGGATGGATACTCGATTACGGACTCCGGCTCCGAGGAGAAAAGGGGGTGGGCGGTTGGGAAAAGAAGACAATTGAGGACGACATTGAGATAGAACCGAGGATTGATCTCATAAAACAAAGAGGGTCGAATCGTCTTGACGAGAAAATGCACCGGATGAAAAGAGCTGAGAACCAACGAACGGAAAACCAATTGCGTGATCTTAAAGAAAAATTTGAAGGGGAAGAGGAGTGACTCAAAACACCTATGTCAAGATTCCTCACCAGAGCGACAAAGGGGTTGAGGAGTAAAAAGAATTCCTACTCTCCGATATAACTAGACTCCGAAAAACAATTTTCTTCTAGACTCGACAGCGGCCAAGCTACACGGTCAAACAAGGAGGGCTCCTAAGGTCGGTCAAGGCTCTGATACCAACTTGTCACGCCCAATATGCGACCCTATCCGAGAGGAACTCGAAGATCCCACCAAGGATAGACCCGCATATTGAAACACTTTTGGAAGGTGGATATCATTACATCGTACCATTACAAAATAGTTGGGGATACATACAAGAGGCATACAATGCCACACGAATACAACATCATCATACATAAGAGCATCATCCGACTATGGATCAAACACAAACAGAAACTCAAACGACATCCACGCTGCTAGCCCAGGCTGCCGACCAGGAACCTATCCCCTGATCGAAGAAGAAATAGAAGAAGAACTCCAAAACAAGCAAACATCGCTCTCGCGTCATGATCATTGCAAAACCTGTACCTGCAACTGTTGTTGTAGTAATCTGTGAGCCACGAGGACTCAACAATCCCATTACCATGGGTATGAAGACTAGCAAAGCTTAAAGGGTATGGAAAGGATAAGTGGTGAGGTTGCAGCAGTGACTAAGCATATATGGTGGCTAACATACACAAACAAGAGCGAGAAAAGAACCAACGGAATGGTCGATAAGCTAGAAGTGATCCTGAAACTACTTACGTTCATACATAATCCAAAACCGTCTTCACTTCCCGGACTCCGCCGAAAAGAGACCATCACGGCTACACACGCGGTTGATGCATTTTAATTTGAATCTGGTGTCAAGTTATCTACAACCGGATATTAACAAATTCCCATCTGCCACATAACCGCGGGCACGGCTCTCCAAAGTTTATACCCTGCAGGGGTGTCCCAACTTAGCCCATCACAAGCTCTCACGGTCAACGAAGGATATTCCTTCTCCCAGGAAGACCCGATCAGTCTCGGAATCCCGGTTTACAAGACATTTCGACAATGGTAAAACAAGACCAGCAAAGCCGCCCGAATGTGCCGACAAATCCTGATAGGAGCTGCACATATCTCGTTCTCAGGGCACACCGGATTGTCCAAACTTCCGGTAGGCCAGCCCAGAGTTGCCCCTGGTGGCCATCGGCGGTTGATAGGTTGGATCAACACTCACGACGAGCACTGGCCCCGGGGGGTAAAAATAAGATGACTTTCAGGAGCACGACTCCCAAAGGAAAAAGGGCTAGGTGAGGCAAATGTAAAACCAAGGTTGGGCCTTGGTGGAGGAGTTTTATTCAAAGCGAACTATCAAGGGGGTCCCATAAATCACCCAACCGCGTAAGGAACGCAAAATCAAGGAACATAACACCGGTATGACGGAAACTAGGGCGGCAAGAGTGGAACAAAATACCAGGCATAAGGCCGAGCCTTCCACCCTTTACCAAGTATATAGATGTATTAATTAAATAAGAGATATTATGATATCCCAACATAATCCTATCCATCTTGGAGCAATCTTCAACTTTACCTGCAACTAACAATGCTATAAGAGGGGCTGAGCAAAAGCGGTAACATAGCCAAGCAATGGTTTGCTAGGAAGGGTGAAAAAAGTTAGAGGCTGACATGGCCAATTGGGAGGCTTGATGAGCAAGTGATAGGTAGTGCAGCATAGCGATAGAATGAAGCAACTAGCATAGAAATGATAGTAGTGAGATCCAGAGTAATGGTCATCTTGCCTGAAATCCTGCTAGGAAGAAGAACGAGTCCATGAAGAAGATGAAGCCACGAAGAGGAACCAAGCGTAGACGAACGAATCCTCGCGATCGCAACGAAACAGGAACTAACGAGAAGGAGCACAACCGGAAAGAAGCAAACAACAAGGTAAACACACAACACATAGACATGGCATGATGCTCAACCAAGTATGATGCACGACAAGGCTACATGCAGCTACTCATGGCAAGAGATGATGCATACAAGAGCAACACATCAAAGCAAGTTTAAATGAGGCCGGAAACAACATATGACAAATCCGGTAAGTCCTCATATGCAAACTTCGAAATTGGTCCAGATCTGGATCAACCTTATGTTCAAGTTGTTAAACATCAAGTTAAGATGCATCAAGATGATCTACACGAAATTCTAGTCAAGTTACATATAAATTTCATGTAATTCGGAGCTACGGCCTAGAAGATATGAGCAAAACAAGTTAAACATGGCATTGATGCAAAATGCATTCAAACATCAAGAAAACACAATCAAAACATGGATGCAACTTGATAATATGAAACTACATGCAATTCTAAGTAAGTTTCATATAGACCACACTCAAAACGGAGCAATGGTTCAACACATACACACTATACAAGTTTAAAGGACAAACTGTCCAAAACAGCAACTAGGCATCTAGCAAGCATCAAAACAATAAGCTACAGCACCTCAACATTAAAACAAAAGACATGGACATTATGTACAGGTAAAGCACGACAAAACATGAACACTGAGCTGTCTACAGAAAACACCATAACATGCTCAACATGTCATGGCAAGATTGCAAATAATAACAGTTTCACAGATAGCAGAAATCACTGGACATGGCAGAAGTAACATCAGGTTGCAATGTTTAGAGCTATAAAACAACATGCTACAGGAACTTATCATGGCAAACAAAGGCATGAAGGCTAATACTAAGGACAAAGAACAAATCTCCCTTACTTAACTAATTCCAAAGATCAACAGAAAACATGGTAACATCCATACAAACATGGCAAATGATATGACAGATTCAAAATAACAGTACATGGCGGGAACAACAATAAGTAGGCATGTTGGTGAGCTTGTACAACTCACCACAGAGTATTTCATGGAGTGAAAAGGTGACCAACACTAAGATGACACACTTATGAAGCTAAGCATGGCAATATCAAGTTCATGGGGTGCAAGGATCACTAGCAAAACACATGGCAAAACTGAACTCCATGTCAATAGGCTGACAGCAGCATTATTTAGCAATTTGAGAGCAAGATTACAACAAGCTACGGCAGGCTATAAATGCAACGAAGGGCATGGATGGATAGAGCATAACATGTATAAAAAAACTTCCTTAGTGAACATCTCCAGATTATGCATAGAATGACTTGTAACAGCAGGTTTACATAGCATCAAGATATAACATATTCAGCCTAGCAAAATAGTAACAGCAAGTACCCTACTTCACGAGCTTGAAGCACTCACTGCAGGACTCAAAAAAATACATGGATCACACCACTATAAATATGAAATGATGTAGCTCAAAACTCATGCAGACATCAAGCTCATCAGATGCACACACAAAATGCAATGAAAACGACAAAACACCAAGTTCTGTTAACAGACAGCAGTTAACATCATATAGCACTCTTGCAACGATGATAAGGGCATCAAGATGGACTCAAACAAACATGGCACAATAGAACAAAATGTAGAGCATCTCATGATGGACACTTCGATATAATACACTCACAAAACGGAGTAGCACACAAGAAGTTATGGCATGACGAACCTAGCACCAGAATTGCAAATATCTCAGGGACTTAGAAAATATACCCCTCTGAAAACAGATCTAGGGTTTCGCACGGAAGTCGATGCAGGGCCGGAGTTCGCCGAAGTTTGCGCCGGAGTGGACGGGGAAGATGCCGGGGAGGCGGATCCAGGCCGGATCTGGCCGGAGGCGGGGGAGAGGCAACCGGGGAGGCGCGGACGGCGAACGGGTGGCGGCGGCAGCGCGTGGCTGGCGGCGGGGTTTGACGGGGCGGCGGGGGCGCTCCGGTGGGGTAACGGTGACGGGTGGCGGCGTGGCGACAGCGGGGCACGGGCGCACGGCGACGCTGGACGCCGGCGGCGGGAGACGAGGCAGCTCGGGCAGGAGCGGAGGGCGCTCGGGACCGGCGCGGCTCGGGCGGGCCGGCCTCGGGCCTCGCGGGCCCGCGGCGGCGCTTGCTACGCGGCAGCCTGGGAGAGGCTGGGAGCGGCGGCGCGGGAACGGGCGGACATGTCCGGACGTGGGGGGGAAACGTCCGGCGGCGCGAGGGGAAGGGGGCTAGGGTTTGGACTGCGAGATTTTTCGGGGGGAGGTGTTTATTTATAGGTAGAGGGAGCTAGGAGGGTCCAAATGAGATGCGGTTTTCGCCCACACGATCACGATCGAACGACCGAGAGCATGGAGGGGGTTTGGTTGGGCTCATGTGCTGTGGTGAAGAGGGTCTGGGCTGCAAAGAGAGAGGGGTTTCGGGCTACGTCGTTAACCGTTGGGGCATCAAACAAGCTCCAAATGGAACGAAACTTGACGGGCGGTCTACTGGTGATATACCAAGGCCACTCGGCAAATCTCGGCCCATTCCGAGAAACTTTTTCTCCCGCTCACGAAACAAGGTCTGAGAGGGGAGACGACGCGTGCGAATGTAGTTGGGCTCAGAAAGGACAACGGAAAGAACCGGGGGAACCCGAACGGATGCAAGTTTTGAAAAGCATGCAGATGAAATGCAGATGAGGACATGGAAAAATGCAACACGCAAGCAACTGACATGGCAACTACGGCGAATAACTAGAAGACACCTGGTGCCTCAGATTCGGGGCGTTACAACTCTCCTCCACTAACAAGAGATCTCGTCCCGAGATCTTAGGAACGAGACGGAAGGGAAAGAGGATGAGGTGAAGTAAGACCAGAAGAAAGAAGAATAACAAAGTCGCTAGAACTTGGGTAGAAAATAGGAATGACAATTATGAAGAGAATGAAAAGCTCAAGAAAAAGATAGATTCTGAAACAACTCCGGTTAGAACAAGCTAGGAAAGGAATAATAATGGAAGAATTTAGGCAGCACTCCGGCTGAAAATGGAAGGAAATAAAACATGAACTTCACAAGATGGGATGGCACTTGATGAGATGAAGAACGCAATGCCTCCGGAAGAATTGAAATAATGGAATGAAAAGAACTTAGAAGGAAGGGTTGAACGGAGTTATTGAGAAAATCAACAACGAAAGAATAAGATTGTTGTGGACTTATCAAAAACAACTCAAAACTTGAGGTGAAATTATACCACAACTGATGTCTGAATAGCTGAGAAGAACGCAAAAATGCAAAACTCCACTTCAGAAGAAAATGGAGAATTATTTACACTTCGAGACGCGAGAAGAAAAGATACTTGAACTCCTCCAACAAGAATCTTGATGAAAACTTGAAGAATGGATTAAATCATGAAGAACCGCCGTGAAGAACTCCGATGACAAAAGGATAATGAGATAGCATGAAGGATGAAAGAATAAGATTAAAGCTTGCGGTGATTTAGATGGAGGTTCCAACAAAATGTGCGAGGAAATTTGAACTCCAGAAAAGAAAAAGATGAAAACACTTGGACCTAGAATTAATTCATCAAGAACAAACTCCGAAGGAAGGGATTACTCACTTGGATGAAATAAGAATAAGATTTATTGTATGCCTATCCTTCATCAAACTTATTTGATGACAACCAGATTTTTGCATGCACTTATTCCTCTTGGAAAGGATTGAGAAGTGACATATCGCAAACTTGAGAAGGTCTTCATGAACCACCGGTAGGATTGGAAAGAACGAATGGATTAAAATGATAATCAAGGAAAAATAATCTTGAACGAACCACCGTAAGAATTCGAAAATGACTGATGAAAGAGAATGAATCACCGGGAAGAATTAGAAGACCCAGTATGCTAGAGGGGATTTAGATGCAGAAGAACAAAGGGATAACAAGCTGATAAAGAATACTTGACAGATGCGCCGGGATAAACAGAGAACAATAGCTAGAATGATGGCCTCCGGTGAAAAGAAACGGAAAAACAACTCCTGACATACTCCGGATGGTTAAAAAAAGGAATATCTAACAAGTGGAATAATTCTAGAGGATAACATGAAGATTTAGAGGAAAAATTCTTCTTCGGTCTTCAAATGACGACGAGAAACGCCACCAAAATTACTGAGGTACTCCGGGAGAATGAAAAAGAGGAAGGGTTGAACCAAAGATGAAAAGAATTGGAAATTGATCTAGGAGAAGGCATGTGACTGATGGGATCCATTCTTACGTCACACTTGAAAAGAATTTGAGAATAACTCCGGGAGAATTAAAAGAGTCTGGTAAGATCCTGGGAAAAGACCTGTGGGTTAGGGCCCACTAAAGAGAAAAATACGGTTGGAAATGATTGTTGAAGAAATAGATGATGCACCAAAACAATTGAAATATTTGAATGAGGTGACAACCTAGAATTACTACAAACACAGACGAATCTCCTGAGATGTCTTGAGCACTCCAGAAGGATAAACTGGCGAGTGGCGAACGAGCAGGGAAAACACTTGATCCCAGGAAAAGAATGAGATCAACCTGAAAAACTTGAATTGGGTCCACTGGAAAAGAGATGAAGAATGTCCACCAAGACGAGAATTCACCAGTTGAAACAACTGGCGAAAGACGAATTAAATTGATGCTCGGAAAAGACTTAGGCTCCGGGAAGAAGTGGGTGGGAGGGCGGGAAAAACAAAGGCAACTTGGAAGGGGAAAAATCGATGAATAACTTCAAGACGAGACACCGGTTGAAAGAATGCAGATGCTTCGCACGAGTAGGATGGATACTCGATTACAGACTCCGGCTCCTAGGAGAAAAGGGGGTGGGCGGTTGGGAAAAGAAGACAACCGAGGACGACATTGAGAAAGAACCAAGGATTGATCTCGTAAAACAAAGAGGGTCGAATCGTCTTGACGAGAAAATGCACCGGATGAAAAGAGCTGAGAACCTACGAACGGAAAACCAACTGCATGATCCTAAAGAAAAAATTGAAGGGAAAGAGGAGTAACTCAAAGCATCTACGTCAAGATTCCTCACCAGAGCGACAAAGGGGTTGAGGAGTAAAAGGAATTCCTACTCTCCGATATAACTAGATTCTGAAAAACAATTTTCTTCTTCACTTGACAGCGGACAAGCTACACGATCAAACAAGGGGGGCTCCTAAGGTCGGTCGAGGCTCTGATACCAACTTATCACACCCAATATGTGACCCTATTGAAGAGGAACTCGAAGATCCCACCTAGGATAGACCCGCATATTGAAACACTTTTGCAAGGAGGATATCATTACATCGTACCATTACATAATAGTTGGGGATACATACAAGAGGCATACAATGCCACACGAATACAACATCATCATACATAAGAGCATCATCCGACTACGGATGAAACACAAACAGAAACTCAAATGACATCCACCCTCCTATCCTAGGCTGCCGACCAAGAACCTATCCCTGATCGAAGAAGAAAAAGAAGAAGAACTCCAAAACAAGCAAACATCGATCTCGCGTCATGATGATTGCAAAATCTGTACCTGCAACTGTTGTTGTAGTAATCTTTGAGCCACGAGGATTCAGCAATCCCATTACCATGGGTATCAAGACTAGCAAAGCTTAAAGGATATGGAAAGGATAAGTGGTGAGGTTGCAGCAGCGACTAAGCATATATGGTGGCTAACATATGCAAACAAGAGCGAGAAAAGAAGCAACGGAACGGTCGATAAGCTAGAAGTGATCAAGAAGTGATCCTGAAACTACTTACGTTCATACATAACCCAAAACCATGTTCACTTCCCGGACTCCGCCGAAAATAGACCATCATAGCTACACACGCGGTTGATGCATTTTAATTCGAATCTCGTGTCAAGTTATCTACAACCGGATATTAAAAAATTCCCATCTGCCACATAACCGCGGGCACTGCTCTTGAAAGTTTATACCCTGTAGGAGTGTCCCAACTTAGCCCATCACAAGCTCTCACGGTCAATGAAGGATATTCCTTCTCCCAGGAAGACCCGATCAGTCTCGGAATCCCGGTTTACAAGACATTTCGACAATGGTAAAACAAGACCAGCAAAGCCGCCTGAATGTGCCGACAAATCCTGATAGGAGCTGCACATATCTCGTTCTCAGGGCACACCGGATTGTCCAAACTTCTGGTAGGCCAGCCCAGAGTTGCCCCTGGTGGCCACCGGCGGCTGACAGGTTGGACCAACACTCACGACGAGCACTGGCCCGGGGGGTAAAAATAAGATGACTTTCGGGAGCGCGACTCCCAAGGGAAAAAGGTCTAGGTGAGGCAAATGTAAAACCAAGGTTGGGCCTTGCGGGAGGAGTTTTATTCAATGCGAACTGTCAAGGGGGTCCCATAAATCACCCAACCGCGTGAGGAACGCAAAATCAAGGAACATAACACCGGTATGACGGAAACTAGGGCGGCAAGAGTGGAACAAAATACTAGGCATAAGGCCGAGCCTTCCACCCTTTACCAAGTATATAGATGTATTAATTAAATAAGAGATATTGTGATATCCCAACATAATCCTGTCCATCCTGGAGCAATCTTCAACTTCACCTGCAACTAACAACGCTATAAGAGGGGCTGAGCAAAAGCGGTAACATAGCCAAGCAATGGTTTGCTAGGAAGGGTGAAAAAGGTTAGAGGCTGACATGGCAAATTGGGAGGCTTGATGAGCAAGTGATAGGTAGCGCAGCATAGCGATAGAACAAAGAAACTAGCATAGCAATGATAGTAGTGAGATCCAGAGTAACGGTCATCTTGCCTGAAATCCCACTAGGAAGAAGAACGAGTCCATGAAGAAGATGAAGCCACGAAGACGAACCAAGCGTAGACGAACGAATCCTCACGATCGTAGCGAAACAGGAACTAACGAGAAGGAGCACAACCGGAAAGAAGCAAACAACAAGGTAAACACACAACACATAGACATGGCATGATGCTCAACCAAGTATGATGCACGACAAGGCTACATGCAACTACTCATGGCAAGAGATGATGCATACAAGAGCAACACATCAAAGCAAGTTTAAATGAGGCCGGAAACAACATATGACAAATGCGGTAAGTCCTCATATGCAAACTTCGAAATTGGTCCATATATGAATCAACCTTATATTCAAGTTGTTAAACAGCAAGTTAAGATGCATCAAGATGATCTACACAAAATTCTAGTCAAGTTGCATATAAAGTTCATGTAATTCGGAGCTACGGCCTAGAAGATATGAGTAAAACAAGTTAAACATGGCATTGATGCAAAATGCATTCAAACATCAAGAAAACACTATCAAAACATGGATGCAACATGATAAGATGAAATTACATGCAATTCTAAGCAAGTTTCATATAGAGTACACTCAAAACGGAGCAACGGTTCAACATGTACACACTATACAAGTTTAAAGGACAAACTATCCAAAACAGCAACTAGGCATCTAGCAAGCATCAAAACAATAAGCTACAACACCTCAACATGAAAACAAAAGACATGGACATGATGTACAGGTAAAGCATGACAAAACATAAACACTGAGCTATCTCCAGAAAACACCATAACATGCTCAACAGGTCATGGCAATATTGCAAATAATAAGAGTTTCACAGAATTAGCAGAAATCACTGGACATGGCAGAAATAACATCAGATTGCAATGTTTAGAGCTATCAAACAACATGCTACCGGAACTTATCATGGCAAAAAAAGTAATGGAAGGGTAATACTAAGGATAAAGAACAAATCTCCCTTAATGAACTAATTCCAAAGATCAACAGAAAACATGGTAGACAAACATGGCAAATGATGACAGATTCAGAATAACAGTACATGGCAGGAACAACGATAAGTAGGCATGTTGGTGAGCTTGTACAAGTTACCAGAGATAAGTTCATGGCACGACAAGGTGACCAACAGTAAGATGACACACTTATGAACCTAAGAATGGCAAGAGCAAGTTCATGGGGTGCATGGATCACTAGCAAAACACATGGCAAAACTGAACTCCACGTCAACAGGCTGACAGCAATATTATTTAGCAACTTGAGAGCAAGATTACAACAAGCTACGGCAGGCTATAAATGCAACGAAGGGCATGGGTGGATAGAGCATAACATTTGTAACAAAACATCCTTAGTGAACATCTCCAGATTATGCATAGAATGACTTGTAACAGCAGGTTTACATAGCATCAAGATATAACAGATTCAGCCTAGCAAAACAGTAACAGCAAGTACCATACTTCACGAGCTTGAAGCACTCACTACAGGACTCACAAAAATACATGGATTGCACCACTATAAAGATGACAATCTGTAGCTCAAAACTCATGTAAATATCAAGCTCATAGGATGCACACACAAAATGCAATGAAAAAGACAATTCACCAAGTTCTGTTAACAGACAACAGTTAACATCATATAGCACTCTTGCAACGATGGTAGGGGCGTCAAGATGGACTCAAAAAAACATGGCACAATATAGAAAATTAAGAGCATCTCATGATGAACATTTTAATATAATACACGCACAAAACGGAGCAGCACACAAGAAGTTATGGCATGACGAACATAGCACCAGAATGCAAATAGCTCAGGGACTTCGAAAACATACCCCTCCGAAAACAGATCTAGGGTTTCGCACGGAAGTCGATGCAGGGCCGGAGTTCGCCGGAGTTTGCGCCGGAGTAGACGGGGAAGATGCCGGGGAGGCGGATCCGGGCCGGATCTGGCCGGCTCCTCGCCGGATCCGGCGGGAGGCGGGGAGAGGCGACCGGGGAGGCGCGGACGGCGAACGGGCGGCGGCGGCAGCGCGCAGCCGGCGGCGGGGTTCGATGGGGCGGCGTGGGCGCTCCAGCGGGGTGGCGGTGACGGGCGGTGATGAGGCGACAGCGGGGCGCGGGCGCATGGCGGCGCTGGACGCCGGCGGCGGGAGGCGAGGCGGCTCGGGCAGGAGCGGAGGGCGCTCGGGCCCGGCGCGGCTCGGGCGGGCCGTCCTCGGGCCTCACGGGCCCATGGCAGCGCGCGGCGGCCCGGGAGAGGTTGGGAGCGGCGGTGCGGGGACGGGCGAACATGTCCAGACGTGGGGGGAAACGTCCGGCGGCGCGAGGGGAAGGGGGCTAGGGTTTGGACTGCGAGATTTTTTGGGGGAAGGTGTTTATTTATAGGTAGAGGGAGCTAGGAGGGTCTAAATGAGGTGCGGTTTTCGCCCACACGATCACGATCGAACGACCGAGAGCATGGAGGGGGTTTGGATGGGCTCACGGGCTGTGGTGAAGAGGGGATGGGCTGCAAAGAGAGAGGGGTTTCGGGCTACGTGGTTAACCATTGGGGCATCAAACGCCTCCAAATGGAACGAAATTTGATGGGCGGTCTACCGGTGATATACCAAGGCCACTCGGCAAATCTCGGCCCATTCCGAGAACGTTTTTCTCCCGCTCACGAAACAAGGTCTGAGAGGGGCGACGGGCGCGTGCGAATGTAGTTGGGCTCAGAACGGACAACAGAGAAAACTAGGGTAACCTGAACGGATGCAAGTTTTGAAAAGCATGCAGATGAAACGCAGATGATGACATGGCAAAATGCAACACGCAAGCAACTGACATGGCAACTACGGCGAATAAATGGAAGACACCTGCTGCATCGGATCCCGGGCAATACAATACTCTAGCTATTTGCTCCCACTTTCAATATGTATCCAGATTGAGACTTAGAGTCATCTGGATTGGTGTAAAAGCTTGCACTAATGTAACTCTTTATGATGAACTCTTTTATCACCTCCATAATCGAGAAACATTTTCTTAGTCCTTTCTAAGGATATTCTTGACCGCTCTCCAGTCATCTACTCCTAGATCAAAATTGTACTTCTTGCCAAATTCAGAGCAATGTATACAATAGGTCTGGTACATAGCATAGCATAATTTATAGAACCTATGACTATGGCATAGGGAATGACATTCATTCTCTTTCTGTTTCCTGCCGTGGTCGGGCTTTGAGTCTTACTCAACTTCACACCTTGCAACACAGGCAAGAACTCCTTCTTTGACTGTTCCATTTTGAACTACTTCAAAATCTTATCAAGGTATGTACTCATTGAAAATCTTATCAAGCATCTTGATCTATCTCAATAGATCTTGATGCTCAATATGTAAGTAGCTTTACCGAGGTCTTTCTTTGAAAAACTCCTTTCAAACACTCCTTTATGCTTTCCAGAAAATTCTACATTATTTCTGATCAACAATATGTCATTCACATATACTTATCAGAAAGGTTGTAGTGCTCCCACTCACTTTCCTATAAATACAGGCTTCACCGCAAGTCTGTATAAAACTATATGCTTTAATCAACTCATCAAAGCGTATATTCCAACTCCGAGATGCTTGCACTAGTCCATGGATGGATCATTGGAGCTTGCACACTTTGTTAGCACCTTTAGGATTGACAAAACCTTCTGGTTGCATCATATACAATTCTTCTTTAATAAATCCATTAAGGAATGCAGTTCTGACATCCATTTGCTAAATTTCATAAAATGTGGCAATTTCTAACATGATTCGGACAGACTTAAGCATCGATACAAGTGAGAAAATCTTATCGTATTCAACACCTTGAAGTTGTCGAAAAACTTTTTGGGACAAGTCGAGCTTTGTAGATAGTAACACTACTATCAGCGTCTGTCTTCCTCTTGAAGATCCATTTATACAATATGGCTTGCCGATCATCGGGCAACTCCACCAAAGTCCACACTTTGTTCTCATACATGGATCCCATCTCAGATTTCATGGCCTCAAGCCATTTCACGGAATCTGGGCTCATCATCGCTTCCTCATAGTTCGTAGGTTCATCATGGTCTAGTAACATGACTTCCAGAACAGGATTACCGTACCACTCTGGTGCGGACTGTACTTTGGAAGACCTACGAGGTTCTGTAGTAACTTAATCTGAAGTTTCATGATCATCATCAGTAGCTTCCTCACTAATTAGTGTAGGAATCACTGGAACTGATTTCCGTGATGAACTACTTTCCAATTCGGGAGAAGGTACCATTACCTTATCAAGCTCTACTTTCCTCCCACTCACTCCTTTCGAGAGAAACTTCTTCTCTAGAAAGGATCCATCTTAGCAACGAATATCCTACCTTCGGATCTGTGATAGAAGGTGTACACAACAGTTTCCTTTGGGTATTCTATGAAGACGCACTTCTCCGATTTGGGTTCGAGCTTATCAGGTTGAAACTTTTTCACATAAGCATCGCAGCCCCAAACTTTAAGAAACGACAACTTTGGTTTCTTGCCAAACCACAGTTCATAAGGCGTCATCTCAACGGACTTTGATGGTGCCCTATTTAAAGTGAATGCAGCCGTCTCTAATGCATAACCCCAAAACTATGGTGGTAAATCGGTAAGATACATCATAGATCGCACCATATCCAATAAAGTGCGGTTACAATGTTCGGACACACCATTACGCTGTGGTGTTCCATGTGGCGTGAGCTATGAAACTATTCCATATTGTTTTTAAATGAAGGCCAAACTCGTAACTCAAATATTCTCCTCTACGATCAGATTGTAGAAACTTTATTTTCTTGTTACGATGATTCTCCACTTCACTCTAAAATTCTTTGAACTTTTCAAATGTTTCAGACTTATGCTTCATTAAGTAGCCATAATCATATCTGCTCAAATCATCTGTGAAGGTCAGAAAAATAACGATACCCGCCACGAGCATCAACACTCATTGGACCGCATACATTGGTATGTATTATTTCCAACAAGTCAGTAGCTCGTTCCATTGTTCCGAAGAATGGAGTTTTACTCATCTTGCCCAAAAGGCATGGTTCGCATGCATCAAATGATTTGTAATCAAGTGATTCCAAAAGTCCATCTTTATGGAGTTTCTTCATGTGCTTTACACCGATATGACCCAAACGGCAGTGCCACAAATATGTTGCACTATCATTATCAACTTCCCATCTTTCGGCATCAATATTATGAATATGTGTATCACCATGATCAAGATTCAATAAACCATCAACATTGGGTATATGACCATATAAAGTTTTATTCATGTAAACAGAATAACAATTTATTCTCTGTCTTAGATGAATAATCGTATCGCAATAAACATGATCTAATCATATTTATGCTCAATGCAAACACCAAATAACATTTGTTTAGGTTCAACACTAATCTCGAGAATATAGGGAGTGTGTGATGATGATCATATCAATCTTGGAACCACTTCCAAGACACATCGTCAATTCACCCTCAACTAGTCTCTGTTTATTCTGTAACTCCTGTTTCGAGTTACTAAAAACCGAACAAGTATCAAATACCAAGGGGTTACTATAAACACTAGTAAGGTACACATCAATAACCTGTATATCAAATATACCCTTGTTCACTTTGCCATCCTTCTTATCTACAAAATATTCAGGGCATTTCCACTTCCAGTGACCATTTTCTTTGCAATAGAAGCACTCAGTTTCAGGCTTAGTTCCAGCTTTGGGCTTCTTCACGGGAGTGACAACTTGCTTGCCATTCTACTTGAAGTTCCCTTTCTTTCCCTTTGCCCTTTTCTTGAAACTAGTGGTCTTGTCAATCATCAAAACTTGATGCTCTTTCTTGATTTCTACCTTCGTTGATTTCAGCATCAAGAAGAACTCGGGAATCATTTTCGTCATCCCTTGCATACTATAGTTCATCACGAAGTTCCAGTAACTTGGTGATGATGACTAGAGAACTCTGTCAATCACTTTCTTATCTGGAAGATTAACTCCCACTTGATTCAAGCGATTGTAGTACCCAGACAATCGTGCTTGAGCTATTCTCCTCCATCTTTTAGCTATAGAACTTGTTAGAGACTTCATATCTCTCAACTCGGGTATTTGCTTGAAATATTAACTTCAACTCCTGGAACATCTCATATGGCCCATGAAGTTCAAAACGTCTTTGAAGTCCATTCTAACCCGTTAAGCATGGTGCACTAAACTATCAAGTAGTCATCATATTGAGCTAGCCAAACGTTCATAACATCTACATCTGCTCTTGCAATAGGTCTGTCACCTAGCGGTGCATCAAGGACATAATTCTTCTGTGCAGCAATCAGGATAAACCTCAGATCACGGACCCAGTTCATATCATTGCTACTATCATCTTTCAACTTAGTTTTCTCTAGGAACACTTATAAAACATACGGAAGCAACAACGTGAGCTATTGATCTACAACATTATTTGCAAAATACTATCAGGACTAAGTTCATGATAAATTAAAGTTCAATTAATCATATTACTTAAAAACTCCCGCTTAGATAGACATCCCTCTAATCATCTAAGTGATCACGTGATCCAAATCAACTAAACCATGTCTGATCATCACGTGAGATGGAGTAATTTTCAATGGTGAACATCACTATGTTAATCATATCTACTATATGATTCACGCTCGACCTTTCGGTCTCAATGTTCCGAGGCCATATCTGTATATGTAGGCTCGTCAAGTTTAACCCGAGTATTCTGAGTGTGCAAAACTGGCTTGCACCCGTTGTAGATGAACGTAGAGCTTATCACACCCAATCATCACATGGTGTCTCGGCACGATGAACTTTGGCAACGGTGCATACTCAGGGAGAACACTTTTACCTTGAAATTTAGCGAGAGATCATCTTATAATGCTACCGTCAATCAAAGCAAAATAAGATGCGTAAAGGATAAACACCACATGCAATCAGTATAAGTGATATCATATGGCCATCATCATCTTGTGCTTGTGATCTCCATCTCCGAAGCACCATCATGATCACCATCGTCACAGGCGCGACACCTTGATCTCCATCATAGCATCATTGTTGTCTCACCAACTATTGCTTCTACGACTATTGCTACCGCTTAGTGATAAAGTAAAGCAATTATAGGGTGATTGCATTGATACAATAAAGGGACAACCATATGGCTCCTGCCAGTTGCCGATAACTCTGTTACAAAACATGATCATCTCATACAACAAAATTTAGCATCTTGTCTTGACATATCACATCACAACATGCCCTGCAAAAACAAGTTAGACGTCCTCTACTTTGTTGTTGCAAGTTTTACGTGGCTGCTACGGGCTGAGCAAGAACCGTTCTTACCTACGCATCAAAGCCACAATGATAGTTCGTCAAGTTAGTGTTGTTTTAACCTTCTCAAGGACCGGGCGTAGCCACACTTGGTTCGACTAAAGTTGGAGAAACTGACACCCGCTAGCCACCTATGTGCAAAGCACGTCGGTAGAACCAGTCTCGTGTAAGCGTACGTGTAATGTCGGTCCGGCCGCTTCATCCAACAATACCGCCGAACCAAAGTATGACATGCTGGTAAGCAGTATGACTTGTATCGCCCACAACTTACTTGTGTTCTACTCGTGCATATAACATCTATGCATTAAACCAGGCTCGGATGCCACTGTTGGGGAACATACGCACACGCAAGATCATGGTGATGCATAGCAACGAGAGGGGAGAGTGTTGTCCACTCATACGTCTCCAACGGATCTATTATTTATGAAGCATTCATGCTATTTTATTATCTGTTTTGAATGATTATGGGCTTTATTATACACTTTTATATTACTTTTGGGACTAACCTATTAACCGGAGGCCCAGCCCATATTGCTATTTAATTGCCTGTTTCAGTATTTCAAAGAAAAGGAATATCAAACGTAGTCCAAACGGAATGAAACCTTCGACAGCGTGATTTTTTGGAAGAATATCACCCAGGAGACTTGGAGTTCATGTGAGAAGAGCCTCGAGGAGACCAGGAGATAGGAGGGCACCCCCCTACTGGGCGCGCCCCCCTATGTCGTGGGCCCCTCGAGCACCTCCCGACCGACTTCTTTCGCCTATATAGTCCCACGT
This sequence comes from Triticum aestivum, assembly GCF_018294505.1. Lineage (NCBI taxonomy): Eukaryota > Viridiplantae > Streptophyta > Magnoliopsida > Poales > Poaceae > Triticum > Triticum aestivum. Next base: position 439,206,006 of record NC_057807.1, on the reverse strand, counting down.
ACCCTAATAACATCCACGGAGAAAATAGATCGGGAGTTCTGCCGCTGCAAGCCTCTGTAGCCACCAAAAACCTCTCGGGAGCCCGTTCCGGCACCATGCCGGAGGGGGAACCCATCACCGGTGGCCATCTTCATCATCCCGTCGCTCTCCATGACAAGGAGGGAGTAGTTCACCCTCTGGGCTGAGGGTATGTACCAGTAGCTATGTGTTTGATCTCTCTCTCTCTCGTGTTCTCTCTATGGCACGATCTTGATGTATCGCGAGCTTTGCTATTATAGTTGGATCTTATGATGTTTCTCCCCCTCTACTCTCTTGTGATAAATTGAGTTTCCCTCTTGAAATTATCTTATCGGATTGAGTCTATGATTTGAGAACACTTGATGTATGTCTTGCCGTGTTTATCTGTGGTGACAATGGGATAGCACGTGCCACTTGATGTATGTTTTGGTGACCAACTTGCAGGTTCCGCCCATGAACCTATGCATAGGGGTTGGCACACGTTTTCTTGATTCTCCGGTAGAAACTTTGGGGCACTCTTTGAAGTACTTTGTGTTGGTTGGATGAATCTGAGATTGTGTGATGCATATCGTATAATCATGCCCACGGATACTTGAGGTGACAATGGAGTATCTAGGTAACATTAGGGTTTAGGTTGATTTGTGTCTTAAGGTGTTATTCTAGTATGAACTCTATGATAGATTGAGCGGAAAGAATAGCTCTATGTTATTTTACTACGAACTCTTGAATAGATAGAACAGAAAGGATAACTTTGAGGTGGTTTCGTACCCTACCATAATCTCTTCTTTTGTTCTTTGCTATTAGTGGCTTTGGAGTGACTCTTTGTTGCATGTTGAGGGGTTGTTATATGATCTATCTATGTTATTATTGTTGAGAAAACTTGCACTAGTGAAAGTATGAACCTTAGGCCTTGTTTCCTATCATTGCAATACCGTTTACGCTCACTTTTATCATTAGTTACCTTCCTGTTTTTATAATTTCAGATTACAAAAACCTTTATCTACTATCCATATTGCACTTGTATCACCATCTCTTCGCCGAACTAGTGCACCTATACAATTTACCATTGTATTGGGTGTGTTGGGGACACAAGATACTCTTTGTTATTTGGTTGCAGGATTGTTTGAGAGAGACCATCTTCATCCTACGCCTCCCACGGATTGATAAACCTTAGGTCATCCACTTAACGGAAATTTGCTACTGTCCTACAAACATGTGCACTTGCAGGCCCAACAACGTCTACAAGAAGAAGTTTGTGTAGTAGACATCATCCACGTACCCTCGTAGACCGAAAGCAGAAGCATTAGCACAACGCGGTTGATGTAGTCGTACGTCTTCATGATCCGACCGATCAAGAACTGAACGTACGACACCTCCGAGTTTAGCACACGTTCAGCTCGATGACGTCCCACGAACTCCGATCCAGTAAAGCTTTGCGGGAGAGTTCTGTCAGCACGACGACATGATGACGATGTTGATGATGCTACTGACGCAGGGCTTCGCCTAAGCACCGCTATGATATTACCGAGGTGGAATATGGTGGAGGGGGCACCACACACTGCTAAGAGATCAATGATCAATTGTTGTGTCTAGAGGTGCCCCTCTGCCCCCATATATAAAGTAGGGAGAGGAGGAGGGAGCGGCCAAGGAGGAGGAGGCACGCCCAAGGGGGACAATCCTACTCCAAGTAGGATTCCCCCCTCTTTCCTAGTCCAAGTAGGAGAGGGGAAGGAAGGGAAGGAGAAGAAGAAGGAAAGGGGGGCCGGCCCCCTAGTCCAATTCGGTTTGGGCAAGGGGGGCCGCACGCCCCTAGCTGGCCGCCTCTCCTCTTCCTCCACATGGGCCCATGAGGCCCAATAACCCCCTTGGAGGTTCCGGTAACCTCCTGGTTCTCCGGTATTTATCCAATAACCCTTGGAACCTTCCAATACATCAATCTTAACGTCTTGACTATTTCGAGACTCCTCGTCATGTCCGTGATCACATCCGGGACTCTGAACTACCTTCGGTGCATCAAAACACAAAAACTTATAATACCGATCATCACCAAAATTTAAGCGTGCGGACCCTACGGGTTCGAGAACTATGTAGACATGACCGAGACACGTCTCCGGTCAATAACCAATAGCGGAACCTGGATGCTCATATTTTCTCCCACATATTCCACGAAGATGTTTATCGGTCAAACCGCATAACAACATACGTTGTTCCCTTTGTCATCGGTATGTTACTTGCCCGAGATTCGATCGTCGGTATCTCAATACGTAGTTCAATCTCATTACCGGCAAGTCTCTTTACTTGTTACGTAATGCGTCATCCCACAACTAACTCATTAGCTACATTGCTTGCAAGGCTTATAGTGATGTGCATTACTGAGAGGGCCTAGAGATACCTCTCCGACAATCGGAGTGACAAATCCTACTCTCGAAATACGCCAACTCAACAAGTACCTTCGGAGACACCTGTAGAGCACCTTTATAATCACCCATTTACGTTGTGACATTTGGTAGCACACAAAGTGTTCCTCTGGTAAACGGGAGTTGCATAATCTCATAGTCATTGGAACATGTATAAGTCATGAAGAAATCAATAGCAACATACTAAACGATCAAGTGCTAAGCTAACGGAATGGGTCAAGTCAATCACATCATTCTCCTAATGATGTGATCCCGTTAATCAAATGACAACTCATGTCTATGGTTAGCAAACTTAACCATCTTTGATTAACAAGCTAGTCAAGTAGAGGCATACTAGTGACACTATATTTGTCTATGTACTCACACATGTATTATGTTTCCTGTTAATACAATTCTAGCATGAATAATAAACATTTATCATGAAATAAGGAAATAAATAATAACTTTTATTATTGCCTCTATTGCATATTTCCTTCAGTCTCCCACTTGCACTAGAGTCAATAATATAGTTCACATCACCATGTGATTTAACACTAATATTCACATCTGCATGTGATTAACACCCATAGTTCACATTGTCATGTGACCAATGCCTAAAGGGTTTACTAAAGTCAATAATCTAGTTCACATCGATATGTGATTAACACCCAAAGAGTACTAAGGTGTGATCATGTTTTGCTCATGAGATAAGTTTAGTCAACGGTCAGCCATATTCGGAGCCGTATGTATTTTGCAAATATTCTATGTGTACAATGCTCTGCATGGAGCTACTCTAGCTATTTGCTCCCACTTTCAATATGTATCCAGACTAAGACTTAGAGTCATCTGGATTGGTGTAAAAGCTTGCACCGATGTAACTCTTTAGATGGACTCTTTTATCACCTCCATAATCAAGAAACATTTTCTTAGTCCTTTCTAGGATATTCTTGACCACTGTCCAGTGATCTACTCCTAGATCAAGATTGTACTTCTTGCCAAATTCAGAGCAAGGTATACAATAGGTCTGGTACATAGCATAGCATACTTTATAGAACCTATGACTATGGCATAGGGAATGATTTTCATTCTCTTTCTATTTTCTGCCGTGGTCAGGCTTTGAGTCTTACTCAACTTCACACCTTGCAACACAAGCAAGAACTCCTTCTTTGACTGTTCCATTTTGAACTACTTCAAAATCTTATCAAGGTATGTACTCATTGAAAATCTTATCAAGCATCTTGATCTATCTCAATAGATCTTGATGCTCAATATATTAGTAGCTTTACTGAGGTCTTTCTTTGAAAAACTCCTTTCAAACACTCCTTTATGCTTTCCAGAAAATTCTACATTATTTCTGATCAACAATATGTCATTCACATATACTTATTAGAAAGGCTGTAGTGCTCCCACTCACTTTCCTGTAAATACAGGCTTCACCGCAAGTCTGTATAAAACTATATGCTTTGATCAACTCATCAAAGCGTATAATCCAACTCCGAGATGCTTGCACCAGTCCATGGATGGATCACTAGAGCTTGCACACTTTGTTAGCACCTTTAGGATTGACAAAACCTTCTGGTTGCATCATATACAACTCTTCTTTAATAAATCCATTAAGGAATGCAGTTTTGACATCTATTTGCCAAATTTCATAAAATGTGGCAATTACTAACATGATTCGGACAGACTTAAGCATCGATACGAGTGAGAAAATCTCATCGTATTCAACACCATGAACTTGTCGAAAAACTTTTTGCGACAAGTCGAGCTTTGTAGATAATAACACTACTATCAGCGTCTATCTTCCTCTTGAAGATCCATTTATACAATATGGCTTGCCGATCATCGGGAAACTCCACCAAAGTCCACACTTCGTTCTCGTACATGGATCCCGTCTCAGATTTCATGGCCTCAAGCCATTTCGCGAAATCTGGGCTCATCATCGCTTCCTCATAGTTCGTAGGTTTATCATGGTCTAGTAACATGACTTCCAGAACAGGATTACCGTACTACTCTGGTGCGGACTGTACTTTGGAAGACCTACGAGGTTCTGTAGTAACTTATTCTGAAGTTTCATGATCATCATCATTAGCTTCCTCACTAATTGGTGTAGGAATCACTAGAACTTATTTCTGTGATGAACTACTTTCCAATTCGGGAGAAGGTACAATTACCTTATCAAGCTCTACTTTCCTCCCACTCACTTCTTTTGAGAAAAACTTCTTCTCTAGAAAGGATCCATCTTCGCAATGAATATCTTGCTTTCGGATCTATGATAGAAGGTGTACAATAGTTTCCTTTGGGTATTCTGTTAAGACGCACTTCTCCGATTTGGGTTCGAGCTTATCAGGTTGAAACTTTTTCACATAAGCATCGCAGCCCCAAAACTTTAAGAAACGACAACTTTGGTTTCTTGCCAAACCACAGTTCATATGGCGTCGTCTCAACGGATTTTGATGGTGCCCTATTTAAAGTGAATGCAGCTGTCTCTAATGCATAACCCCAAAACTAAAGTGGTAAATCGGTAAGGTACATCATAGATCTCACCATATCCAATAAAGTGCGGTTACGACGTTCGGACACACCATTACGCTGTGGTGTTCCATGTGGTGTGAGCTGTGAAACTATTCCACATTGTTTTTAAATGAAGGCCAAACTCGTAACTCAAATATTCTCCTCTACGATCAGATTGTAGAAACTTTATTTTCTTGTTACGATGATTCTCCACTTCACTCTGAAATTCTTTGAACTTTTCAAATGTTTCAGACTTATGCTTCATTAAGTAGACATAATCATATCTGCTCAAATCATCTGTGAAGGTCAGAAAAATAACGATACCCGCCACGAGCATCAACACTCATTGGACCGCATACATCGGTATGTATTATTTCCAACAAGTCAGTAGCTCGTTCCATTGTTCCGGAGAATGGAGTTTTAGTCATCTTGCCCAAAAGGCACGGTTTGCAAGCATCAAATGATTCATAATCAAGTGATTCCAAAAGTCCATCTTTATGGAGTTTCTTCATGCGCTTTACACCGATATGACCCAAACGGCAGTGCCACAAATATGTTGCACTATCATTATCAACTTTGCATCTTTTGGCATCAATATTATGAATATGTGTATCACCATGATCAAGATTCAATAAACCATCAACATTGGGTGTATGACCATAAAAGGTTGTATTCATGTAAACAGAATAACAATTTATTCTCAGTCTTAGATGAATAATCGTATCGCAATAAACATGATCTAATCATATTTATGCTCAATGCAAACACCAAATAACTTTTATTTAGGTTCAACACTAATCTCGAAAATATAGGGAGTGTGTGATGATGATCATATCAATCTTGGAACCACTTCCAACACACATCGTCACTTCACCCTCAACTAGTCTCTGTTTATTCTGTAACTCTTGTTTCGAGTTACTAATCTTAGCAACCGAACAAGTATCAAATACCAAGGGGTTACTATAAACACTAGTAAGGTACACATCAATAACCTGTATATCAAATATACCCTTGTTCACTTTGTCATCCTTCTTATCTACCAAATATTCAGGGCATTTCCACTTCCAGTGACCATTTCCTTTGCAGTAGAAGCACTAATTAGCTTTGGTCCAGCTTTGGGATTCTTCGCGGGAGTGACAACTTGCTTGCCATTCTACTTGAAGTTCCCTTTCTTTCCCTTTGCCCTTTTCTTGAAACTAGTAGTCTTGTCAATCATCAACACTTGATGCTCTTTCTTGACTTCTACCTTCGTTGATTTCAGCATCAAGAAGAGCTCGGGAATTGTTTTCATCATCCCTTGCATACTATAGTTCATCATGAAGTTCCAGTAACTTGGTGATGGTGACTAGAGAACTCTGTCAATCACTATCTTATCTGGAAGATTAACTCCCATTTGATTCAAGCGATTGTAGTACCCAAACAATCTGAGCACAAGCTCACTTCTTGAGCTATTCTCCTCCATCTTTTAGCTATAGAACTTGTTAAAGACTTCATATCTCTCAACTCGGGAACTTCAACTCCTGGAACATCTCATATGGTCCATGACGTTCAAAACATCTTTGAAGTCCCGATTCTAAGCCGTTAAGCATGGTGCAGCAAACTATCAAGTAGTCATCATATTGAGCTAGCCAAACGTTCATAACGTCTGCATCTCCTCTTGCGATAGGTCTGTCACCTAGCGGTGCATCAAGGACACAATCCTTCTGTGCAGCAATGAGGATAAACCTCATATCACGGACCCAGTCTGTATCATTGCTACTATCATCTTTCAACTTAGTTTGCTCTAGCAACACATATAAAACATAGGGAAGCAACAACGCGAGCTATTGATCTACAACATTATTTGAAAAATACTATCAGGACTAAGTTCATGATAAATTAAATTTCAATTAATCATATTACTTAAGAACTCCCACTTAGATAGACACCCCTCTAATAATCTAAGTGATCACGTGATCCAAAATCAACTAAACCTTGTCTGATCATCACGTGATTTGTAGTAGTTTTCAATGGTGAACATCACTATGTTGATCATATCTACTATATGATTCATGCTCGACCTTTCGGTCTCACTGTTCCGAGGCCATATCTGTATATGCTAGGCTCGTCAAGTTAACCCGAGTATTCTGCGTGTGCAAAACTGGCTTGCACCCGTTGTAGATGAACATAGAGCTTATCACACCCGATCATCATGTGGTGTCTCGGCATGACGAACTTTGGCAACGGTGCATACTCAGGGAGAACACTTTTACCTTGAAATTTAGTGATAGATCATCTTATAATGCTACCGTCAATCAAAGCAAAATAAGATGCATAAAGGATAAACATCACATACAATCAATATAAGTGATATGATATGGCCATCATCATCTTGTGCTTGTGATCTCCATCTCCGAAGCACCGTCATGATCACCATCATCACCGGCGCGACACCTTGATCTCCATTGTAGCATCGTTGTCATCTCGCCAACCATTGCTTCTACGACTATCGCTACCGCTTAGTGATAAAGTAAAGCAATTACAGGGCGATTGCATTACATACAATAAAGCAACAACCATATGGCTCCTGCCAGTTGTCGATAACTCTGTTACAAAACATGATCAACTCATATAATAAAATTTAGCATCATGTCTTGACCATATCACATCACAACATGCCCTGCAAAAACAAGTTAGACGTCCTCTACTTTGTTGTTGCAAGTTTTACGTGGCTGCTACGGGCTGAGCAAGAACCGTTCTTACCTACGCATCAAAGCCACAACGATAGTTCGTCAAGTTAGTGTTGTTTTAACCTTCTCAAGGACCGGGCGTAGCCACACTAGGTTCAACTAAAGTTGGAGACACAGACACCCGCCAGCCACCTATGTGCAAAGCACGTCGGTAGAACCAGTCTCGCGTAAGCGTATGTGTAATGTCGGTCCACGCCGCTTCATCCAACAATACCGCCGAACCAAAGTATGACATGCTGGTAAGCAGTATGACTTGTGTCGCCCACAACTTACTTGTGTTCTACTCGTGCATATAACATCTAAGCATAAAACCAGGCTTGGATGCCACTGTGGGGGAATGTAGTAATTTCAAAAAAAATCCTACGCACACACAAGATCATGGTGATGCATAGAAACGAGAGGGGAGAGTGTTGTCCATGTACCCTCATAGACCTAAAGCGGAAGCGTTAGCACAACGCGGTTGATGTAGTCATACGTCTTCATGATCCGGCCGATCAAGTACCGAACGTACAGCACCTCTGAGTTCATCACACGTTCAGCTCGATGATGTCACACGAACTCCGATCCAGCAGAGCTTTGCGGGAGAGTTCTGTCAGCATGATGGCGTGATGACGGTGTTGATGATGCTACCGACGCAGGGCTTCGCCTAAGCATCGGTATGATATTACCGAGGTGGAATATGGTGGAGGGGGGCACCGCACATGGCTAAGAGATCAATGATCAATTGTTGTGTCTAGAGGTGCCCCCCTGCCCCCGTATATAAAGGAGGGAGAGGAGGAGGGGGCGGCCAAGGAGGAGGAGGCGCGCCCTAGGGGGGCAATCCTACTCCAAGTAGGATTCCCCCCTCTTTCCTAGTCCAAGTAGGAGAGGGTAGGAAGGGGAGGAGAAGAAGAAGGAAAGGGGGGCCGGCCCCCTAGTCCAATTTGGTTTGGGCTAGGGGGGCCGCGCGCCCCTAGCTGGCAGCCTCTCCTCTTCCTCCACATGGGCCCATGAGGCCCAATAACCCCCCGGGATGTTCCGGTAACCTCCCGGTTCTCCGGTATTTATCCGATAACCCCCGAAACTCATCTGGTGTCCGAATATAACCTTCTAATATATCAATCTTAATGTCTCGACTATTTCTAAACTCCTCGTCATGTCTGTGATCACATCCGGGACTCCGAACTACCTTCGGTGCATCAAAACACAAAAACTCATAATACTGATTCTCACCGAACTTTAAGCATGCGGACCCTACGGATTCGAGAACTATGTAGACATGACCGAGACACGTCTCCGGTCAATAACCAATAGCGGAACCTGGATGCTCATATTTTCTCCCACATATTCTATGAAGATCTTTATCGGTCAAACCGCATAACAACATACGTTGTTCCCTTTGTCATCGGTATGTTACTTGCCCGAGATTCGATCGTCGGTATCTCAATACCTAGTTCAATCTCGTTACCGGCAAGTCTCTTTACTCGTTAAGTTATGCATCATCCTACAACTAACTCATTAGCTACATTGCTTGCAAGGCTTATAGTGATGTGCATTACCGAGAGGGCCCGGAGATACCTCTCCAGCAATCGGAGTGACAAATCCTAATATCGAAATACGCCAACTCAACAAGTACCTTCGGAGACACCTGTAGAGCACCTTTATAATCACCCATTTACGTTGTGATGTTTGGTAGCACACAAAGTGTTCCTCTGATAAACTGGAGTTGCATAATCTCATAGTCATAGGAACATGAATAAGTCATGAAGAAAGCAATAGCAACATACTAAATGATCAAGTGCTAAGCTAACGGAATGGGTCAAGTCAATCACATCATTCTCCTAGTGATGTGATCCCATTAATCAAATGACAACTCATGTCTATGGTTAGGAAACTTAACCATCTTTGATTAACGAGCTAGTCAAGTAGAGGCATACTAGTGACACTATATTTGTCTATGTATTCACACATGTATTATGTTTCTGCTTAATACAATTCTAGCATGAATAATAAACATTTATCATGAAATAAGGAAATAAATAATAACTTTTATTATTGCCTCTAGGGCATATTTCCTTCATCAGGACACTGTTCGCGAGATGGGGATAGACCCGTCAAGAATCAGCCAAAGCAATACTACCTTTAAAGGAGTAATACTAGGCGTAGAGGCCCGCTGCACAGGCTGTCTAACATTAGAGGTTGTATTTGATTCTCCCGACAACTTCCGAAGCAAAGAACTAATCTTCGATATCGCTCCATTCTGAAGTGGCTATCATGCGCTACTCGGAAGAATGGCCTTCGCTCGTTTCAACGTAGTACTATATTACGCTTATCTTAAACTTAAGATGCCCGGTCCACGTGGCGTCATCACAATTAGCGGAAATACAGAGTGTTCCCTGCGTGCGGAAGGATATGTGGCGGCTCTAGCAGCCGAACCACTGAACGGCCTCGCCAACCCATGTAACTAATCGGTCGTCGAGACCACAGACACGGCTAGACGTGTTCGGCGCACCACTATTTGTAGAAGCCCAGATAAACCTGATCTTGATTAACGGCTATGCCACCATATGTGGTGCTGGGGGCTACCCACACGAAAAAGATCCATAGTTCGGCTGGATCCTATTTACACTCAAGAAATTGAATTTTCACGGTTCATTAAGTTTAACAGATGTTACGCACGGTCACACAAGGTTCTTTCACCTGGGTTTTTCTCTCTTTTTACAGATGACCATCGTGCTATACCCTTCCAGGATACGGCACAACAGAGACAAAGGCGTAGACCTGCAGCAGGGCCCCGTTCCAAGGTTTCTTTTTAGATTAAGACCCTGTGTAAACCTTTTTTATTGTCTCTTGTTGGCTCACACCCTCCTGGTACTTAAAACGACCAAGAGGGGTACCAGCGTTATTGGCAAGCCTATTATTCACCGATCTAAAATAGACGTTACAAGGGCAGCAAATAATGTGTTTTGGGGATCTATGCTGCCACCACAGCCGCTCTTTCGTTGCGCCAGATTAATGCACGTACCTGGAAATTCAGGGCTCATTATCGAGGGCGGTACTCAGCCCAGTATATGTTGTAAAGTCCGAATACCTTCGGGAGTGTTCGGGGTCGCGAGTTTGGCCTTATATGCATCAGCTCTGAATCATGTCTTTGGTCAATAGTTGGGTTTGCCCGGCTCCCGTGTTTTGCTACCTTACGTTCCGCTCTATCGGCTAAGGTGGCACCGGGAGAACTACTGCGATTGTGCCCTGGTTCATCCGGATGAGCACCTCAGTAGAGAAAGATGAAAACTGACTGTCATGATAAAGCGAGAGACTGGTCAACTACTCGATGACTCAGCGGAATCTTCGCGATTCCTCCGCATTAACGAAGGACCGGTTTCCTGGTCACGTATGTACATGCACCGTATTCGGATGAACGCGGACATACCAAGGGCTATATAGTATCCCCACCGTCAAACTCCTATGGCTAAGTGAAAGTGTTAAAGCTATATAGTTCGATTGCCTCATTTGCCGCGCTACCACCTCCTTAAACGGACCAAGACGTTGGATCAAGTGTGATTACGCGCTTTGCCGAACACCCCTGCATTATATGCGAGGGGGCTGAAGCCGACGACTTCAAACTTTCAGGTTATATACATATATACATAAGCGGTCGCACAGGAGGCACTACAATACTTTACAGGCAAAAGTATAAATATATCAGTTATTATCAAAAGCATTGTTTTTACAATCAAGACACATGTCACTGGAACATGGTATTCTTTGAGCACTGAGCCTCTATTAAATGGGAACCTTCTAAGACTTCTTCAAAATAGTGCTCGGGCGAGTCCTGGCCTCTGGGCGGACCCCTGGTTGCGATATCGGTGGCCTCCATCTTTGCCCAATATGTCTTAACACAGGCAAGAGCCATCCGCGCACCCTCTATGCACGCCGACCTCTTGACAGCGTTGATATGTGGCACAGCACGAATAAATCATTGCACCAAACCAAAATAACTATCCGGACTTGGTTACTTCGGCCACAGATGATCCACGATGGTCTTCATGGCAAGCCCGGACAACCTATGGAGCTCAGCCCACTCGGCCATTTGCTCATTCAACAGCAGCGGACGCCTTGGATTACTGAACTGCGACCAGAACAATCTTTCCACCTCATGATATTTTCGATCTTTGAAATACTCCGTCGCATCAACAGCACTCTTTGCTAAATACAAGTATGCGTCTGAAGAACTCCACAGTTGATCAAGAGGGGCATACTTCGGATCACCGAACTTCCTTCGCAGTAAAAAGGGCTTCCCAGCAGCGATCTCGCCGGCTTGCCGAAGCTCCTCCCGCGCCGCTCTGATTTTGGAGCGAGTCTCCTTTGCTGCTTGCAAGGCCTTCTTTAGGTCAGCCGTTTTCGTTTGGTTTTCCCTTTCGAGAAGCTCATATCGGCTGGCAGCATTTTTCAGCTCAAGAGCCATGTTGGCTATTTTATCCTCACTCTAGCGATGAGCAGCATGTGCGGATTTTAATTCTCCGGCTGCCTTCAGGGCAGCCGCATCACTTCTCCTGGCTTGCTTCTTGGCCCGGGCAAGTTCTGCCCGAAGGATCTCCACTGCGGTAGCTCCATCTGCAGTCAAAGCATATTATAAATACTAGCATCATGCTCTTATTAATATTTGCTGACCACCCAAATAAACATACCCTGTGCCTCGTCAGGCCGCTTGTTCACAAGGATGATGTCCGCATCCGCCACGTCAAGTTGCCGCCTCAGTTCGGCAAATTCAGCAGTCCGGTCAGCCACCGGATCTGTAGCCACCAGCGCATAAAAGCAGCGCTATCATTACCTGAGACTATGATCCTCTGCTCGCCTCGTCTGGACGGCAACCAGAGTCTCAGGGGCTACTATCTATACAAAGCACACCTTGCGTGTACGGTACAATCAAAAAAAATATCACTTTGCGTACCTCAAAGCCTCTTAGCAGGCCCGTAAAAGCTTCATTCAACCCGCTTTTCGCGGATGAAATCCTCTCCACCACCATGTCCATTAAGGTACGATGTGCCTCTGATATATCCGCTTGCTGCAGAAGACCCATCAATGTGTCTAATTGTACATCGGACAATCCCGGGCTTTTTTTGTTGGTCTCCTTAGGAGCCGAGAACTCCGGACTTCGGGCGGCCGAAGAGTTACCTTCTGGCCTTTGCGGATCGGGAGAGATCCTCCGGGATGACACCTCAGGGTCGTCCACCTCATGAGGCGGGGAAGCAGGAGGAGGCATTTCGCTCTCCATCATCTCCGGAAGAAGATCCCCTGAGGACGAACATTGTTGAGAAGGGCTATGAGCCGGAATGCAAAACATATGTGTTGGTTGTTATTCTCAGGAAAAGAGTGGGGCATGCTTACTAAAGTGCCTTTGTTCACTTACGGCTCGGTCGACGGCTGGCCCCCTTGTGGGCGTTGTGCGGTAAGGATGCTCTCCTGGGCAGGGCCCCCTGGTGAAGGTTTCTTCCCTCATTTGGAAACCTCCGTTTCCAAGTCTTCAGGGGAGGTCCTTTTCTTCCCATGGGGAGAGGGGATTCTAGATTCTCCTCCCCGATCATCCTCCAACACGGGAGCACTAATTCCCGTGGTTAGGATGCGTAATGTACCTCCAGCATGAAGCCCTCTTCTAGCTTCCCTATTCCTCCCCTCATCCTCCCCTGATGGCACTTGATAAGGTGCGCGAGCCAGCATCCTGGTTAGTACAGGATCCGGCGAGCCTTCAGGAAGAGGGGCCGAACACCTGATCCTCTCCGCCTTTCTTATCCAGTCCTGGCCAAGAGTGGTTTTTCAGAATAATGTTGTGACAAATATAATGACAGCATGTTCGGTCGTGGAGTTACTTACTTGGGTATCTGGACGGTTTCAGTTGAGACCCGCATCCTCTGTTGTGTCTGGACACTTTATTCATGATCCGAAGAATAATCGATACGTCCCTTCGAGCATCACGCCGAAGAAGTGTTGAATGGTTCGCGGTCCTTCCGGGTTGAACTCGAACATACGGAGAGATCGGCGTTGGCATGGCAGGACCAGACGAACTAACAATACTTGAATTACTTTGACGAGACTAATATCCCTCTTGAGGAGATCTCGGATGCGGCTTTGCAATGTCAGCACATCATTAACCGGTCCCCAGTCCAGCCCCTTGTTGACCCATGATGCAAGCTGTGGCGGAGGGGCAGAGCGGAAGGCCGGGGCGGCTGCCCACTTTGTACCTCGGGGTGTTGTGATATAAAACCACTCCCGTTGCCATAGGTCAGACACCTCCGAGAAGGAACCCTTTGGCCATAAGGCGTCGACACCTTTGCTTATTATAGCGCCTCTGCACTCCGTGTGTCGCCCTTCAATCATCTTTGGCTTCACATTAAAGGTCTCAAGCCATAAGCCGAAGTGTGGGGTAATGCGGAGGAAGGCCTCACACACAACGATAAACAACGAGATGTGAAGGAAGGAATCTGGATCTAGATCATAAAAATGTAGCCTATAATAGAACATGAGCCTTCTAACGAAGGGATGAAGACCGAGGCCTAGCCCTCGGATGAAGTGGGAGATGAATACAACGCTCTCATTGGGTTTGGGAGTAGGAACAACCTGCCCTTGGGCAGGAAGCCTGTGAAGGATTTCGGCGGTCAGATACCTAGCCTCCCTAAGCTTCTTCATGTCCTCCTCTATGACAGAAGAGGCCATCCACCGGCCTTGAGGGTTGGATCCGGACATGATTGAAGGTCCGGAGCACGTGGACTGAACCTTGGGTGTTAGAACTCGAGGTAGGAGAAGGGAAGGATCAGGCGTGGAAAGAAAAGGGTAGGTATTGGCCCCTTTATAAAAAAGGATGAATGTCAAGCGTCCTCCGCGCGGCCATTTGGAACTTTCCTAAACCGAGGAGTCATACTAACGGCACGGTTAGGTTACCCACGCCCATATTGATGAGAATCCTGTGATAAAGGGAACACGATATCTACTTTGACAAGACGTGCCAATAAAACCGCCTCGCAAGACGTGCAATGCCAGGTTGGGAAAAACAGTTCTGATAATAACCGGGACGCAGCGTGATGTCACGCTAGGTAAAAGTTGTCAGAAGATTAGATTCGTGGAATATTGTACTCTCTACGGTGGTACGTGGGATTTGTTTTGCAGAGTCTGACACGATTCATATGTTCAAAATCTACCTTGGAGTATTAGGAGAAGGAACCCGCCTTGCAATGCCGAAGACAATCTGCGCGCCGGACCCATCAACATTGAAGCCTCGTTCAGGGGCTACTAAGGGAATCCTGGATTAGGGGGTCCTCGGACAGCCGGACTATATCACTACAAAAAAATACACTCCCGTGATGATACGTGTTTGTCAGAGTAGGTCGCGTTTTTTGTCATGCATGTACATCCATGACGATTTTATGACAGAATCAAGATAGTCATACCTGTGATGTCGTAGAAGTGTTCCATGACATTACGAAAATTATCATCACGGAAGTGTCCACTTCCATGATGATAAATCGCGCGTCACAGACGTGCTTTCGTCAAGGGTGACCGACACGTGGCAGCCACCGTAACGGAACGTCGTTAAGCTATCGGGTCGGGTTTTGGATCCGATAACCCGTTAACAGCCCCGACAAATGGGGATTTTCCATGTGTAAAATCATCATCGGCTGGAGGAAACACGTGTTGGCTCATCGTTGGGACAGATGTCATCCACTCATTGAACGGAAGGCGCCTATGATACGTCGACACGTGGCATGGCCCAACAGAGGCCCATTCCTGTGAAAAGGCCGGCCCGTTTCACTTGGTCAAAAGGTGGCGGACCGGCCCATGGAAAGCCTGTTAACGGCCTGTTCGCATATAGCCCATTTACAGCCCGCTAACCCAAGGCCCGTTACGCCCTATCCGAATTAGGCCCAGTAGCGCCATCTGGGCCATCCAATATGATTCCATCCCGTTTTCACTTCTAGCGCATGTATGGCCCATGACGTCTTTCGGCCCATATGAGGCCCTATGTAACTCTTGGCCTATTAACGACCCGTGGTGAAACTTGCCCATAATGAACAGTGTATCACTTTACACCCATTAACGGCCCGTGGTGAAACTGGCCCGTAATGAACAATGTATCACTTTATACCCATTAACGGCCCGTTATTTCGTTGGGCCATTTCCAGCCCATGATATCTTTCGGCCTTCTCAGAGCCCACTTATTCTTGGGCTCATTTCCAGCATTTGTTTACTTACGGTCCGTTACTGTCATTTGCTGCTTGTGGGCCAAATTCAGCCCGTGGTTACAGTCGGCCCGTTTGTGGTCCGTTAATACGTTGGGCCGTTTTCATAGCGTCATCAAATACGGCCTATTAACGATGGCCCGTTATGGTTGGCCCATGAATGGACGATTCCAACTCTAGCCCGTTTACGGCCATAATGCGGTCTGTTTGGCCCATGTTTGGCCAATCGATCATACGGCCCGTATAAGGCCCATTGATGATACGGCCCGTAGAAGGCCCATTGTCCCTACGGCCCGTAGGAGGCCCATTGTTTCTACGGCCCGTAGAAGGCCCACTGTTTCTATGGCCGGTAGGAGGCCCAGTGTCACTACAGTAAATATTAGCCCATGGTTATTGTGGCCTACTTTTAAAAAATAGGTTATTGTAGCCACTAGCAAACCGCGGAAAAACAACTGCCATGACTACAAGCAAACAAATAAAAGAGACAACAAGGAAATAAATAAGCAAGCAACTAACACTAGGCTATTACACATATTACATCCACTGGGCATCAAAGTTCGCCACCAGTGCAAATATAGGGAACAAAGCAGCATATCATATACACTGGTTGTCAAAGTTGGCGACTAGCGCAAATAAACGCTGCAACAAAACAAATCCAGAACTAAAACCACTTCAGAAGATCTCAAGAAACAATATCCTGGGTACCCATAATGCTGGCAAGATGCTTAGCAAGCTTATTAACTTTCTCTTGTTTGGCGCTTAAATCCTCCAGCGCTTGCTATTGCACCAGAAAATATGCATCTGAATTCTGCAGGGACTTCCTCAGCCCTTCAGCTTCCTGTCGTAGCACATCTGATCGATGTCTTTCAACTTGAAGTTGAGACTCAAGAAGATGAACTGATTCAGGCAGCGAGTTCGAAGAGCTTGTGCCAGCAGTAGTGGCCAGTAACTCGAACACTACATCAAGACAAGACTTTTGGGTTCCCTCACTGTCGTCAAGATAGTTTTTATCAGCTTTCTTGGAGACCAACAGGGATGTCTCACTATCTTGAACCTTATCAGCATTACTTCCTTTACCATTGGATAACACGGTACTGTTCTCCAATATTTTGTCCGCATTCTAAAAGAGAAACAAGCAGACACATCACATGTTTACCATGTTGTATATGAAACTCATTTTGGTAAATGAGTTCAGTAGTAAAGTGGACAGGATAACAGCATGAAACAAACATATATCTATGTACCATGGTCACTTTATGGTCTATATCATTCTAGTTTTTGTTGCCAAATCAAGATAGAGACACAGTTCAAATAATATTTGTTCAAGACAAAGTAGAATAGACAGAATATAAGTGTGGGTAACTATAGATCAATAACAACACTTGTAATGTGCATGACATGAGAACATAACTATTTAATCAATTGAAATTGAAATCAACATAGAGCAGGTTACAACAACAAACCAGTTAAAGAAACAGGTTTAAAACATACCTGTTGCGCCATTGGAGTTTCAATTCCATCCTTCAAATTTGAAAATAGTTGGTATGAGTAAATACAGTAATGCAAGAGCAAAGGAGTATGAACCATAGCTACAGAACCTGACCTGAGAACAAATCTTCTTCTCCTTTAAGCGTTGAGTTGGGATTCGGAGTGGTGGTCCTCGTGCTTTGGGCACTGCAGTTCCCTTACTAACTGCTCGTGTTTGGGTGCTCTATGGTGGAGACGGTGTTGTGTCAACTGGAACTGGGTTACTATCTGCCAGGGTTGGGGTTAGAAGGGGTGTAGCTGGTTCTCTGTCCAACTAGGTAGGGGTGCAATCTATGAGAGTCTGGGTTATTTGTGGTGGATCTGGTCCTTGGGCAAGTACAACCGTGGTTTTATCTGCATCAACTGGTAGCACTATCTTTTTTGAAGACCGTGTTGTTACTCCCTTAGATACTGCCATCACGCTCTCCAATTCAAATGGCTGATAAACAAGAAAAGTAATTGAAAGTATAGACATTGTATGATATACAGGTGCAATGGATAGTGGGGAATAAAAGAGGGCATGAAATAATTCATATTTATGTTGTCTAACCAAACATGATAGCATGACACAATTTCACATATATGATGGCTAACTAAACAGGATAGCATGACACAATTTCACATTATGATGGCTAAATAAAAAATATGGAAAGACGTGGTTCAAAATATGAGACTATGTAAATAGGATGACATGACATAACTATATAATGTGTTTATTAAATAGGTTGGCATGCCATAATTCACATACATTCACGGATAGAATGCCATAATTCAAAATATGATGACTGTAAACACTAAACAGGATGAGATGATATAACTATATGATGTCTTTATTAAATGGGTTGTCATGCCATAATTCAGATGGATGATGTGTATGTACTATGTAAACATGATGGCATGATATAATTCAAATATATGATTTATATAGGAAGCAAGTAAGAAGATGGCAATCCACATATGATGTAAAAACTAAGCAATGCAAGATAACATGCATGACATGGGTAATATAACCTTGCCAAGTTTGAGCATAGACCTCATGGGGGAAATAGGACTGGTCATCAGTCTCTGAATCCTCCTCTGAGGAGCTCTCTGTAACCAGCAAGATGTCTGCTTCAGCAGGTAGCATTGTCTGCTCTAAATACCTTGTTTCCACTCTAGATACTTCCATCACCGCTTCAAATGGATGATGCACAGGAAGAGTAGTTGAATATAGAAACGTTGTCAACAAATGGAACACGTAATACAAAAAAATGATAGCATGATATAATTCACATACATGATGATTGGCTAAACAGCATGGCATTGCATAATTCACATATATAATGCCTTTGCAACAAGATAGCATTGTATAATTCACATATATAATGTCTTGCAACAAGATGGCAATGCATAATTCACATATATGGTAATTAGACACTGAACAGGTGCATTCACACAAAGCATGTCTAAACTAATCAAATTACATAGCAATGCGAGACACCATATGCACGATATGAGCAACATAACCCTACCAAGTTAGAGCATACACCTCGGGGGGGAATAGGTATGGTCATCTATCTCTGAATCCTCCTCTGAGGAGCTATCCGTAACCAGCGAGATATGTGCTTTGTCAGATAGCATAGTCTGCTCTGAAGACCTTGTTTTCACTCCAGAATTTGCCATCACTGTGTCAAATGGTTGATGCACATGAAGAGCAGTTGAATGTACTAACATTGTTGACAAATGTAATATGTAACGGAAAAAAGGATGGCCTGATACAATTTACATATAAGATGACTGGCTAAGCAGGATGGCATTGCAAAATTCACATATATGATGCCTGGCTAAACAAGATGGCGTTGCATAATTCACATAAACGATGAATAAACTAAACAGATGGCATTCGCACAAAGGATGTCTAAACTAAGCAGATGACATATTTGATGTATAAAGTAAGCAATGCAAGACACCATATGCATGATATAACCAACATCAGCGTGCCAAGTTAGAGCGAAGACCTCAGGGGGTAAATAGGAGTAGTCTTCTCTTTTTGAATCCCCCTCAGAACAGATATCTTCCTCTCGGTTACAATCCGAAATGCGTGGAGGGGGGCTGCCTTTGCGCCTACCATGGAGCGACGTCTGCATGAAATTTTGTTGCCACGCAAGGCTCGTCTCTTTTGCTCTACAAGTTCAGTTTCATTGTTTACAATAACTGTCATGCATAGGAATAAAACATAGTGAGATTATGTAAGGACTGCATGCAGAAATCCAGAATGATGGTAGCAACCTGTGGATAGACCCAAAACCAATAATAGCAGGAAGATAATGGCTTCAGTCAAGAAATACAGATAATGGCTTCTTTACTTTTTGTTTCCCACCCAACATGAAACTCATAGTAGACACTGGAGATTAACCAGATAGTAGATAGATACTATTGATAGCAGCCCCGATATGTACCCCACAACCATTTAAAAACTCAAGTTTGACCATTAGTTTGGAGCTGACTCAGAGTCTAATCGGTGAACAGGACGATAAAGTAGCATGTAATATTAAGCGGTGCATAACGTAAGAAGACACGAAAGAGTGCGACCTATCATGTGGACCCGTGTGGTCCTCGAGGTCATCTGCTCGGTTGATGATGGTAATGCAGTTTTCATGGCTGCCAGCGGCGGGGAAGAAGATCTGAGGCGGTGAAAGACAGTCTGGAGGCCGGATCCCTGCTGTGCTGGACCCTTCTATCGTTGGAGCAGCTGAGCTGGGGTGAACGACGGCGCAGCAGGAGCGGGACAAACCACGCAAGGTTTTCTTTGACAACTATCTATAAGAGAAGTAATTCTGTAAGAGCTCGTTTGAATTGGAGGATTCCAACAATGCAGGGATAGGAAATAGACAGGAATAGGATAAGAATGCACATGCAAAATAGAGAATTTAAAAACACGGGATTTCTGCCAATCTGGGTGTTTGATTCACAACAATTGGAAGATCACAGGATGCAAAGAAGCATGGTGAGATTAAGTCAAACCACAAGAAAATGTACAATTATAATGCTATTATGCTACTATCTCTTAGTCTTGTGCTTCATGAATAGGAATTTGAAAAGGAGGACAAGTGAAAATTAAAATTCCTATGTTTTTTCTTTCAAGGAGACACTAAAGGAACAAATCCGTGTGCTCAGTGGACAATATATATAACATGTAGAGTATAAAAGAGATGCAACAAGTGTACAACCTCTTTGGCGAAACCATGTCGATCTCAGCGTGATTGGGTTGGCCGGTGAGGATGCTCCGGCTGACTTTGCTGTCGGAGGAGGGGAAGAAGATCTTAGGCGTCTGGAGATGGAGCGCGAGGTACTGCTCCGCTGTGATGGAGGGTTTCGTCGTTGGAGCAGCTCCGATGAGTTGTACGACGCCGAGGCTGAAGCAGGACAAGAGAGACAATGAACAACGTTAACCTGAGTGGAATTCTAATAGCATCTACAATACATGACGTAAAATACATAACCACAAAGTGCTAGATGTAAAATACATCACCCGCTCATCTCTGAACTTAACTGTCGAAACTAAACTTAACTGTTGAAACTGAACTTAACTGTCGAAACTGAATTTTGCTGTCGAAACTAAATTTTGCTGTCGAAACTGAACGCACTAGCAAGGTGAGGCTACACGTCGGTCGACTGACTTTTTCATCTCTGGTCAGTCGATTTTGTAGCCGTTGGATACGAAATCAAGGGCCTGCGGTTCATCTTCAACCTCCACCCCCCTGAGCCGCCAGCCACCATCGGCCAAACAGCAGCCCCCCGCCGCCCGCGGCCGGCGATGGGCCGCCCCGCCCGCCCCGAAAACACTCCCCGCCGCCGGTCTGCCACCGCCCCGGCCATCCCTCTAGGCCCCCCATGCCGAGCTTTTTCTTTGGCGATCCCTACGCCACCGCCCCGCCAACGCCCCGCCACCGCCGGCAACCACCACCCCCATCCTGAACCCTAAGATAGATAGTGGGGTACCTCTCCGACGACCCCCTCCCTGCTGCGGCTGGTTCTTCCTTCACCCCGGCGAGCCCACCCCTTGAAAATCGACTGACCCAAAAGTCGATTCAGTCGACTGAAGTGTAGCCAAATCGGAGCAGCATCGCAAGCAAGAGCAAGAGCGAGAGCAGCAGTGCGAGCAAGAGCAATAGCAAGGGTAGACCAGGCAGGGGGACCGAGAGCAAGAGCAGAGCAGCAGCGCAAGCGAGAGCTAAAGCAGAAGCAGCTCCTATTGATGTGGACGTCGCCGCCGAGGGAGCGACGCCGTGGAGGAAGTGGTTGGTGACGCCACCGTGGATGGAGCCGCACCGTGTCGGCTCGGGACCGAGCGACGGTAGCACCATGAGATCGAATCAAGAAGAAAATGCGGCGATTAGTGTACAACCTCTTTGGTGGCGCCGATTAGGCCGCAGCTTCATCCAAGGAAACGGTGATGATGATGCTCTTTCGGTGGTGCAGGTGAAGACGGTGGTGTGGGAATGGAGGTGGTGCGAAAGACGAGGGGAATGTCGGGGCAGCTCCTTGGAGGTGGAAGACGGGGTGGCTGAACCGGCGGGACGATGAAATCGACGACGGATCCTCATCCGGTACGGTGGATGAGGGACGTCGAGGTGTTGCTGTGGACGACGTCGTCGGGGTGGCGGACAGAGCAGGGTGTGGGGTTTCGTCGCAGGTTTTCGCGGCCTCGGTGTATGAATGGGTGGGCAGATGGGATGGCAGTGGGGAATCATGGCTTAGAGACGCGCTTGTCCGAAATCTGTGGTAAGTTACAAAAGTACCCCCCACCGATTTGACGCGGTTCTTTCGGTTCAGGGGTGCCACGGGCATTTCGCGTGTCGGGATTTCATAGGAGGTGGGAGTTTTCGCGCCCGTCATTGTCTCAGCACCACTTCGTCGGTTGAAGCAAAACAAAACACCGGTTCCAGCTTCCGTTGATAAAAGTTCCAGCATCTACATCACATGGTTGTAGATCCGCTACAAGTCGGTTCCAGCAAAAATCAGAGGATTGCGAGTCTTCGTCTTCGTCCACCCTTGCTGCAAAAAAACAATGGTTCTAGCATCCCTGCTGCCCGGTTGTAGCAAATTATCGACGATTATGTCGCCACTTCAGCTCTGTTGAGCACGGTTGTAGCAAAAAATGTCGACAACAGCATCACCAGTTGCAGCTTCTGGGTAATGCCATGGCCGGTTGTAGCACATAAGGACGCCGATTCCAGCAAAAACTAGCCATGCCTTGGCCCGTTCGCACCACCACCACCACTCTTTGTGCAGCTGTCAACGGTGGTTGTAGCAAGGCCGTGTGCAGCACCGCCACTCACCGTTGTTGCATCCTGATGGACGGTCCCCATAGCTACGTCGGCGGGACTCGAAGCCGGAGTTAGGTGGAGGACTCCGCTAGGATCCGCGAGGGTTGTAGGCGGCCATGGCCTCAGGGATGGGAGAGGGTATCGCCGGCAACGAGTAGCGACGAGGTTGGGCGCCGAGCAAGCCGTGTAGGTGCCGTGGAGGTCCACCGGTTCCAGCTTATCAGGGAGTCGCTCGTCGGGGAAGATTCATTCCTGTGTTGGGCTGACCATGGCTGGGAGCTTGGAGGTAGGGAATTGGGAGCAGAGAGCTCGAGGACAACGAGTGGCTGCGGTGTGTTGCAGGAGGATAATACGAAGGAGAAAGCAGTGTGCGTGGGGCCAAGAGTGACGTGGTCGCGTGCACGAGGCCACAATGTTTGCGAGCAAGACGTCCGGCGCAACGTTCGGCCGGTGTGCCAGATACAAGCGTTTACCTTAGGTATTTAATTACTCATAACCTAATGTTATTTACTGTCAAATTCAAATAAGTGAACACTAGCAAAAGAGCCCGTGCGTTGCAACGAGAGAGTAAATAACACACGTTCTTAACCCAATAACCATGACTCAAGACCCTAATGTGTTCACGTCCTTTATTTTCACATGGCATCACATTTGTGTTGTTGATGGTGGTCTCAGTGCACACACAATGAAAGTGTGTTTGAATGCGGTCAGTTCTAAGGCTTCTCTCTCTCTCTCTCGCACACTTGCTCGAAATAAAATGAGAAATATGTTCTTTTTCCCCGCGAGGTTTTTCACAGGTATGCATGCGTGGTTATCGATGTTTTCTTTCCTCTCTATCAGTCAGAAAGAAAAACAGATACGTACATTATAGATTAAGTTCACACCAAAATAATATTTTAAAAATATTTAGCAGCTAAAAATAGCATCATATTTAGATTCTTCTAATCAAGTTTCATATATAACGAGTTCAAATCGGAGTTACGGTTTAAAAGATATTGATAATTTTGATTTAGATAAACTGCGGATTGAATAACCGATAAGTGAGGGGGTTTTATGTTAAAATGAAAAAGAAAGATTCGGTTCACTTAAATATGGACGGCGGGTTGATTACCTAAAACATCAGGGGGTTTCTGAGAAAATGCAAAAAACGGTTCGGGAGTGACTTAAACGTGTACCGCGGGTTTATTTACGGAAAGTAGAGGGACTTTTTTGCAAAATGTATGATGAACGACCAGAAACCTAATTTGCTTTATTATTAGGTAAAGATAAGCAAGCTTTGGCCCCCACGTCCCCGCACTGCTCCTTCCAACGACGATACAGGCGGACACTAAAACCGCCGCCACCGGCAGGCCCTCTCTCCGTCCACACCCTTCCCACTCGTTGCTCGCGGAGGATGCGTTTGGATAAATCCCGCGCATAGACGGCAGTGGTGGGGCCTCCTCTTCTTGCTGTTGCGCCGGACAGTCGGCCCTGGTGCCGTAGTGGGCACTCGTTGGGCGGCGGCTGGGCTCGCGTAGATGGCCGTACTCAACACGATGGTCGTGCTTCACGACGGTGGGAGGGCGAGGTTCTGCATCGGGCGGCAGTGGCCCCAGCCTTGCTGGCACGATCTAGGCTTGCACGGGCCTTCGTCTCGGGCGGCTGGCTACATTGCATGGATGTTGGTTGGTGTATCGACGGCCGGATCCGGCGCTGGTCGCTTCGTCTGGATTCTGCGGGCGGTGGTGGCTTTGTCTCAGATGGATCTGCTGCATGGGGCTCGATGGAGTTCGCTGGAGTTGAGGATGAGGGGCATTGGCCCCTGGTTGCTCTGTGCGGTCGATCGTGCTTCTGTTCTACATGCATTGGCGGCGTGGTTTTTCTGGTTCCTTCCGGCGTGTGGAGCTCGGCGGCCCCTGGTTGCTCTCGGCACTGGCGGTCTTCCATGTTCGTGTGGACAACACGTCGGCTGGATTCAGTTTTGTGGCGGTCCCATGACTCGACACGTCGCTTGTGTTGCTGGTTTGTTGTGCTCCTGCCGGCGTGGTGCCGATTGAAGTAGTCAGAGCATCTCCGGCCGAGCCCCCCAACACGGCCTTCCAAGGCGATTTCTTCACACTGGCGCCCAAAAATCGACCCAGTCGCGTCCCCAGGAGCCCGTTTTTCACAGGTTTGGGATGAAATTGGCGCCGGCGGACCCAGACCGAACCCGGCACGCTGGGGAGCGCCTGGGGCACCGGGGAACGCGATTTTGGCACGAACGATGATGGGCCCGCCTAGTCAGCGAGAGGGCCCGCTGGATCAGCGATACGCCGCTTCGTCGCCCTCGTCGCCTCACTTCCCGTGGGAATCAATACCAAGGCTGTCGCGCCGGTCAGCTTCCATTGATGCCTCACAGGCGCCGCAATGAAGGCGTCATCGACGCACATCCCGCCCGCTCCCGCCACGCGGCACCCGGCATGCAGCCTCTTGCCGCCCCACTATGGCTATAAAAGGTGACCTCCCCGCCGGTGGATGCCACAACACACATTCCTCCTCTCGCTTCCGCCGCACAAAGCAGGACTCTTCCCCCCCCCCCTTCCCGCCGGCGAGAAAATGGCTGAGAGATTCCCAGGCGACGGTGCGGTGGTGAACGGCTTCGGCCGCCGCCATCTCCAGGAGCAGGAGGCGCGCCTTCTCTAAGAGGTCGGGTATCCCCCCCCCCAGACATGCATGTGCCGGGGGCGTGGAGGCTGAGCGTCGGCGGCGTCCCGATGCCAACCATGCCTGAAGGGGCGGCACGGCGGGCCGAGATAGCCCGCATCCGCTCATCCCTGACGAAGGAGTAGCGGAACGAGCCAAGGTACGCTGCCGACAGTGAAACACTGTGGACAATGTACTTCCAGCACCGCCACCAGGAGCAGATCGCCTCCGTCAACGGCTTCATCCCCCGTGTCCGCCTCAACGCCGAAGGACGGCATGAGTGGTGGGGCGTGCCAGGCCGCACCCTCGGGGCCGTCCTCGACCACATCGAGACCGGCAACGTGCCACGTCTCAAGTACCCGAGGCGGCCGTCCTTCTCTCGCCGCCGAGGCAGCTCCTAGACGCACGGCGAATGGAGCCGACGTCCTCGTCGTCGGGCTCTGGCACACTCTCCTCCGGCTCGCCGGCTCTCCGCCACGTCAAGCTAGAGCCGGAGGAACCACCGCTTCGATGCCGCACCCGCAGCGGCGCCCTCGTCATCAATGAGGGTGCCCGCTCCTCCCCGCGCTCCGTTCGCCTGGTCCGGCCGAAGCCAGAGCCAGCCTACTACCCGTGAAGCCGGAGCACGTCGACATTGTGGCCCCTGACGATGAGGCCACCCTAAAATGGGCGAAGGAGGACTACGTCCGCGAGCAGGTGCGCCGCCGGCACCTGGCATACGTGAAGCTCCAGGCCTGGCGCGGCGGGCGCGAGGAGGGCGGTGTCATCATCCTCGACGGCGACGAGGAGGACGAGACTGGACCGTCCAGCGCCCCACCGCGTGTCGGCGACCCTGGGCAAGGGTGCAGCAGGCACGGCCGCGGCTCCGGCGGGGCGCGCGACGACAACGACGATGGCGGCGGTGACTACACCCGTTTCTACAGGCTTCTCGGCATGTAGATGGTGGGCGGTGGACGTGGCGCAGTGGCTAGGCGTAGTTTGGCATAGTAGTAGGCGTAGTTTGCATGTTTTATCTTTTTTTGTACAAATTTCAATGAAATTTCGCCGAGTTCGTGCCGGATCGTCGAGTTTGCGTAGATTTGTACGAAGTTTCGCCGAGCTGGGCGATATTGGCGGCGCTGCGAACGGATTCGCCCCCACACGCCAAACTTGTGCCGGTTCGCCCCCAGGGGGCTTTTTTCGCCGCCCTGGGGGGCCGAATGGCTGGAGATGCTCTCAGGTGACAAGGGTTGTGTGCCTCCATGTTGTGCGGGTATTCATGCCTCAGGTCGTGCCTGGCAAGGTTGCTTCCTCTCCAAATCTGGTTTGTTGTTGGTGGTGTTGATGGTGGTGGTGGTGTGTTGTGCATCGTCATGAGCTCATCGCCAGGGTGTTGTTGCGTCTCGATCGGTAGGCTCTTGGATCTGGTGGTCATGATCTGCTACTGCCGGTACATCGTGGATTCGGCTTGTTCTCTGTTTGCAGTGGCTGGATCCTCTTCCCAGAGGTATGGATACGTCGAAGGGCTTCGGGCTCTGGGAGAAAGCCTTAGTTCGACTGTGATCGAAAGTATACTTGTGATGATGCTTCTTGGAGTTGTCGCCGAAGAGTTCCTCCTTTCCTACCATGGCTTGTTGGTTCGATGGTTTCCACGGGAGTTGTTGGTGTGGCCAGCCTTTTCCCGAGGTCTGTCGGACTTTGTGTGGTGGCTCTGGGTAAGAGTCTTGGTTCGATAGGGGGTCAAAGGATACCGGTGATGATACTACTTGAAGGCATCTCTGAAGAATTCGACCATGCATCTTCGGGTTGTGGGCATTTTGGTGTTGGAGTTTGAGTTAGCTGACGTCCCATAATCAATCGAGTGTGCATGGTTTTCGGCCTAATTTTCTGTATAAACTAGGCCACTCTATTTTTGAATTTTTCTATCTTAATGAAATAAGCAGTGCACCTACCTAGAAAATAAAAAAATTAACATATTCTTCGTAGATCAGATTTAGTTGTTTGAATCTCGATCCATATGAACACCCGCTCAGCCCGTGCCCCCCCCCTCCACGGGCGACAAGGGCGCTCCAACCCTAAACGCTGACCCTCGATCCCCCCTCTCCCTCGCCGCCACAGTCGGGCAAAGCCCGTGCGGTGCTGGCGGCGGGATCTCCATCGCTCACTCCTGGTGCAGGGGCCGCGGGGGATTCTCCTTCTCCTTGACCTGACGGCGAGCTCGGTGGTTGGAGCGCTAATGTCTAATACGCAACTTTTATTCTAGTAGACTCTGTTGGGCCTCCAAGCGCAGAGTTCTATAGGACAACAACGAATTTTTCTCAAGTCGATGACCGGAGGTTTATCAATCCGTGGGAGGAGTAGGATGAAGATGGTCTCTCTCAACAACCCTGCAATCAAACACAAGCAATCTCTTGTGTCCCCAACACACCCAATACAGTTGTCAATTGTATAGGTCACTAGTTTGGCAAAGAGATGGTGATACAAGTGTAATACGGATGGTAGAAACATATTTTTATAATCTGAATAAATAAAATAGCAAGGTAACAAGTAGCAAGCAGCAAGCAAAATGGTATATCAATGCTTAGAAACAAGGCCTAGGGTTCATACTTTCACTAGTACAGTCTCACAACAGTGCTAACATAATTGAATCATATAACAATCCATCAACTGCGACAAATAATCACTCCAAGGTTTCTACCAACGAAAGTAGGACAAAAACGTGTATCAACCTCTGTGCCTAGATTACCCCAATGTCACCACGGGAATCCGCAAGTTTATTACCAAAACATTATCAAGTGACTCAAACAATACCTCATTGTCACCATGGTATCCATATGCAAGACATACATCAAGTGATCTAAAATCCAAAATATTGACTTCGATAACAATGAAACCTTGAAGAGGAAGACTCAATTCATCACAACAAAGATAGAGAGGTAACAACACAATATGATTCCACTATATGAACAAATCTCATGGTACATCAAGATCATGCCCTATCAATATCACGAGAGAGAGAGAGAGAGAGAGAAAGAGAGTGAGAGATAGAGATGAAACACATAGCTATTGGTACATACCCTCAGCCCCGGGGGTGACGCTCCTCGTGACGGAGGTGGCGGGGATGATGAAGATGGCCTTCGATGATGACTTTCCCCCTCCGGCAGGGTGCCGGAACGGAGCTCTGGATGAGATCGCTTTGAAACAGAGGCTCGCGGTGGCGAAAAAACTCATCAAGGTTAACTATTAGGAGTTTCTGTATTTATAGGAATTTTCAGCGATGGAATCACGCCACAAGGAGTCCCGAGGGGCCCACAAGCTCATCCCACATGCCCTAGGGGGAGGGCGCACCGTGTGAGCTTGCAGTGTCCTCATGGGTCTTCTGGTCCTTCCTCGAAGCTTCGGGGGTCTCTTGTGTTCTATAAAAAATCACCATAAATTTTTATCGTATTTGAACTTCGTTTAGTATGGTTTTTCTGCGAGATAAAGAAATAGGCAAGGAACTTGCACTAGGCACTAAGTTAGTAGGTTAGTCCATCAAAATCATATAAAAGTGCACCAAAACCATATAAAATCAGTGTAAACATGGCATGAATACTGCATAAATTATACATATGTTGGAGACGTGTCAGCATCCCCAAGCTTAATTCCTCCTCGTCTTCAAGTAGGTAAATTATGAAAGAAATAATTTATGAAGTGTGAATGCTAGCATAGTGCAAAAGTTTGATCAATGATAATTCTAATCACTTTTTCGTAGCATCATTATATATCATAAACAGTAGCTCATTTCTCATAAAACTTCTCATGATCAAGTAGCAAGTTATAAATTGATCAAGTAGAAAGTATCAATCAAGCCTATTAAGATATAAATTGATGAACAATCTACCTATATCCAAACAATAAGATATGATCGGGCAAACATTCATTATATGTTAATCGAGTCCACACTTAAAGTAACATTGACAGAACAACAGATTTTCCATATAGAAAATATAGATAGTCAGGCATCCATTCTTAATTTGGATGTAAATCAAGTCATATTAATTAATATTGATGTATAAATGGATCTATATCCATATAGAAAGATAGGTATGGATCAACCATTAATTGGATGTAAACCAAGTCCATAGTTAATGAATATTAATTGAAAAATTGAGTTTATCCATATTCAAGAAAGAATGGTGCACTAGATGACTACCCATTGAATGTTGAGTGAATCGACAGTATGATGCAATTAAAGCATTCCAAATATAGAATGGGGCTTAACTCTATATAAGGTGTGTTCTCTAAACAACAAAGAAGTACATAAGGAATCACATATTTACGTGTGTTTCATTGGAAGGAACACAATTCACTGTACTAATGGGAGCTGATTATATCGTCACATTGGTCTTACTATGCTTTTTGTTCAATCCTTGCTACCTCACCTTAGTTGAATCAGTAGGCGTGGATGGCCATCTACAGATGAATCAGAAGGTAAAAATATTTTACTTTTAGCTTTGGACACATGCAACTCTTTGCCAGTTGGTTTATGTATTCATCCCATTCTTGCATCTACTTGACCACTTAATCTTCATTATTACTAATTTATGTACTTATTTAGAACTATAGCTTATGTTCCCAACTAAAATTGAGGACACCATAGGTGAAAAATTTACTTATATCTTTCAGAGGCTTTGTACAACAATTATATATGCTAACTAGCCATCAACTTACATTTCCATTTGCAGAACAACACCCTTTTAAGACCTAAACCGTTTTGGTTTCCTTGGAGAGCTAATTTCATGGATGAAGGCAGCAACATTATTTCTCATGTACTCTCTCTCTCTCTCTCTCCATTCCCTCCCTCTCTTAGTTATTTATCTTTACTTTTCATGTGTTAGATTTGGAATGTGTGTTCATTTCTGGGTGAACATTCACCATAAGAATATATCACAATGTATGCTACAATGACATGTGATATATGTAAAAGGAAAATTCAAGGTATTTTTTGGCCTAAGCATGACTTATTCAAATCACTGGAAAAATAGTAGAAATCCACAGTCATTAATGATCCGCCTCAATCATAGATTTGCAAGCTAAATCATGCATCACCACAAAAGGTCTAATTGCGTAGGAATGACATCAAACATTGCGAAGCAAACTAGAAATGAGGCAAAAAATTATATATTAGCTCCAAATGAGCATGAAAAAAATCCACACTGTAAATGTCTGGTAGGAAAACCGTGTACCACGGCCAATAAGGCACACCATCACTTATTTATTATCTCTGCTCTATAGTTGTTCTGGTTCTTCACTAATTTGAACTATACTTTTCTATCACTAGTATGCAATGTGGCACACTGAGCCAGGACAATTCTATGGCCTTCGAGCTGAAATGAGTATATGGGCTTCACCAAATCTAGAAACCTCTCAAGAATCTGGAGCATCCTTACAAATTTATTGTCAAGATGGAGGACACTACAACTTAATTCAAGTTGGATTCCATGTACAAACATATCACTGATCCTAGTAAACTCAAATGCTTTTGAGTAAACTACTATTTCATAATTTGGTTTTGCTTGCAGATTTCCCCCTCTTTGTACCATAACAGAGATATTCGCTTCTTTACATATTGGACTGTAAGTGTAACAAATGTCATTTTAATAAGTTGTATATTATTGTTATGCACATTTTTTCTGGTATTTTGTAGTAGTTGGAGGCATTATCGGACTAAGTATAAGTCTCTTTACATAAATAGTAATATATGTTTCCTTTTTTATTTCTTAGAAAGACTTGAAATCCAAGGGGTGCTACAACTCACAATGCACGGGATATGTACCTGCAAGTGGAGCGAAGCTGGTGCCTGGACAAGCCATTGCTCCTCCATCAGTTTATGGCATACAAGATCACTACATGAGGATTAGCATCAACAAGGTACAACATTCATCCTAGTCTAGAGATTACTATGTCTATATAAGCTTATCAATTTTCTACTATATCTACGATAAGTAGACGATACCCGCGTCTTTTTGAATGAAACTTTGTTGAATGCAATGCATGAATAGATATTGTACGAATAGCTACAAAAAGAGAGAGAAACTGGCTTTTAGTTAATAGAGTGCCTTTTTTCTAACAGAAATGTGAAAAATGAACTACATAGGTATTCTCCAAGTCTCCAACACATATAAATTCATGATAAACCGAAAATTAATGCAAAAATTGTAAGTTATGAGGACATGCATGACTTGTTGATGTCGCAAAGATCCATGGATAGAAAAATTAAAAAAGTTAGTACTGTGAAAAATATAACTTATAACTAACATGCATGACTTGCTGATGTGGCGTGGTTGCATGGATAGAAATTAAGGTAGTACAAACAATTGAACTTATAACTAACATGCATGACTTGCTAATGTGGCTTGGCTACATGAATAGGAATATTAGTTAGTGGATTGCAACTATTTAAAATGTAGGGTTAAATATAACAAAGATAGATTTTATGAATATGAAATTAGTTATGCCTAAATTCACATGGTTACTATTTAATATGCTATGGTATTTCATTATGTAAATATGGAACATTGAACCATAGGAATTGTACACCACCCAAGATTTTTCAAAATTACAAAGTGTTTATAATCTTCTTGTGCATGAAATTTATTGTTCACAAATTTTATCAATCCCTCATTGACTACAGGATCCAAATTCTGGAGATTGGGTGGTATACCATCATGATTTAGAAAAACCATCATTCTTGGGACATTTTCCAAAGGAGCTTTGCCTTGGAACAAAACGTATACAAGCAATGACCGGATTTGTGAATTACTTGAAGAATGCACATGGTCCTCCAATGGGTAGTGGCCACTTCCCTGATTATAATGAGAAGAAATCTGCCTACTTCAACCACATTAAGAACTACAACTCCAAGGGTCAAGCTTTTGACCCCTTTTGGACTAAGGCGGCCAAGTTAGTTGATAGGCCAGATTGTTATGATGCAAATGATTTATTTCTTGAATTTAAGAAGGGTTATACATTCAATTATGGTGGACCAAGTGGTTGTATTGGTTGACAACAAAGTTGTGTTTCCATTTGTATTGAATAAATAAAAATGTGTTACTTCATGGTCAAATATTAACCTTTATTCTATTTATTTTTGTCAAACTCTAGCTTCATATTGATAGTTATTATCATAATCATGTCTAGTTTGTATTTTTGGTTTTCACCTCCCACTCAAGCTATTCCCAACATGACACTTGTGGCAGGTTCCTGGCGACCATAGTAAGTCAAATGATAAAAGGCTTAGCGCAGCAAAGACCATATGAATGGACCTCTCTAGGCCCGAATACACACTTGGGAACCTAGATAGAACACCACCTACTAATGGGTATTATTAGTATGATGTATTACGAATCCATGTGGGATACGTGGAAGCATCAACATTTTGAACACCAATTCTGTGCAAGCTCCTACCCTCACATGACAAACATACAAACATGGATATTTCCATATGGGGCTATATAAGGCCAATGGGGGATTGTGGGTAGGGCTATGCAATTTGGAGCTATGATAGATTGGAGACACATCAATAATTTTGTATGTTTAATTCCTATTATCTATAATTTATGCAATTGTCGGTACCGTGGCGTTTGGGTTCATGCCCTGTCCGGGTGTCCTCCTTCCTTCCTTCGCCCGAGCGCACTTGTTGGAAAGATCAAAGAGATCGACAACTATGTGCACCTTGCGAGCGTTGAGCTTCTCCCTGATCTTGGGCTGACAAAGATCGGCGTGAAACATAGTGATGATCATAGCTTCGTCAATATCGGGGATGTTGTGGCTGAAGTGTTGTATGTACTTGTACAACGGTTCCCCCGACATATGCACAAGGAGGTGCAGATTGATGGGCATCCCTGGTCGCTTGAACCCTCCTTGGAAGTTATCCACGAATTTCTTGCACAGTGTTGGAAGTATGCCCTAGAGGCAATAATAAAATGATTATTATTATATTTCCTTGTTCATGATAATTGTCTAGTATTCATGCTATAATTGTGTTGTCCAGAAATCTTAATACATGTGTGAATACATAGAGCACAACATGTCCCTAGTGAGCCTCTAGTTGACTAGCTCGTTGATCAACAGATAGTCATGGTTTCCTGACTATGGACATTGGATGTCATTGATAACGGGATCACATCATTAGGAGAATGATATGATGGACAATACCCAATCCTAAGCATAGCACAATATCGTGTAGTTCGTTTGCTAGAGCTTTTCTAATGTCAAGTATCATTTCCTTAGACCATGAGATCGTGTAACTCCTGGATACCGTAGGAGTGCTTTGGGTGTACCAAACATCACAACGTAACTGGGTGGCTATAAAGGTATACTACAGGTATCTCCGAAAGTGTCTGTTGGGTTGACACGGATCGAGACTGGGATTTGTCACTCCGTATGACGGAGAGGTATCTCTGGGCCCACTCGGTAATGCATCATCAAAAAGAGCTCAATGTGACCAAGTGGTTGGTCACGGGATCATGCATTACAGTACGAGTAAAGTGACTTGCCGGTAACGAGATTGAACAAGGTATTGGGATACCGACGATCGAATCTCGGGCAAGTAACGTACCGATTGACGAAGGGAATTGTATACGGGATTACTTGAATCCTCGACATCGTGGTTCATTCGATGAGATCATCGTGGAATATGTGGGAGCCAACATGGGTATCCAGATCCCGCTGTTGCTTATTGGCCGGAGAACTATCTCGGTCATGTCGGCATGATTCCCGAACCTGTAGGGTCTACACACTTAAGGTTCGGTTGACGCTAGGGTTGTAGAGATATTAGTATGCGGTAACCCGAAACTTGTTCGGAGTCCCGGATGAGATCCCGGACATCACGAGGAGTTTCGGAATGGTCCGGAGGTGAAGAATTGTATATAGGAAGTCCAGTTTCGGCCACCGGGAAAGTTTTGGGGGTCACTTATACCGGGACCACCGGAAGGGTCCCGGGGGTCCACCGGGTGGGGCCACCTATCCCTGAGGGCCACGTGGGCTGAAGAGGGAAGGGAACCAGCCCCTGGTCGGCTGGTGCGCCCCCCCTTGGGCCTCCCCCTGCGCCTAGGGTTGGAAACCCTAGGGGTGGGGACGCCCCACTTGACTTGGGGGGCAAGTTCCCCCTAGGCCGCCGCCCCCCTTGAGATGGGATCTCTAGGGGCCGGCGCACCCCCTAGGCCCCCTATATAAAGAGGGGGGAGGGAGGGCAGCCGCACCCTAGTCCCTGGCGCCTCCCTCTCCCCCTGTACCACCTCTCCCTCTCGCTGAGCTTGGCGAAGCCCTGCCGAGATCGCCGCTACTTCCACCACCACGCCATTGTGCCACTGGATTTTCATCAACCTCTCCTTCCCCCTTGCTGGATCAAGAAGGAGGAGACGTCTTCCCCAACTATACGTGTGTTGAACGCAGAGGTGTCGTCCGTTCGGCACTAGGATCTTCGGTGATTTGGATCACGAGACTCCCTCAACCCCGTTCTCTTGAACGCTTCCGCTCGTGATCTACAAGAGTATGTAGATTCACTCCTCTCTCTCGTTGCTAGATGACTCCATAGATTGATCTTGGTGAAGCGTAGAAAATTTTTATTTTCTGCAACGTTCCCCAATAGTGGCATCATAAGCTAGGTCTATGTGTAGTTTCTTTGCACGAGTAGAACACAAATTTGTTGTGGGCGTAGATGTTGTCAATTTTCTTGCCACTACTAGTCTTATCTTGTTTCGGCGGCATCGTGGGATGAAGCGCCCTGGACCGACCTTACACGTACGCTTACGTGAGACAGGTTCCACCGACTAACATGCACTAGTTGCATAAGGTGGCTAGCGGGTGTCTGTCTCTCCCACTTTAGTCAGATCGGATTCGATGAAAAGGGTCCTTATGAAGGGTAAATAGAAATTGCAATATCACATTGTGGATTTTACGTAGGTAAGAAACGTTCTTGCTAGAACCCTATTACAGCCATGTAAAAACATGCAACAACAATTAGAGGACGTCTAACTTGTTTTTGCAGCATATGCCTTGTGATGTGATATGGCCAAAAGGTTGTGATGAATGATATATATGTGATGTATGAGATCATGTTCTTGTAATAGGAATCACGACTTGCATGTCGATGAGTATGGCAACCGGCAGGAGCCATAGGAGTTGTCTTAATTATTGTATGACCTGCGTGTCAATGAATAAACGCCATGTGATTACTTTACTTTATTGCTAAACCGTTAGCCATAATAGTAGAAGTAATAGTTGGCGAACAACTTCATGGAGACACGATGATGGAGATCATGATGATGGAGATCATGGTGTCATGCCGGTGATGAAGATGATCATGGCGCCCTGAAGATGGAGATCAAAGGAGCAATATGATATTGGCCATATCATGTCACTATTTGATTGCATGTGATGTTTATCATGTTTTTGCATCTTATTTGCTTAGAACGACGGTAGTAAATAAGATGATCCCTCATAATAATTTCAAGAAAGTGTTCCCCCTAACTATGCACCATTGCGAAAGTTCGTTGTTTCGAAGCACCACATGATGATAGGGTGTGATAGATTCC
The DNA here is from genome assembly GCF_018294505.1 of Triticum aestivum. Classification (NCBI taxonomy): domain Eukaryota; kingdom Viridiplantae; phylum Streptophyta; class Magnoliopsida; order Poales; family Poaceae; genus Triticum; species Triticum aestivum. Next base: position 439,170,083 of record NC_057807.1, on the reverse strand, counting down.
AACGTCCACATACAACGGGTGTAAGACAGATTTACACATGCAAAACACTTAGGTTGACTTGACTAGCCTAGCATGTACAGACATGGCCTCGGAACACAAGAGACTTAAAGGTCGAACATGAGTCGTATGGAAGATACGATCAACATGGAGATGTTCACCGATGATGACTAGTCCGTCTCACGTGATGATCGAACACGGTCTAGTTGAGTCGGATCATGTATCACTTGGATGACTAGAGGATGTCTAATCTGAGTGGGAGTTCATTAAATAATTTGATTAGAAGAACTTAATTATCATGAACTTAGTCTAAAAACCTTTGCAAAATGTCTTGTAGATCAAATGGCCAACGCTCATGTCAACCTCAACTTCAATGCGTTCCTAGAGAAAACCAAGCTGAAAGATGATGGCAGCAACTATATGGACTGGGTCCGGAACCTGAGGATCATCCTCATAGCTGCCAAGAAAGCATATGTCCTAGAAGCACCGCTAGGTGAAGCACCCATCCTAGAGAACCAAGATGTTATGAATGCTTGGCAGTCACGTGCTGATGATTACTCCCTCGTTCAGTGCGGCATGCTTTACAGCTTAGAACCGGGGCTCCAAAAGCGTTTTGAGCAACACGAAGCATATGAGATGTTCAAAGAACTGAAAATGGTTTTCCAAGCTCATGCCCGGGTCGAGAGATATGAAGTCTCCGACAATTCTACAGTTGTAAGATGGAGGAAAATAGTTCTGTCAGTGAGCACATACTCAAAATGTCTGGGTTGCACAACTGCTTGTCCCAGCTGGACATTAACCTCCCGGACGAGGCGGTCATTGACAGAATCCTTCAGTCGCTCCCACCTAGCTACAAGAGCTTTGTGATGAACTACAATATGCAGGGGATGGTGAAAACTATTCCTGAAGTATTTTCAATGCTGAAATCAGTGGAGGTGGAAATCAAAAAGGAACATCAAGTGTTGATGGTCAATAAAACCACTAGTTTCAAGAAAGGCAAGGGTAAGAAGAACTTCAAGAAGGACGGCAAGGGAGTTGCCGCGCCCGGTAAGCCAGTTGCTGGGAAGAAGCCAAAGAATGGACCCAAGCCTGAGACTGAGTGCTATTATTGCAAAGGGAAGGGTCACTGGAAGCGGAACTGCCCCAAATACTTAGCGGACAAGAAGGCCGGCAACGCTAAAGGTATATGTGTAATTGATGTGTACCTTACCAGTACTCGTAGTAGCTCCTGGGTATTTGATACCGGTGTCGTTGCTCATATTTGTAACTCAAAACAGGAGCTGCGGAATAAGCGAAGACTGGCGAAGGACGAGGTGACGATGCACGTCGGGAATGGTTCCAAGGTCGATGTGATCGCTGTCGGCACGCTACCTCTACATTTACCTACGGGATTAGTTTTAAAACTCAATAATTGTTATTTAGTGCCATCTTTGAGCATGAACATTGTATTTGGATCTCGTTTAATACGAGATGGCTACTCATTTAAATCCGAGAATAATGGTTGTTCTATTTATATGAGAGATATGTTTTATGGTCATGCCCCGCTGGTCAATGGTTTATTCTTAATGAATCTCGAACATGATGTTACACATATTCATAGTGTGAATACCAAAAGATGTAAGATTGATAATGATAGTCCCACATATCTGTGGCACTGCCGCCTTGGTCACATTGGTGTCAAACGCATGAAGAAGCTCCATACAGATGAAATTTTGGAGTCTCTTGATTTCGAATCATTTGACACGTGTGAACCATGCCTCATGGGTAAAATGACCAAGACTCTGTTCTCCGGAACAATGGAGTGAGCAACCAACTTATTGGAAATTATACATACTGATGTGTGCGGTCCAATGAGTGTTGAGGCTCGTGGTGGCTATCGTTATGTTCTCACTCTCACTGATGACTTAAGTAGATATGGGTATGTCTACTTGATGAAAGACAAGTCTGAGACCTTTGAAAAGTTCAAGGAATTTCAGAATGAGGTAGAGAATCAACGTGACCGAAAAATAAAGTTCTTACGATCAGATCGTGGAGGAGAATATTTAAGTCACGAATTTGGTACGCACTTAAGGAAATGTGGAATCGTTTCACAACTCACGCCGCCTGGAACACCTCAGCGTAACGGTGTGTCCGAACATCGTAATCGCACTTTATTGGATATGGTGCGGTCTATGATGTCTCTTACCGATTTATCGCTATCTTTTTGGGGATACGCTTTAGAGACAGCTACATTCACTTTAAATAGGGCACCGTCTAAATCCATTGAGACGACACCGTATGAATTATGGTTTAGGAAGAAACCTAAGCTGTCGTTTCTAAAAGTTTGGGGATGCGATGCTTATGTCAAGAAACTTTAACCTGAAAAGCTCGACCCCAAGTCGGAAAAATGCGTCTTCATAGGATACCTTAAGGAAACCATTGGGTATACCTTCTACCTCAGATCCGAAGGCAAGATCTTTGTTGCCAAGAACGGGTCCTTTCTGGAGAAAGAGTTTCTCTCGAAAGAAGTAAGTGGGAGGAAAGTGGAACTTGATGAAGTACTACCTCTTGAACCGATAAGTAACACAGCTCAAGAAGATGTTCCTGTGGTGCCAGCACCGACTGGAGAGGAAGTTAATGATGATGATCAAGGTACTTCGGATCAAGTTACTACTGAACTTCGTAGGTCCACAAGAACACGTTCCACACCAGAGTGCACTACTAGGGAAAACCCTATACACGGAATCTTAGCAGCAGCGCGTCTCAATTAGCAGTGCTGCTGCTAATTAGCAGCAGCGCAGGTGTGGAAAACCCGCTACTGACAAGTGTTTAGCAGTAGCGCGGTCTATGTAACCCGCGCTGCTACAAATATTGACCGACAATGCCCCCCCAACTCCATTTAGCAGCAGCGCAGTTCCGTTAGGCGCGCTACTGCTAAAGCAGTAGTAGTAGCATGGTTTTTCTGAGGTCGCTGCTGCTAATTTTCAAATTGGACACACTTTTTATCCCACTTAGCAGTAGCGCTTCTGCCGAAAGCGCGCTGCTGCTACTTTCTTATCAGCGGCGTGTTTTACGTCCCGCGCTACTGCTAATCCGCACCAACCCACCACCTTTTCCCCACCGTCACCCCTCCCCTCCTCTCTTCCCTTTCCCCTACCTCCCACTCTCACTCTTCTTCTTCCTCAATACTTCTCCCCCATTACTCTCTCTATTCTATCTACCTTTCTCTCTCTTCATTACTCCTACCTAACTACACCACCTCCATTAATGCATCTCCATTCTATTTTTCCTTCCCCTCCACTAGTTGAAGTTGTCTCCTCCCAAATTAGGTAGCTAGGTAGATGTAGGATTTAGTTAAGTGACCTATTTGCCCCCTAACTATATGTATCTTTGTCAAGAAGAGCTTTGTGCACTTTTGATCTCCCTACAACATCATCTCCACCGTGTGCTCGATCTCGAGATAGAGGTGATGAAAATTTCATGCTTTTGCAAAATGGAAATATGTTTATGTGTGTGTGATATGTTTGTGGAAATTGTGTGTGTGACATGAGTTGACGCCAAATTGTGCTTTTGAGTTGCCTCTATTTTGCCGAAATGTCGATTTATTTCCGTTTCGGCGAATTCCGGGCAAACTCTAGATCCATATATGTCCTATTTTTAGGGAAGGTCATGCCGAATTTTTGTATGACTTTGATGCATGCACGCATTTTTATAATCAATTTGTTTTATTATTACCGTGCAGACGTTCATGATGGTCAGTGGAACGATGGTGAATAGGTGGTTGCGGTCGGCGGTGTAGGACATGAAAGAAAATAACCTGACATAGGTTTTATGTCCGTGTCGAAAATGCAAAGGAATAGTTTGGCTCGACCCCTATGACGATGGTCATGTCGAAGCGCACCTGCTCATGACTGGTTTCATGGATGGCTATACTCGGTGGATAACTGAAGATGAGGATGACGATGTTGAGGATGCCGACGGGGCATGCAATGATGACACGGGGCAAGACGAAGAGATGATTGATAATGGCGGCGGGGAAGAGGCTCGACATGGCGGTGGAGAACGGGTCGGACATGGCGGAGGAGAAGGGGTCGAACATGGCAGCGGAGAGAACGACATGGACTCCACGCAGCAGAGTTCGTCGGTAATAAGTTCAATCATGGGGGACCCTCATGTTCAAGCATTGCTTCGCAAGGAGACGAGTACTGAGAGAGCTGCTTCTAGAGAGGAGGCTAAGCTGGAGCAGCTAGTGGTAGACTCGAACACTCCATTGTATGATGGTTGCAATCCTGAGGTGACCCGCTTGAGTTTCAGGCTCCAACTCCTGAAGACGAAGGCTAAAAACAAATGGACCGACACTAGCCTCGATGAGCATCTCAAGTACCTAAAGGATGTTCTTCCCGTGGGTAATCTATGTCCTACTAGTGTTGATGAGGCCAAGAAGATCGTGTGCCCTCTTGATCTGCCACACGTTGGATACCATGCATGCATCAACGATTGCATAATTTATCGGAAGGAGCACGCAGAAAAAACAAGCTGTCCAGTGTGCAATGCTTCTCGATACAAGAAGGCCGGGAAGAAATGTCCCCAGAAAGTTGTATGGTAATTACCGATCACTCCCCGTCTCCAGAGGTATTTTGTAGATCCCAAGGAAGCAAAGCTAATGCGCTGGCACGCGGAGAGGAAGAAGCCCGACGATGGAGATGATCCGAAGCTGAGACACGTGAAGGATGGAAGCCAGTGGAGAGCGTTGAACAGCTTCTATCGGTATTTTGAATGTGATGCAAGGAACATCGTGCTCGGTGCATGTACCGATGGCATGAATCCGTTTGGCAACCAGAACACCAACCATAGCACATGGCCCGTGTTTGTATGGATGTACAACCTCCCCCCTGGTTGTGCATGAAATTGAACTACATTCACATGAGCATGCTTATTCAAGGGCCAAAACAACCAGGAAATAACATTAATTTCTATCTGGGGCTACTTCAAGAGGAGTTAGACACGTTATGGAAAACACCAGCCAAGACATGGGACGCCAGCAAAAGCGAGTATTTCAACATGAGAGCCGCGCTGATCACGACAGTGCACGACTATCTCGGTTACGGATATGTGGCAGTCCAGGTGTGCCATGGATATTGCGGATGCACGCGGTGCATGGATGATACGACGTCTCAGCAGCTAACGTCAAGGAAAGATGGCGGGTCTAGGAAAATTGTGTACATGGGGCATCGAAGATGGCTTGAACAGGACGACCCGTGGAGAAACCGTGGAGATATATTCAATGGCCACGCTGCGCATCGAGGACCTCCACGTAAGTGGAGCGGTGCCGAAATTGATGAGCTATTGAAAAGCTAGAAGGAGTGCCCCGCACCGGGAAAGACGATGAGAAAGGCGCCGGAGCCGCTGCTGAAGGTATGGAAGACGAGGTCTGTGTTCTGGGACTTGGAGTACTGGCACAAACTCGATACACCTCGTTGCCTTGATCAAATGCATATCTGTAAGAATGTCCTTGAGAGCTTGCTCGCAACATTGATGAACATGCCGGATAAGACCAAGGATGGGCCGAAGGCAAGAAAAGACTTTCAAGATTTGAAAATCAGGGAAGATCTGCACATGCCGCCCCGTAAAATGTCAGACGAGACAGAGACGGAGACAGAGGCATGGGAGAAGAAGGGCAAGAAAATAAAGAAAGAGGATTATTGCCCCCCTTCTTGCTTCACCTTAAGTCAGGCTGAGATCAATCAATTCTTTAAGTGCCTTACCAAAGTCAAAGTTAGTTCCGGTTACTGTGGCAAGATAAGCAGATATCTAGACACGGACAAGAAAAGGTTCAGCGGGATGAAGTCTCATGACTGTCATGTGATGATTACGCAGATACTACCTGTTGCCCTTAGAGGGATAATGGACAAGCATGTCCGTGACACGCTTATTGGTCTCTGCAACTTTTTCGACGTCATCTCTCGAAAGTCGATCAGTGTGAAGCAGCTCCGGAGGCTACAGGAAGAGATCGTTGTGATACTGAATGAGCTTGAGATGTACTTCCCACCCGCGTTCTTTAACGTGATGGTGCATCTGTGTGTCCATATTGTGGATGACATAATAGACCCGGGGCCGTCATTCCTGCACAACATGATGCCGTTTGAGAGGATGAATGGGATCATCAAAGGATTCGTTCGTAACATGTCCCGTCCAGATGGAAGCATCGTCCAGGGCTATTTGACACAAGAGTGCATCGCCTGGTGTTAGTGTTGGTTTGCCCGTTAACAAGCACGATGGGAGGCTCGAAGGAGATAGTCACTGCAACGGTCGCAGGGAACTGCACGTGGCATACTCAGATCAATGCAGCGACTTTGACAGAGAAAACTTGGTAGTGCTACAACACCTAGACGAGGTAGATCCTTTCATGGCACTGCACAAAGAAATTATCGCAAAGAAGTATCGTGACCGGGGGTATGCAGGACGAACGCCGAAGTTACTAGAGAGCACAACTCCACTTTCCTGCATTGGTTCAAAGAGCATATTATTGCTAATCCCCCAGAGGAGGGCTCTAAGGACGGATTGCTCATATACGCCTTAGCACATGGCCCCTCGCCCAACCTCGTAACCTATCAAGCATATGATATCAACGGATACACGTTCTACACGGAGGCCAAAGATATGGACAGTGATGATCAGAACTCAGGGGTGACGATGGAATGCATGACCGGCAGCGACAATGGCGCAACTGAACGATTTTATGCAAGGGTCGAGGAGATCTGGAAGCTTGACTACTCTGGACTGCACAACACGACGATGTTCTGTGTCAGATGGGCAAAGAATGTCGAAAGAGAAAACCGGATTTTCACTACCATGAGTATACCCGACGCCAAGAGCGCTACCGTGAACGCTATCGCAAAAAATGAGCCATGGGTACACGCTAAGCACGTGACACAATGCTTCTTCATAACTGACCCATGCAATCCCAGTCGTGTTGTCGTGAGGAGAGGCAAAAGGAACATCATTGGAATGGATGGAGTCGCCAACGAGGAAGACTATGATCAGTACGGCAACCCAATGAGGGAAGATGACGATGATGATGAAGTATACGTCAAAAGAAGAATCAATACTACATTACCTAAGAAAAATCGTACTCCATGGAAAAGGCAAAGTCACAATGAGGGGCTCAATTATTCTTCAACGAACAAGAAGGGAAAGAAGCTAACTCAAAAACGAAAATGTCAGCGCTGAGGAACCGTACGTTATCAGTCAAATGATGTAATATATATATATATATATGTTCCTATTTTGTATACACACTTAGCCATTATTATGCATGGGTCCAATGATGTAATATATATGTTCCTATTTTGCATACATATTTAACCGTCAAATGATGCAATATATATCGCCCTCCCTTCGTTCACTGCTCTCGGGAAATAAAAGTGGGAGAAAATAAAGGAAAAGAAAAAGGAAAACTGGCAGTAGTAGTAGCGCACTTCGTATAAACCGCTACAGCTACTGAAGGTAGTAGTAGCGCATTTCGTATAAACCGCTACAGCTACTGAAGGTAGTAGCAACGCGTTTTGTCCAAACGCGCTGCTGCAACGTCCACTTAACCCAAAATTCTCACTATCCCTGCTTCATCCCGCCTTTTCCCCCCAAATCCCCACTCTCTCTTCCCCCGTCGCTCGCCCCCGACCCCGGCACCGGCGCTCTCCCTCGACCCCGGTGCTCGCCCCCGACCCGGCCCTCGCCCCCGACCCCGGCGCTCGCCCCCGACCCAGGCGCTCGCCCCCGATCCCAGCGCGCTCGCCCCCGACCGCGGCGCCCTCGCCTCCCTCCTCTGCTTCCTCCCCTCCCAACCTTGGCCGTCGTCGGGTCTGCCTCCTCGCCCCTGCACCCTGTGTAACCCCCCCTCTCTCTCTCTGCTAGGGTTCTTCGATTAATTTACTTAGGTTTTAGTTAGGGCAGTATGTTAATTAGGTTATCTATTTAGTTATGAATTTAGCTAGGTTTCAAAATTAGCTGAATTTATATGCAAATTTGAACTGGACATGTGATATGTGGATATGTCATGTTTTGGACATGTCATGTTTGGAAAGTGATCTGAGTGGCCTATGTTACGCCGGAATGTTGATTCATTTCCGTTTCGGTGAATTTCAGGCGCTTGATATGTCCATTTTTTAGCAAAGGTCATGCCGAAATTTCCCGTGGATAAAGGCATGATTTGTGCTACATAGTTGGCATATCGAGTGCTGGCACATAGATTTCTTTTTATGTCATTTCTCATTTATTCATACTTTTAGAAATAAATGAGGACACTTAATCATAGGAAACATGTCGAACAACGAAGAAACTGGGCCTTCTGACCAAGATGCAGACGAGATGGATTATGAGGGTGAACAAGAGTACCTCGACTATTTGACTGCTAAGCAAGGTTTGCAGGTCGGCCTCGATGATGGTACTGATGCCGACATCGACACCGACGGCGCCGGCACCGATGGTGGCACCGAGACCGATGGGGAAGGTACCGGCCCCGATGCCGCTACCGAAAAGAGGAAGCATAAGAAGCAGAGGATACGAAAACCTAACAAACTAGGGATTGGACGACTTGTGATCACAAAGATGGCACCTGGCAAGTTTGAGCCGTTAGAGCTAGAAGAACCTCTCAAGTGCTATGGGAACCAAGTAGGATGCATCCTACGGGAATGCGCGAGCATCAACGACGATGACTTAAGGAGTAAAGAACATTTGACGCAGTTGCTCCTAACGAAGTTGCACAAGAGATTCAAGTTCCCCGACCGGGATGATAACATAGAACAACCGTGGGATGATCTGAAGATGAAAAAGATTAACAATCACGCCATGGGCATGTTCAGCAATGCTTTGGCCTCCTGGAAAGGGAGGGTGAAACGAGCTATTGAGGCTGATGAACCCCTGTCCAAGATTCTGGAGGAAAATCTGACACTTACGAAAGAGGAGTTCAAAAAGTTCAAGGACACTTGCGCTACCGAGGTAGCCAAGGCTAAGGCTGCGAAATTCAAGAGCCTTCAGCAAAGGAACACGGGGAAGCATCGCCTCGGAAGCCGTGGCTACCTTGGTAAAAGGCCCATATGGGATAAGGAGGACGCGGAACGTGAAGCCGCGGGTCTCCCAGACCCCTTCGCGAAGTTCACCAACCCCTTGGAGCGTGACTTCATTAGGGCCCGCTACAAGTGGGACAAGGAGAAAAAGGTTTTTTACACGGACAAGATCACGAGGAAATTGATTAGACTACTGGAGAAGCAACACCAGCTTGCAGCCGAAAGCCCTACTTCTCCGATGAGGCCCAAGTGGGACACCCCTCTCAACCGGGCCTTGAACGAACTTAAGGGACTCCCTTTGGGCCAGCGGCCGCAATATGGTCGTGTGCACGGCGCTGGAGACGGCGCCACATGGAAGGTGTTTTACAAAGAGGGCCCGGAGGCCAAGAAGCAGAAAAAGAAGTTTAGTCAGGCGGACATCAACGCGAAGGTGAAGCTTGCGGTCGAGAAAAAAGCAGCTGAGGACGCGGAAAAAACAGCCGAGGAGAAAAATGAGTTGCTACAGCAGGCAGTCAATGCAGCTGTAACTGCCTGCAGAAATGATTTCGCTACTAACTTGGTTCCAGCTATCATCAACTGGACGAAGGAAAATCCAGACAAGACGGTACATGATTTCCCGATGCCCAGTTTCGTCGGGAGCAACTCCATGAACAACAACACCATCGCACCATCACTTGCTCACGCAACCGGGCCTCCTCTCGCAGCCGCTTCCGCTCATAGCAGCCCGTCCTCGGTCTCAGGCGCGCTAGGTGGGCCTTCGTCTTTGGCTGAGCTCGACGCCGTCACGGTAATTACATGTCGCACCAACATATATATATATAATATTCCATTTTTGTTGCCTTTCGGTTGTTTTACGCCACAGACATATGTGTTTGCAGGCGAAAGAAACCCCGTGCACCATACTCTACTTGATCAAAGGCCAGAAGGTGGACGTGGGAAAGGGGATGATAATGGACCCCTTGCAACCCACGTTCCACAACCAGCCGATCCCCGCTGGGCACTTCAGGGTTAGCTTGGCCAGTGTGAAATCGGGGCACGAGGATTTGCCTCCTCCAGTACAGCATGCGGGAGCGGACGACGAGACCCCGCCGCGGATTGGAAGCTGCAAGGGTTGGGTGCTGCTATGGCCGAAGAATCTTATTCGTCTGGAGCCAGCCGAGAGCACACCAATAACCACACATCAACAAGCATGTGTGGAGACCACCACCCTGCCTATGCAATTACCAGCTCCTGTAGTGCCGGGTGAGAGCGGCGGACGACATGATGAAGGGAAAGCAATAGTACTGGTTGATGTAATTTCTCCTGTAGAACAGAGAATGGATGATGAGACGGAGGTCGACCCTATGGATTTCCTCAATACAAACGCGTATGACTGTGACATAGATATGATGAGTCAACCATATGACGAATCGGGCTATCAGCTTGCTAATGAGGATATGGATGATATGCCCGGGCAGGGTCATAGCAGGGATTGCAAAAAGTCTCTCTTCATGAAATCCTCACAGGACACGCCTGAAGATGCTGCCTCAACACAGGCTCAACTAGCCGGGCGCGAGGGTCGTACAGTACTTAGCCCGGGAACACTGGGGCAGGGTTTAAGGAAGGGTCTGGAAGGTGTGCCCAAGAAAAAGTAGAGGAAGAGATCGGGGAAGATAACTGCCTCCAAACAAGCCAGAGCACATAGCAGCCAGACGATGCATTCTGAAGAGCGTGTACCCGTGAAAGGTGCAGTCATGTTCCATCTCACGGGCGAGCCGATGCTATCGTCAAAACCGCTGGAGGCACTATCAGGGGATCTCAGGAGACTGCACGACCATGTGCTGTCGACTGAGAAAAGCCTACTAGCCTCAAAGGATCCAGGATATCCGACATACGCGGCTCGTGTGCCTGAGGGGAAGTGCTACGTCGAGACACGGCCCGCGGAGGTATTCTTCCTGCGGTTTGACCATATCTTTGAGATGTTTCTAACAAGGCGGCTCGATTTTACAATCGTCCGCCTTTTTGCGCTACATATGAGCTCCGTCATGAAGAGTGAAGAAGTCTCGCAAATCTGTGTGGCGGATCCGTACTACATGCAAGAGTCTTTCTTGAGTCTCGGCGACTTTGAGCGTGAAACTGCTAGGGAGTACCTCCAAAACTTCATGGTACAGAATAAGGACCGGGAAATTGTCCTCGTGCCTTATCATCCAAAGTAAGTTAGTTCCGGACAACCCTTTCGTACATTTCAATCATTCCTTCTCTCTCATATGGGAATAATTTGAGGTGTCTTTTCCCCGCAGCAACGGGCGCGCCGTCCTTATCGTTCTTTACCTGCAAGTCTCCCGAGCCGTGTATTTTGACCCTTCCAGAGACTACGAGAAAAAAGACTACACCCACATAATGAATATTCTAGATGATGCTCTCCAAGGCTTCAGCTTTAGAGGTGGCCACGTGCAGATCAGGAAACAAAGGAACAAGAAGATGGGTTTCGCGCATAAAACTAACTTCTCCTGCATCCATGTCCCAAAACCAAGCAAGAAGGATGGATTCTACATCGTCCATCTCATGATTCAGTTCAACACGGATCACCAAAAGCTTCGCATGAGAAGCAGAAATGATGATCATATCCACAAGTGGCTACAATCTCATGGAGAAGCGGATTATAAACTTAGAGATGACTTCTTTCGCATCCAAAGCGACATTGCGACGATCATCATGAAAGAAGTCGTCGATGAGAAGGGGATGTTCCACCACGGCCCTATATCGCGAGCTGACGTCCGAACTCGCATAGGCATGCAACGTCTAGACCTCACGCCGTTCAAGAAGCTAGGGTTCATCCTCGATGATATGGAAGGATGGAACTTCTAGTGATTTATGATGCCGATGATGATGATATGTGTCGGTTGAACTTGTATACTTTTTGTAGCGATGAAACTTTGTGATGTCCATGGTCCCTGCCGAACTTGCGTAACGCTACTTTGTTAGTTTGCGTACGATGACCTGCGTACCTCTAGTTAATTAATTTGCGTACTGTATGTTGCATCTAGTTGCTAACCCTTTCTTTTTCGGTGTTGCTCTAGTATATTTTGTTGCATATATATGATTGTACATCCTCTTCATGAACATGCATCTCTAACAGGTACCTAGTTTCTTGATGGCGAGATGGAATTGCTATGTCGTGTACAAAGGGAAGGTTCCGGGGGTGTACAACGAGTGGCATGAGTGTCAGGCGCAAGTGAATGGGTTCACGGGCGCCAGCCATAAAGGCTTCAAAAGCAGACAAGAAGGAGAAGCTAGTTACTTGAGGTTCACGCTAGCGCGAGAGAGGACTCGTAACCGCCACCTCATGTACTGCATAGTTCCGCTCTCACTCATAGTGATAGCTCTTCTTGCGTATACCTTTGTTTAGATGGATGACGTTGTTGTAGTTGCAAGTATTCGAGACTTGCATGTATCGCTATTTTCGAGATGATGACAAGATACCACTTTGTGTTGGATGATGATTATGATGAGACTATTTGTATGTATATGCTATGATTACATTTGTGGTCTCGCAGGCATTTGTATGTGTATCATGATGACATTTCTATGTGCTAAAGATTCTTCTATAAAGCCTGTTCAAATACAAAACAAATATGCCGGAAAAAAACAAAAAACTACTTAAATTAGCACTAGCGAGTGTATAAAAGTTAGCAGCAGCGCCGCGATAGCAGTAGCGCGTCCAGGCAAAGCGCGCTAGAGCTACTAGCAGTAGCGAGCTTCCACTAACCGCGCTGCTGCTACACTTGTGTAGCAGTAGCGCCGGTGAGCACGCGCTACTGCTATGTGTTAGCTGTAGCGCCTTATTAGTAGCGCCACTCCCCGCGCTACTGATACACCTAAAACCCGCGCTGCTGCTAGCCTTTTCCCTAGTAGTGGTGGTATGGCAACCTTGTCCTGGAAATCATGTTGTTAGACAACGGTAAACCTTCGAACTATGAAGGAGCGATGGCGGGCCCAGATTCCAACAAATGGCTAGAAGCCATGCAATCCGAGATAGGATCCATGTATGAAAACAAAGTGTGGACTTTGGCAGACTTGCCCGATGATCGGCGAGCGATAGAAAACAAATGGATCTTTAAGAAGAAGACGGATGCGGATGGTAATGTTACCATCTATAAAGCTCGACTTGTCGCTAAGGGTTATCGACAAGTTCAAGGGGTTGACTACGATGAGACCTTCTCTCCCGTAGCAAAGCTGAAGTCCGTCCGAATTATGTTAGCAATTGCCGCATACTATGATTATGAGATATGGCAAATGGACATCAAAACGGCATTCCTTAATGGCTATCTTAAGGAAGAACTGTATATGATGCAGCCGGAAGGTTTTGTTGATCTTGAGAATGCTAACAAGGTATGCAAACTCCAGCGATCCATTTATGGGTTGGTGCAAGCATCTCGGAGTTGGAACATTCGCTTTGATGAGATGATCAAAGTGTTTGGGTTTATGCAGACTTATGGAGAAGCCTGCATTTACAAGAAAGTGAGTGGGAGCTCTGTAGCATTTCTCATATTATATGTAGATGACATACTTCTGATGGGAAATGATATAGAACTTTTGGACAGCATTAAGGCCTACTTGAATAAGTGTTTTTCAATGAAGGACCTTGGAGAAGCTGCTTACATATTAGGCATCAAGATCTATAGGGATAGATCGAGACACCTCATAGGTCTTTCACAAAGCACATACCTTGATAAGATATTCAAGAAGTTCAATATGGATCAGTCCAAGAAGGGGTTCTTGCCCGTGTTACAAGGTGTGAAATTGAGCTCGGCTCAATGCCCGACCACGGCAGAAGATAGAGAAAAGATGAGTGTCATCCCCTATGTTTCGGCTATAGGGTCTATTATGTATGCCATGCTGTGTACCAGACCTGATGTAAACCTTGCCATGAGTTTGGTAGGAAGGTACCAAAGTAATCCCGGCATGGAACACTGGATAGCGGTCAAGAATATCCTGAAGTACCTGAAAAGGACTAAGGATATGTTTCTCGTTTATGGAGGTGACGAAGAGCTTGTCGTAAAGGGTTACGTCGACGCTAACTTCGACACAGATCTGGATGACTCTAAGTCACAAACCGGATACATGTATATTTTGAATGGTGGGGCAGTAAGCTGGTGCAGCTGCAAGCAAAGCGTCGTGGTGGGATTTACATGTGAAGCGGAGTACATGGCAGCCTCGGAGGCAGCGCATGAAGCAATATGGATGAAGGAGTTCATAACCGACCTAGGAGTCATACCCAATGCGTCGGGGCCGGTCACTCTCTTCTATGACAACACTGGAGCTATTGCCCTTGCCAAGGAGCCCAGGTTTCACAAGAAGACCAGGCACATCAAGCGTCGCTTCAACTCCATTCGTGAAAATGTTCAAGATGGAGACATAGATATTTGCAAAGTACATACGGATCTGAATGTCGCATATTCGTTGACTAAACCTCTTCCGCGAGCAAAACATGATCAACACCAGAACTCTATGGGTGTTCGATTTATCACAATGTAACTGATTATTGACTCCAGTGCAAGTTGGAGACTGTTGGAAATATACCCTAGAGGCAATAATAAAATGATTATTATTATATTTCATGGTTCATGTTAATTGTCTATTATTCATGCTATAATTGTGTTGTCCGGAAATCGTAATACATGTGTGAATACATAGACCACAACATCTCCCTCGTGAGCCTCTAGTTGACTAGCTCGTTGATCAACAGATAGTCATGGTTTCCTGACTATGGACATTGGATGTCATTGATAACGGGATCACATCATTAGGAGAATGATGTGATGGACAAGACCCAATCCTAAGCATAGCACAAGATCGTGTAGTTCGTTTGCTAGAGCTTTTCTAATGTCAAGTATCATTTCCTTAGACCATGAGATCGTGTAACTCCCGGATACCATAGGAGTGTTTTGGGTGTACCAAACGTCACAACGTAACTGGGTGGCTATAAAGGTATACTACAGGTATCTCCGAAAGTGTCTATTGGGTTGACACGGATCGAGACTGGGATTTGTCACTCCGTATGACGGAGAGGTATCTCTGGGCCCACTCGGTAATGCATCATCAAAATGAGCTCAATGTGACCAAGTGGTTGGTCACGGGATCATGCATTACGGTACGAGTAAAGTGACTTGCCGGTAACGAGATTGAATGAGGTATTGGGATACCGACGATCAAATCTCGGGAAAGTAACGTATCGATTGACGAAGGGAATTGTATATGGGATTACTTGAATCCTCGACATCGTGGTTCATTCGATAAGATCATCCTGGAATATGTGGGAGCCAACATGGGTATCCAGATCCCGCTGTTGGTTATTGTCCGGAGAACTGTCTCGGTCATGTCTGCATGATTCCCGAACCCGTAGGGTCTACACACTTAAGGTTCGATGACGCTAGGGTTGTAGAGATATTAGTATGCGGTAACCCGAAAGTTGTTCGGAGTCCCGGATGAGATCCCGGACGTCACGAGGAGTTTCGGAATGGTCCGGAGGTGAAGAATTGTATATAGGAAGTCCAGTTTCGGCCAACGGGAAAGTTTCGGGGGTCACCGGTATTGTACCGGGACCACCAGAAGGGTCCCGGGGGTCCACCGGGTGGGGCCACCTATCCCGGAGGGCCACGTGGTCTGAAGATGGAAGGGAACCAGCCCCTGGTGGGCTGGTGCGCCCCCCTTGGGCCTCCCCCTGCGCCTAGGGTTGGAAACCCTAGGGGTGGGGGCGCCCCACTTGACTTGGGGGGGCAAGTTCCCCCCCTAGGCCGCCGCCCCCCTTGAGATTGGATCTCTAGGGGCCGGCGCACCCCCTAGGCCCCCTATATAAATACGGGGAGGGAGGGCAGCCGCACCCTAGTCCCTGGCGCCTCCCTCTCCCCCCGTACCACCTCTCCCTCTCGTTGAGCTTGGCAAAGCCCTGTCGAGATGGCCGCTACTTCCACCACCACGCTGTTGTGCTGCTGGATCTCCATCAACCTCTCCTTCCCCCTTGTTGGATCAAGAAGGAGGAGACGTCTTCCCCAACTGTACGTGTGTTGAACGCGGAGGTGCCGTCCGTTCGGCACTAGGATCTTTGGTGATTTTGATCACGACGAGTACGACTCCCTCAACCCCGTTCTCTTGAACGCTTCCGCTCGTGATCTACAAGGGTATGTAGATGCACTCCTCTCTCTCGTTGCTAGATGACTCCATAGATTGATCTTGGTGAAGCGTAGAAATTTTTTATTTTCTGCAACGTTCCCCAACACACAGATCATCCCATGATGAAAATGGAATTCTCTGGAAGATTCATGAGCCATGCATGAGCAAACGTTGGGCTTGAGCGCCATGGGAAACTAGTTGACAAGTGCTCCTTCCTGCTGCCAGCAGCCACAATAGCGATGGTGTAGATGCTAAGGTACTCGGCAGGGTTGGTCTACCCATCGTACTGAACAAAAAGATCTAAACGGAACTTCCTCGGCCACTTGATGCAGTGTAACTCCATGGTGAACGCGACACAACTTGCACCATAAGGCAAGTCATCCATGTCCTTGTCAGAGCATTCTACGTCTTCAAGGTTTGCAAGCGCATCAGACAGCCGATGAGTTTCTCAGCGTCTGTCGATGCGGGTGAGCACCTTGGCCTTGGTGATCCCTCATAGTCTGGCACTGATCTTGATGGAACCTCGGGATATGTTGGTAGATTGTGAGCTACAAGTCTTTACCGAGAAACGGGAAGTGTTGTGTGCTCCTACTGGTGTTCTACCAAGTGACCAACCTTTTGCTCTGGAAAAGGCCAGCTCTCTTTTTATCTCTCCAGAAGATGTCTCTCTCTACAGCCTGGTCCTCCTTTTATATCTCAAGGGATACCACAATGGCTTTGATGCTAAGGAACTAGCCTGGGTCCAACCAGGTAGGTGAGCATATTAAATGCTTGGGTGAAGTGTCGATGCCTTCTGTCTTCCGGAAACGAATGCATGTCTTGTCACTACCGACCATGGTGACCCCTACGTGGGGCGTGACACGTCTTGGTACAGGTGTGCGTCATGCGGTGGCATGGGTGAGTGATTCACCCCTTGTGTCTTGTCCAATCCCTGGCATGCCTGCTGACCTGCCGCATGGCTCACAGGCCCTGCGAGCGCAAGTCAATCGCACCATGCATAGGTGAGGTGATAGGAGCACTCCAACCTCACTGCCGAGGGAGCACGCCTCAAGCCACCGCCTGCAACACAAACGAAGAACCGCAGCATCCGTCGAGCGGTGCAAGGACCAGAACCACCACGACGGCCTTCGCCCGCACTAGGGGACTACCAACAGATCCAGTCTGACCCGCACCTCGAACCACTCTCTGGCACCAACTCCGTCTAGGCATCATCGCGCGCCTCACACGGATGCAGCCGAGCACCCGCTACCGTCAGGACCCTTCCTAGCAGGGCCTCGCAGCGCCGCCGCCATGGACGGAGTCGGTGCACCACCAACTCCCACCAACCTGCTGCGCCCTACACCAGGCTCCAGTCGACCGCCACCAGCACACTCCCTGTTGCGAGCCCCGCGCACCAAAACACCAAGAGAAGCCGGCAACCTCCCAATCTGCGCCAGATCCGAGTCGTGGGATCCTGTAATCGCCCACAGAACGCTGAAGCCGACCGCCGTCGGAGCACTGGTGCCACCGTGGAGCCATCAGATCGGGGAGGAAGAAAACGTCGCGCGCCGCCGACCCGCGCGCCACTGTGGCGCCATCAGATCGGGAGGAGGAGGAGCCCGCGCCTCGCCGCTGCTAGCACCGTAGCGCCACCTAGCAGGGGAGCCACACCGCCCAGATCGGTCGGCGGCCCAACGCACGCTGCCGCCGAGCCAAGCGCCGCCGCAAGGGCCTGCCGTCCCGCGCCGCCCAGGAGCCTCGCGAGAGGGGAGGAGCCCCGCCGCCGCCGACGCACGCGCGGGCTTTGCCCGGCGGCGTCCCCTAGCGGCGGCGAGGGAGAAGGAAGGCGAGAAAAGGGTGGTGGCGACGGCGAACTAGGATTCCGCACGGGCCGCTTGCAGGAGCGGCACGGGGGCACTCTATTCTTGGATTTTTTTTTTTTTGCAGCGAGTGCTAGTTTCCTTGTAATTGACGTTTTGACTTCTATATAAAGCTACGAAGAAAATCTCGATCCATACACCCCGTGGACACGAAGTGGACGTGCGAACCGGAGCGGGGGGCAGAGAACCCACCCCACTGCTCCCCGATCGCGCGCGCGCGCCACAATCCAAAACCCTCGACGGCGCCCACTCGTCATTAAACGATCGTCCGTCCGCATCACCCACCAATCATCAGCAAGTCACGTCCATTTCCATCCAGCGAGCAAGTCCAAACAACGCCCAGGACCAGCAGGTCCCAATTCGGAAAGGACCCACGCTCCACAGTCCACGGCAACAGTGCCGCGGCATGTTCCGCCCGCGCTACCACACGACCAAAGAACCAAGATTCATGTCGCAGGGTATGTACAAGGGCAGAGATGATTACACCTAAGTACAGCATCGATCGATTGATTAATTACTTGCCACGCCATGATCTACACACATCCTCCACTAATCAACGAATTATTGAGTAACTAATTACTACTAGCATTTGCTGATGCTGTTTGCTAAATTTGCCGATCGAGCTCGCTAGTTACTGAACGCACTGCCTGATCGGTACCAAAACTGAAGATCGGTCTCAGGCGGAGTAGTCCGAGACGGCGAACGAGTCGCCCACAGAGCGCGCGCCGCCCCGGGCCGGCGACAGCATCGGCGCGGCCGCGGCGGAGGGCAGCGTGGTCGCCGGCCGCGGCGGCTTGGCGTCGTCGGCCGCGGCGGGGCGCCGGATCTCCTCGAGCAGCGCCACCACGTCCTTCATCGCGGGCCGGTCGTCCGCGCGGCGGGACACGCAGAGCGCGGCCACGGCCAGCACCTGCCGCATCTCGTGCGCGTCCGCCTCGCCGGCGCTCTCCCTCAGCCGCGCGTCCAGGATCTCGTCGTCGCTCCCGCGCTTGGCCTGCACCCACTGCACCAGGTGCGCCCCGCCCGGCAGCGTCGGGTCCAGCGGGTGCCGCCCCGTCAGCACCTCCAGCAGCACCACCCCGAAGCTGTACACGTCGCTCTTCTCGCTGATCCGCTGCATCGACGCGTACTCTGCACACCCCAAGAACCAAACCAAAAATGTCAGGAAAAACGACGTTCAAAATGTGCTTGTGATTGTACGATCTTGCAAGTGCAACGAGATTCTGGACCTGGCGCCATGTAGCCGTAGGAGCCGGCGATGCGCTGCGGCTTGGACGAGGAGTCGTCGAGCTTGCTCTGCCCGGAGG
The DNA here is from genome assembly GCF_018294505.1 of Triticum aestivum. Classification (NCBI taxonomy): domain Eukaryota; kingdom Viridiplantae; phylum Streptophyta; class Magnoliopsida; order Poales; family Poaceae; genus Triticum; species Triticum aestivum. The sequence continues at coordinate 439,150,724 of NC_057807.1, read as the reverse complement.
AGAGGATGCGGGCGAGGCCGAAGTCGGCGAGGTACGGCTCGTAGGCCGGGCCGAGCAGCACGTTCATCGACTTGATGTCCCCGTGCAGGATGGCCGGCACGCAGTCGTGGTGTAGGTACGCCACGGCGTGGGCGACCCCGAGCGCCACGTCGTAGCGCGCGCCCCACTCGGCCGTCGGCGCGCCCTTGGTGCCCCCGACGACGCCGCCGTGGAGGAGGCCGCTCAGGTTACCGTTGGGCAGGTAGCTGTAGAACAGCAGCCGCGTGCTGCTGCCGCCGTTGGCCGCCCAGCCCAGCAGCCGGACGATGTTGCGGTGGCGGATGGACCCCAGCGCGGCGATCTCGCTGCGGAAGGCCAAGCCGGCGCTTGCCTCGTCCGGCGACCACATCTTCTTCACCGCGATGGTGTAGCCGTTCGGGGTGTCCACCCTGTACACCACGCCAGAGCTGCCTGTGCCGATCACGTTCGCGGACGTCAGCCCGCGGAGCACGTCGTCCATGGATATGTCCAGCTTCTGGTACAGCGTCACCTCCCACGTGCCGTGCCCGTCCACCGGGGCGCTGCTGCGGCCGCCGAGGCGCGCGCGGGCGAGCATGTAGGTGGCGGCCACCAGGAACGCCGCGCTGACAACGGCCAGGACGGACATGGCTATCTTGAGCGTCGTCAGGGCGCCGCGCCCGGAGGACTCGTCGGAGCCATCGCTGACGACGAGGTGGCGATTGCCGGCGAGGTCGCTGAGCGGCAACTTCTGGAAGAAGGGGGTGTTCGGGAGCTCGCCAGAGAAGGCGTTGTATGAGATGTTGAGCGTGACGAGGTTCTGCAACGCCGCGAGCGGGTCGAGGCTCCCGGACAGCCCGTTGTGCGACAGGTCGAGGCTGCCGAGCTTGTCAAGGCCGGCGAACTGCGGCGGTATCTCACCGGACAGACGGTTGCAACTGAGGTTAAGCGAAATCTCCAACGACTGGAGCGCCCCGAGCTCCGCGGGGATGCCGCCAGAGAACGCGTTGTCCCCGAGGTCCAGCAGCTGGAGCTTCTCGCATGAACCGAGCTCCGGCGGGATGCCGCCGGTCAGCCGATTCTTCGCCAAGTAAAGCTTCGTCAGCTCCGGCATCGAGGCAACGCTGGACCTCAGCTGCCCAGAAAGCTGGTTATCGGACACGTCAACGAGCTGGAGGCTGCGCGGCAGCGCGGCAGGCAATGCGCCGGACAGAGCATTGGAGTGCAGGTCGAGGAACTCGAGGCTGGCGCACCCGGAAATGGCCGCCGGCACCGGGCCGACGAGGTGGTTCTCGCTCATGTCGAGGAAATTGAGGTTCTTCAGGTTGCCGATCTCGGGGGGTATCGTGCCCGACAGCCGGTTGCCGTTGAGCCGAAGCCGGTAGAGGTTGGTGCAGTTGCCGATGTCGGGCGGCACGACGCCGGAGAGCTCGTTGCTCAGCAGCAGCAGCTTCGTCAAGTTCTGCAGCCCGAATAGCTCCTTCGGGATCGGCCCGGTGAGGTTGTTGTAGGAGAGGTCCACCGACTGGAGGCTCGCGCACTCGGCGAGGCTCGCCGGCACGCCGCCAGTGAGGCCGTTTTTCCACGCGTAGAACAGCGTGAGGTTCCCGAGCTTCGGGAAGTCGAGGCGGATCTCCCCGGAGAGCGCGTTGTTGTCGAGCTCGATATCCGTCAGCGAGGTGCAGTTGGAGAGCTCCGGCGGGATGACGCCGGTGAGCCGGTTCGTGCTCAGCTGCAGCTGCTGGAGGTTCGGCAGCCGGCCCAAGGTTGCCGGAATGCTGCCGGAGAGAGAATTCAGCGAGAGGTCGATAAGGGTGAGCTCCTCGCACTGGCCGAGCTCCGGCGGGATCGCGCCCACGAGCTGGTTCTGCCAGAGCAGCAGCGACTGCAGCTTCCGGAGCCGGCCAAGCTGCGGCGGTATCGCGCCCGAAAGAGAATTCTGGTAGAGGTAGAGGCTGGTGAGCTCGGTGCAGTTGCCGATGGACTCCGGGATGCCGCCGGAGAGCATTGTGGTGTAGATGGCAATGGTCTGGATCTTCTTGAGCTGGCCGATCGTCTCCGGGAGGCTGCCGGACATGCCGGTCTCGGCGAGGCCGATCATGGTGAGGTCGGCGCAGCCGCCGATCTCCTTTGGCAGCGGGCCCTTGAGCGCCTGGTTCCCGCCGGCGCGGATGACCTGCAGCTTCTTGAGCCTCCCGATGCTCGCCGGGATGGTGCCGCTGAGCTCGTTGTCGTAGAGCGTGACATGCGTGAGGCTGGCGAGGTCGCCGAGGTCGTCGGGGATGGCGCCGCACAGGGAATTGGAGTTGAGCGCGAGCGTCTCGAGCTTGGCGAGCCGGCAGAGCTCGGGCGGGATCGCGCCCGTGAGCTGGTTCTTGCTGAGGTCGAGCGTGACGAGCTCGCCGTACCCGCCGATCTCCGGCGGGATCGGGCCGGTGAGGTTCGTGCCGGAGAGCACCAGCGTGGTGAGCGACGGCGCGAGCGGCAGCAGGTTCGCGGGGAGCGGGCCACGCAGGTCGACGCCGGTGACGCTCAGCGACGTGACGGCGCCGCGCGCGTCGCACGACACGCCGAGCCACCGGCACGGGGAAGCGTCCGACGCCCTCCACGAGTCGAGCGCGCCGCCCGTCGGCCGCAGCGACCGCCGCCAGTCCAGCAGCGCGCGGCCCTGCTCATTGACGCACCGGCACGGGGCGACCAGCAGCGCGGCGCAGGCGAGCGATACAAGCAGCGCGAGGGCGCAGGAGCGCGGCGGCATTGGCGCCCGGTGACCGACGAGGCGAGGCAAGGCGGACGGACGGACGGACGGACGGACGGATGGTTTGGGGATGGCGATGGGGATGTGGCGTGGCGCCTCCTATTGCTGTCGTTGGGATTGTAGAGGAGGAGACCGCCCCATGGTCATGATTAGTTTATACTCCTAGACAAGAAGGGGATTAGAGATCTGGATCCAAATGAGCACAGATTAAGTAGCTAATCCCGTTTGTTTTTATCACCAAATGAAAAGATTTTGGCTTCTGCAGTGCAGTGGTGTGCAGTGAGTGGTGGGAACATGGGAGGAAGGTGGCGGTGGCGCTGCCATCATCTGCACCGCACACATATGTTTAAGCCAACTTGGTGTACTTATTATTACTGCCGCGATGCCATGACAGTGCCCCTAATCTAATCTGACTTGTTAATGGCTCCCGAGGTGAAAAAACATCTGCTCCTTCTCGTGCTCTGTGAAAACACCAGGCTCCTAATTCCCTCGGTAATCCAACTCTTCTTCTATCCGTTTGTGATTTGTGGGGCATTTGTGCAGTGTCAGGCTCACTCAGGTAAACCTGCTTCCTTTGTACTACCCCTGCACTTATGCAGAGGTTGACAGTGGCTGTTACCGTTGTTTACTGTTCTTTTTAGCATGTGCAGGACGCATGACCCTTTCTTTGCGGGTTAACCTTCTTGTAGATGTTTCTGAATGTCTGAACCCTGAACCGCTTGCTTTGCGGCTGCCTCTTTGCATGATGTGCAAGTGTTCTTCTGTAGATCTGCTACTTTGCACTTTACAGTGGCGGTAAAATAACTGCAGCAGTAACTTTTTTTAAACTTGAACTGGATTTCGTGTCTGATTACTGTACCTCTCATTTTCCCAACAGTACAAACGTACTGTTTACAGGTGAAACATAATTCCTTTTGCTGGTCAATTCAACGATTTTAGTTCTGAACCTCTGAAGCACCCATTCATGCTCCCATCATCAGGTGGTATGTGTCTATGTTTACCTGCACCACTTCTGTCATATTTATCTGCGGCTTTGACTGCTGGCAGATCCGCTCAAGTTGCTGTCTACAGTAGTTGGCAGGAGTAACTGTAAATATGTTCATGTCTCTTTCTTTCTGTCCTCTGAAGCAGCCCATTGTCTTTCTTTTATGTATCAATATAGTTTTTGTGTTTATAAGTTGTCAAACCTTTGGTGATGCAGTTCTACTCACAACCCAAATGAAAACTGTTCCCTTTCTTCTTTTGAAATGGATGAAAGAAACTATTCCCTTCTCACATGCACAAGAACTTATTTTTGTGCAGGATTAGTCACGAGACTTAAACCCCAAGTACGGAAAGTAGTCTGTAATCCATTTTCAGATAATGTGTGTGATCATTGCGCGAGTTCAAAAACTTCACATTGCTCCTTCTCCAGACGTACTCTGGAAATGAGAAAGCATGTTCATCTCACATGCCCAAGCCATGAAACATAACAGTAATTAGAGGATACAAGAACTGTCAAATCTTAAGTACTTCTTGTGAGCTCATGATGGGCATTAGTGATAGGCTTGTGGGGTTAAAGAAGGAGTAAGACATAGGAGGGAATCTTAGGGCGCACATGGCAGTAAAGGGGTGAAGGTTAGCACTACGCACCTAGAAAAACTAAGCAACTTACCCATGTGAATAGATGGCTAACCGCTGGAAAGTAACCGAAAAGATCAGATGCAATCTGGTTAAAAACTAATTTCCTTGGGCAAGAACATGTACATGTCTTTGAGTGCAAGGGACAATGAGGAATAAGATATTATTAAGATAAAAACTTGTTGAATTTTAAACCACCCAATTGTAATTAGTAGTTTAATCGGCCTATTGATCTGGACTTAGCATCCTCGCCACGGCTGGTAGATCCCTACAGCGTTTGCGTGGTTAACATTTTGAATGTCGAATTTTGAACTTTTTTCTAAAGCTCTGCTTTCCACCTTGTGTGCATGGTGGATTCACTTATTTCAGAATGGCTCCTACTTTCACTTTGTGGCTTGAATTATTTCAACCAAAATGCAACAAGTTCAGTTGTAATTGTGTTGATTCACACCAAGTGCTCAGAGATCTGGTCAGAAACAAATAGTTTTTGAGATGCAAAACTTGAATTGCAGTAAGCAACTACTCCTACCTAATCATTGTACTAACAAGCTTGATGTGAGGTCAAGTCAACTAAGCTAGATTAACTTTGTACTAGTAGCAATGTAAGAATATAAACAGCGAAGTAATCCGCACTAATCGACCGTCAATTGCGCCCAACCAGAGGTTAGAATGCGGTCACATGGGTGATGGATGTCTTACCATAGAGAAATCAAAGCAGGAGGGGACATGTTAGGTGCCACACATGGTTGATCATGTCATGGCCAATATGGTGGTGGATGGTAACATCAGAGGAATACATATGAGCAGCGTTTGGATTCAGATCTCATCGAGGACGATGCCATGACAAGATGAAGGCACGGAGCACATGGTTAAGTTTCAAGCAGGCCTGTGGATCGGTCGATCCATCGATCGCAGGGTTAATTAAGATTAAAACCTGTACTAGAGATGTGATGCAGTTCTTTCACAGCTAATTCTTCCGTTAGTTCTCTGACACTAGGACTTTTCCCAGGCCTGCCAAGATCTGATCCAGCGCCCTCTGTTTCCACCAATAAAAGATCGCCGTCCTCAATTTTTTTTTTACAAAATCACATGAACTTTACGCGGATAGATCCGGCTTGAAAAATGCCTCTCGGCGCACCGTCAAAAGGTAATTAAAGTTAATGGCCGGCTTAGAACATTCCGTCACACAAAGGTCGAGGCGGTTAAACAATGCTGCTGCTGCTGCTGCTGTTCTTTTGCTTCTCACATTCAGTCACTTCCTGCTTGCAACTTGCAAGCAGTAGGCAGTGCTTAAGCGATGCTAGTAGAACCTGACATTAATTTTAGGCATCTATCTATATAGCTAGTGAGTCGTTCAAAGCAACTGTAAGGTGCACATAGCTGTCGGGGTCACATTCTCCAAAATCACAACAGTAGAAACATTGGTGCACAGGGATGAACTCTCTGTTGTCTCACATTTGTCACTCCTTTTAGGCGCCTACCCAGATTTCTAGGGCTACCATGCTAGATAGCAACTCAAATTGCCAGCGGCAAATCTACAGTGAGTGCTGAAGAACAACTGTGAAACTTCAGTGTGAAATTTAGTACTGCCAAGAAGGGTGAATTCTGTCAGGTAAAAACATTTTAACATGCTGCAGTAGCTAAAGATGGGAGCAGAATGGAGTTAACTTGCATGAGGTTCTGTCACTGAGTTACTAGCTACTTCCTGCAGTCTGTGGCGCCTATGGTGTGCTAGCCTGAGCAAAGCAGCTGGAAGCAAACTGATGAATTTGGGGCATCTGCCTGCCTCGCTGAGCCTATCTGCTACTATTATGATCATAGCCTGTCATGATTTCCTAGCTTCTCCCAAATACCCAAATATATCTGGCCAACAACACGGCAAGAACATAGACTCGAACAGGCAAAACATGTAGGAGTAACTACTCATAGATTTGATCAAGTTTGCATATGCTTCATGGAACTTGGATGAACTGCTTTTGGATATTCCTGGAACTGGATTAGGCTAGACATAATAGCCACTTGATTTCCATGGGCATATACATATATTCATATATCAGATTCATACAGTGCAGCTACGCACCCGGAACATCCTCTTTGTCTACACGCTGACTCATCGGAAAGGCGGGCTGCTTTCCCACACATTTCTCTTGTCCGTATAGCACAATGCACGCCCATGCATTTCGTGATATCAGCAAAAAACCGAGATATGCACCGCCGCTTTGCCCACACCTCCACCTGGGTACGTAGGGTGGTTCAGGCGGCACCACCCCATGTTTGGTGTGGTTTGCCCGGGGGAAACGTCGCAGACGGGTCGATTTGTCGTGCACTTTGGGAGCCCGTCCGTCCGTATCCATCACCTCTCTCCCCTGGCCCCTCTCCATGTTTTGCATCGGAAGCGTGGAGCCACTTTATTCTTGTGTGTGTGTGCGTGTGTGTGATCTGCTCCTACTTGCTACTTAGTCTGTTCTGTTCCTCTGTTCTGGGGTCATTTTCAGTGTCCCCTAAGCGCAAAGCCTAGTGGTTGGGGATGGCGTCGCTCCCCTTAATTTCAGGATTTTGCTCTCCTGATACACACATACACGTACATGGCCTTTATCTTTTTGTCTCTAGGCCTGCATTTATCTATGTGCTGAAAAGGGCCCCATGATTTTGTTAGTGCTTACTTGATGTTAGGTCATGCGTTATCATAATGGTTTCTGATGATTTGCTTAGGTAAGATGCATGGATTCCCAGAAATAAACAAAGCGCGCATGAGCGCACGAATTCGGCAAAGCGTGTGCGAAAGAAAATGGGTGGACTTTGAGATTAAGCGTGCGTGTGCGTATGGGTGAGTGGCTGTCTGGCGGCAATAATGTTTTAAATCGCCAACCTTGGATGTGTGCCGTATAGTTTATTCTACTAATCCAGTTTTGCATTTTTAGACAGGGTGTACTGATTCTTTTTTCAGTCAATGTATTCTATTCTGTTGATTCTACTATTTTAGGCTACATATATGCTTGTTGTTCCAAATAAGTTTACTTAGGCTACATGCCTTCAAAAGAAGAGTTAAATGCATACATGGGATGTTCCTAATACTTTGGGGGGGTGTCAAGCTAGTCCTAAATATACAAAAGCATATATATGGGCCCTAAATGACGGCCCATAATTAATTCACCGGGTACTATCCAATCCAGCTCACCTCTAATCGGAGTGCGTGGCACTTTGACCATCGCCACGTCGACACGGGCTTTGGGGATTTACCGTCATTGGTAATTGTGGAATTTTGCAATGAGGCCCTATTTAAGTGGTTTTCTCTGTCTCCCCTTTCAATGTCGCTCTCCTCTTCCGCCACCACCCTATTCCCTGACATGTATGTGAGCTCATTCACTTGCTTGTAGTTGGCACTACAACCTTAAGTAACATGGCCGCCGGCTTCTATCATCGCTACTATTGTTGTGTGTGGGATGCATGTGCTTCCAATGCAGAACTGTCATGCATATCATCTCATGTTGAACATTGGCCAGGTGTTCTAGGAATGAATGCCCTAATCATTGGGCAAGGCTCAAAATTGCCGAAAGAGACGGGCATCCTACATTGCATATGGTATATATGTCTATTTCATTGAATAGATCATTGTGGTCCATATATAGTGTATAATACTTGAACTTTCGTGCCACCACAGTCAGGTACGATTAGCAACATCATAGTCCCCAGTGAACTAGACATGGTTAAGAGTACATGTAGACATGAACTCTCTGGCATATGCCATGTTCATGTCAAAACCAGATTTTTTTTTCGATAAAAAACATTTCATTCAATTGATATATCGAGGTGATACAACAACACTGAAGAATGCCCAGCCTCTGCATAGCGTGATGCACACAGCCAACATGTCCAACAAGTCTGAAAATAAATATCATTTTGCAGCAAAAGTAAATCAGTCCAGCCTAGGATGGGGCAACTCCTATCCGGAGATTACACCGCCATCCATGTTGGGAGAAAACCTCCCTGACTGTATGCTCCAGCCGTGTAGACGCCATCATAAAAAGAACTTTGTCCTCCGGCCTCTGCAGGATAGACCACGTACGGAGCCATCGCATACACGCAAGGATAACCCGCACAGGAGATGAAACCCATTTATTGTTAAAAATCACATCATTTCTGATAAGCCACAGTGCCCAACATAAGGCAGCCGCTCCCACGAGTAGATGTGCAGAAAGTTGTTTATCGATACCCCGCAACCAATTGCCGAACATGTTACACGCACTAAGTGGGGGATATAGATTTGAAGCTACTTGAACTATGGCCCGGACTACACGAGTAAACTTACACTCAAAAAATAAGTGTTCGATGGACTCGTCATGTTGGCAAAAGACACATGTCTTGCTACCTTGCCAGTTGCGTCGTGCCAAGTTATCTCTAGTTAAGATGACCCCTCTGTTTAGAAACCAGAGGAATATCTTCACTCTTAGGGGAATTTTGAGCTTCCACAATTTCTTGTTATCAACCGGTACATCAGTGTGAATTGCATCATACAAGGATTTGACTGAAAAGGTACCATTCTGATGCAAATTTCATCGAAACTTGTCTGGTTCGCCTGACAGCTGAATGGCCTCCAGACAATTGAGTAATTCATTCCATACTACCAGACGAGGCCAATAAGGTCCCTACAGAAAGAAATATGTCAAAACCAGAATAAAACCCCAGGATGAATCTTCAGTGAGAACGGCTCCTCAAATGGTCCTATTAGTGAAAATAGCCATTTGATCACTAAACAAGGGCAACACTAAGAAATAACCATAATAGGAACCCTAAATCCTAAATTGGCTTGCACGGGAGAAATGTGTGCTTAAATCAAAGAAATCTCAGAATGTAGCCAACATCTCTATGTCCAAACCAAGCTACAAATCTACGAGTATAAGAATAATACAATAATACAGGCTATAGTGCACGGGAAAAGGCTGAGTGTGGGTCACATTGATTATTGTATTGTGGAGGAAGATCGTCCCATTGCCTACATTCGACGATAAAGGGTTTCCCCCGCTTTAGATTATAAAGCAACCATTCGATACAACCAGCTCGCTGGGGCCGTAGCACAAACACGCCCAAAGGAAAAAGAAAAGAGAAAAAAAGAAAGAGAAACAAATGCTGACAACGGCGGATCAACGAAACGAAGATGGTCGGCAACCGCTGCATCATCCGGAGAAGTACCACCACACTCCTAGCACTCTGAAGCGTCGCGTACCAAGCAACACCTACAAAGAGTGTGACGATGACGCCACTGTTGCCCGAACTAGTCCTAGGGTTTCCCCCGGTACGCGGAGGGCAGTGGGGAAGGGTGTATCTGACGCCGCCCTTCAGGAAGGCCCGGCGGCGCCCGCAGGCATCGGAGCCGGACGAGCCGCCAGGTATTTCTCCCGACCCAAGCCCCCCCCCCCACACCACCACCACCCCGGGCGATCCAAAGTGCACCGCCCAGCTCGCCGCCCACCATCATGTGCCATCACGGTCACCGAACCAACTTCGCCGTCTCACTGAGGCCACCGACACGAGACCTGGAGGACGGAAGAAGAGATAATGGGCTCGGGGGCATCCGCAACACAGCCGACGGGAGGGGACTTCCTCCACTACCGCCGCGGAGCCGATCGGACGCACGGACAAGGGGCCTACCAAGCGCCAAGGCCCAGTCGGACCCAAAAGGGTCCGAATAGCCCCTGCCGTCACGCTGCAACTTGCCGCCCGACGAAGCCACCATCACCGCAGACCACCGCCTCCTCGCCACAATCACCAGGGAGCAGTGCCGCCGTCCCGCTCCAACCCAGATGGAGCCCGAAAGGGCCCAAATCTGGGTCGCGCGGGTGCCGCCAGCCACCAGCACTACCACGCCGACCCACGACCAACGTCCACACCGCCGCATCAAGGGCCCCGAGGCCCGCGGAAACCCCGCCGCCGAGCCACAATGCCCCCAGCCGAGCAGCACCGCCACCATCGGGAGGCCCCCGCGCCCCCCATTGACGGTATTGCACCGTTCGCTCTCTCGCCCCCCCCCCCCTCCCCCGGCTACGGGTGAACCCCCAAATCTCCCCTCTCTCTCCTCCGGCCCCCGTCCTTCTCCCCTCCCGTCGCCACCGGCTTGGTCCGCCGGGCCCTGCTCGTGCGGCGCTGGTGGCAGCGGGTCGTTCTTTCCCCATTGCCTATATTACTAGAGCTATCTTAACGGAGAGCCCCACCGAGCGACTGGTCGCCTACTTGCCACCATCCAACCTGCTCCTCACTGGAGTCGCATGCATCCCTACAGCTGCATGCCTAGATGACTGCACGGTGGGGAAAAGAGGAGTTGGTCCATGAATGAGGCAGGGGAGGAGGGAGGGGTGGGGGCTGCAAATTTATCCTGCATTCGATCATGCCTTATGGTAACTATCATGATGTGGAATTGGTCAAAACTCAAAATGGCACATGAACCCATTGTTGAATTAGATAGGGCCTCACTTATTGCCATTTAAGACCGAGATGACGAATTTTTATAATTGTATAAAGTTTGGAGTTCAGTGATGTTCGATTCTTAATGTAATTTTTATGACGTTTGAGGTATTTTGAACTCCTAATGAACTTTGATAATAGATCCGGATCATTTTTGAAAAAAAGAAGAAGGCATTTTCAAGATAGTATTATGACCTCCCATGCATCTCACTCCTCGTCAAATCCTTCCAAAATTCCTACAAACGGGCCCATAGCCGCCCCTCTCGAACTAACGCAACAACCTCTTCATCGCCTTTGACACATAAAACAGGCAGCACCCTCCTCTCTGCTCACTGATTGTGCCTGCGTTTGTATCCCTACAAGGCAAAGGCTGCATGCGTGCATGCTTGCATGCCTGCACCACGCCAGCGCCACACCGCACAATTCCTGACCATGCATGCCTGCACTCGATGACACCCGCATGCATGGCATCCGCATGCACGTCCGCCTCACCTCTCCGCAGCGCTTTCTTGAAATGAAGAAACGCGGCAGAGCAGCGGCGTGGCGCCATGCCGTGCTACTCGCCGTGCTTGCTGCAAAGGAAGACGAAAGGTTCCAGGCCGTCTGGCAGCGGCAACCTGGGACCTCTGCCGACGAGGCAGGAACTGATATCGGTAGACTGGTCATGTCATGTCACCAGGCCATTCATCGTATAGACAGTAGGCTTGGCGTCATGCACAGCGGGTCAGCGCGGTGGACATCACGGTACGCATCTGCCGGTTTCTGAGCAGATGGAGATGAATGACGATCGATCGAGGAACAACGGCAACGCGGCGTCTTTTTCGAAACTCAAACAAGTGTTGAAAGCAATCGGGACGATACATTTTTTTCTTTCTTTCTTGAGGAACACCGATTACAACATAGATGCACACGCACTTACACAGCGCCTGCTGAAGATCAGCATGCTTCTTTTTTGTTGTTGACAGAATGAGTTGGGAAATCACAACCGTAATGCTCCTATTTATGATGCCATTGTGCCATTACGAGCTGCTATTTTTTCCTTTGGCAAGTCCGCGCCATGGCGGTTGTTGTCAGGAAGTGGAACTGTCAGCACTCGAAGCCCAAGCAGCAAGCACCCCTGCGAAATGCGAATATGGCCGGCGCTGCCGAATCAGGTTGTCCACATTGACGAATCGAATCTGGAGCTGGGCTTCCTCTTCCGCTTGGGCCTTGATGGGCCGGCCTCGCTCTCCTCTCCTTTTCTCTGCTGCAAAACAAAAGGATGCTGTTCTAAGACAAAGGATACAGAAGATGATCTACAGCCTTGCAATATGACATGATTTTATTGCGGTCAAAAAAAAACATGACATGATTTTACTATTCAAATCATTCTAAAACCAAGGATGCCCCTGCTCTTTTGCTGACCTAAACACGGAGTATGGTGCAGTGTTTCAACTTGTGTGTGTGTGTGTGTGTGTGTGTGTGTGTGTTTAATTTCGATGCTTCCAAGATGAATCAGAATATCTACTTCAAACTTCTGCCAGTGCTATGGATAAATGAATTGTATCTAAACTGAACTGCACATGTAGCGAAGCTGCAAAAGTGAATACCATCATACTGATATACCCTAGCAGCAAGTCATTAACTTTCCTTGTTCAGGGAAAATGGGGCTATATAAGGAACATGTAACATGAACAGGGAGGCTACTGGAGTAACGGTAAGTTAGGCCTTCACAAACCTTTGCGTGGTCTGCCGCTAGGGTCATCTTCTTTTTCTCACCACAGGCCGCGTCAGCTGCCTGCGCTATGACCTAGAAATAACATGTCAGCTTTGTCAAATTCACAACATCACAGAGACAAGAGCAAAATGATTCTGCTGAAAGAAGAACGTACCGCCCATGGAGCATCCAAACCCTCAAGATGAGATTTCAGCATGTTCGCCACCCGCCTCTGCTCCACCCAATTAAGCCGTCGGAGGGGGCTATCCTGCTGCATTCACATCAGACACTTCTAAAAATCCTCACTCCAAAATCGTAAGGAAATGTTGATCCGATATATTAAAATCTTGGTAGCTTTCAGTTCGACGCGGAAGGATGAAGTTTACCTGATCTGGCGGGGCAGGCAAGTTCAGACTGATGGCTACGCCCATCATACGTGCCAGTTCCTGCCAACAAGGGTTATTACAGTGTGTCACACTCAACATCTTCAACAGTAATGAAATTAACATAGATAGGTTAACAAGGGAAGTGAAGCTATTATACATGCATCCTTTGCTGAATCCCATGGCCGGCTCTCCACAGCTCCTCAACCTCAGAGCGTTCGTGTTCCCACGCCTCCCACTTCTTCAATCTCCAACCCTCTTTTCGCCTTGGCGTGCGCACGATGCCGGCCTTCTTGTATGCATCCAACCGCACAAGTGACTTCACATACATATAGGATTGCATATGCCCGATCCAGCGGGGGCTGAAATCTAACAGTTTTGCCAACTTGGTTACGTCAATCGTAAATTTCTGGCTAGTCAATTGATGGCAGTATATGTCATCGTTACCACTATGCATGGCAATCTTATCCCCGTAGATGAAATGCGGTCTTAGAATTTCAAGTGCTGATAACTCAATACTATGCTTCTGGATCCAGCTTTGCTTCACCTTGTTGTCAAGTGTCCAAACATGCAGCCTCCGTGCAAGCCCGGAATCTCTTCTGGCTTGAACAGCAGCCACAGACACCTTGGAATCTATCTCCGTGATCCGATATAGCGGATTACCAAATGCAGGATCCGCAAAATCAACTTTGGGCAACCGTATTAATTTCTGACGTTCATCTCCGAGATCAAAGCATACGACGGCCCGTCGCCAGCTGCTTTCTTCGTCTTTGGTTAGCCAGTACATTGCTCCGTCAGCATTGACGACCCCAGTTTGTTTCACACAGAACAAGCTCAGAGCTTGTTCAGTTCTGACGTCCCTCCACTTCTCACCGCCCAGCGTGTAAACTTGAATGACACTGAAGGAACCACCGACGTGGTGGCGCTCCTCGCCCGGAAGAAAGTGCATGATCTTGTATTCATTTGTGGCTGGGCTGAAACCAAAGCTGTAGAACAAATGGTGATCAACCCTCGAGTGAAGCTTCACGGGTTTGGCGAGGTGCATACATTCACCGGTGGCAAGGTTGGCTATCTTGATGGTTGATTTATCCGAGTACAAGCAAACAAGGCCATTGCACGAAGCGCACAAGAAATCATCAGGCTCAATCACGGGCACATCCCGTGTCGACGGCGACCAGGCCTCATCAAAGAGGACTGCTTCGCTAGGGAAGGACTTGCCTGAAGCCCGGCCTCGTTGAAAAAATAAAAGGGGGCGAGGCCGCGCACGCCTGAGGTGTGCCATGGTGAACTGCCGATCCTGGATAATGCCATCCCACTGCTTGCAGACAACACGGCACCGCAGCAGATTGCTCACTGGAAGCCTCACAAGTATCAGTTCGATGATATCTTGCGGCAATCTGGCCACTCGTTTCTTCTTTGTTGGCTGCATCGCCATGGCTTCCATCGAAGCCACAGCAAGAGATCTACGAGATCCTTGGGCAATCAACAATTTCAGGGACTGGCAAGCCAAACGAACTCAGAAACTGAATAAACTCTGCAGAAAATACATGAAAGCAAGGTCATTCAGCGCAATTTTTAGACATCATGGGATCAAAACAGGAGCTGAAGAAATCGCTATGCTCTGAACATTATCCCTCTTTATATGACTATGCCCAAGAGGTTCATCAAGCAATCCATAATCTTTGAATCTAATCTAATTATATACAAAAAAAATAAAATACTCCCTCCATCTGAAAAACCTTGTCCCAAGGTTGTCTCTCAAATGGATGTATCTAGCACCAAGTTAGCGCTAGATACATCTATTTGACACCTCCACTATTTCGTACTCGCCTGAATTTCATACTATAGATCCCGACGGATTGAACGTTTTTCCATTGCAGGTTGCAACCCTAACGATCGATTTGTATTCCCTACGGGATCAAGCAGGCGCGTGATGTGGAAGAAGCGCGGTTGCAGAAAACGTAGAGGAAGGGAAAACGAGATCCGGAGTTAGGGGAGGGGAGACTCACGGGCGAATTCAGATGAACTCCTCCGCCGGCGCCTTGGCCCCCGCAAGATGAGAAATAAATGATGAGATCACGCCGCCGTTTCATCGAGAGGGAGCGCGGTATTTAACCGCCTGTGGGCCGGACACGGCTCACAGAATTCCGTCTCTGGCCCGGTGGTGAAGTGGCCAGGTTCGGAACGGACACGCCTTCAATCCCCAACCCCTTTGTGGCACCTATAGCGTTGGTCATATTGTTATTTGTCTCTAAAATAAACCGCTTCCCACGGTTTTTTCGTGGCGGTTTCCTGTGGGTCTTTTCAGGACGTTTTTTTTCTTTTTTTTTCTTTTTATACTTCGTTTAAATTATTTTATCCGTGAACTTTTATTTCAAATTCCCAGAAAAATAATTCCTGAACCTTTTTAAAATTCATGAACTTTTCTCAAATCCATGACCACTTTTTGAATGTGCGGATATTTTCCAACCCATTATATATTTTTTTAATTCATGAACTTTTTAAAAATCCATAAACAATTTTCCAGATCCAAATACGGGGAGGTCAAGAGTCAAGACAACCAAGGATACTTGCAGCATGAACCATTCATGCCCGTCTTATACACTACATGTCTATAAAACCCATGTGACATGGGGTATTTGGAGGAACATGTATTTTAGACGATGTTACAGTTGAATAAACACTATCTGCGGTGAGGCCTCGCGTGATCTTCAGGATCCTGGCTAAAAGGTACACCAATAGGGTGACCCTTCTCGCGGACTCCGTCACCCACCCCAACCAATCCGCCTTCATACAAGGCCGGTTTATTTTGGATGGGGTGTTGGTCTTCCACGAAGTCCTGCATGAAGTCCGGTCCAAAAACCACCGCGCGGTGTTCCTTAAGCTAGACTTTCACAAGGCATACGACATTGTCCACTGGCCCTTCCTTCGGGAAGTTTTGCTTCGGAAGGGCTTCGACGACCGCTGGGTGACCCGTGTTATGCAACTTGTCACCTGCGGTAGGACGGCGGTCAACATCAACGGTGAGATAGGCCCCTACTTCCCCACCCTATGTGGGGTGCGCCAGGGTGACCCGTTCTCCCTGTTCCTTTTCAACATGGTTGTCGATGCCCTTGCGGTCATCCTTGATAAGGCCAAAGCCTGCGGCGATATCCGGGGCGTTGTCCCCCACCTAGTGGACAGAGGAGGGGTTTCCCTCCTCCAATATGCGGACGACACCATAGTCATGGTGGAGGGCTCCGTGTCCGACATCGCCAACCTGAAGTTCCTCCTCCTGTGCTTCCAACAGATGTCGGGTCTCACCTTCAACTTCGACAAGAGCGAAATGATGGTCCTTGGCTACCCCCCGGACGAAGCTTTGTCCATTGCGGACCGGCTGAATTGCCGCTTGGGCTCCTTCCCCACGACTTACTTGGGGGTGCCCATTAGTGACTCCAGACTCACCGTCGCGGATCTTTGCCCGACAGTGACTAGGATGCAGCACAGGGTTGAACCCTGGAGGGGTCGCTGGCTGTCGAAAGCTGCCAGGGTGATCCTAATCAACTCCTCGCTTGCCAGCCTTCTCTGGTTTCTCATGAGCTTCTACAACCTTCATGAGACCCTCCATCAGGAGGTGGCCAAATACCAGTCGAGGTTCTTCTGGGTGGGCGAGGGCGACAGGCAGAAGTACCATATGGTGAGCTGGCCCGGCATCTGCAAACCCAAAGACCAGGGTGGCCTTGGGATCCTGTCATCCCGACGCATGAACATTGCCCTCCTGACCCAATGGTTGTGGCGTATTGCCAATGTGGAGGGAGGCCTCTGGCTCACCATCATCCGTAATAAGTACCTCTGTGGCCAACCTCTGGCCTTTTGCCAACGTACGGGTGGATCCCAGTTCTGGCAGTCCGTGATCCAGCTTCTGCCCGTACTACGCATCGGCACATCCATCTTGGTTGGCTCCGGGGCCTCGACCTTGTTCTGGTTCGACCGCTGGCTAGGGGACTCCCCCCTGGCTGCGCGATTCCCAGATCTATTTGACTTAGGGCATCTCGCCTTTCGGCGCCCCTTTGGCCCCATTGAGGTGGCCGCCTGGGACTCCCTCCTCCAAGACATCGCACTTATGCCGATGAATGTCGTGGAGGACCGGGATGTTCTTTCCTGGCGCCTCGAGCCCTCTGGCCGTTTCTCCACGAAGTCCCTATACGGCGCCATAGCTCCCTCGACGGCCCCGGAACTGTTTAGCCTGATCTGGGACATCCGACTTCCGCTGAAGATCAGGATCTTCCTGTGGCAATGGATCCATGGACGTGTCCCCTCTGGGGTTGAAGTCCTCAAGCGTAATGCCCGGGTGATGGGATGTGCCCCATCTGTGGCACGATTGAGGATGCTAACCACATCTTTTTCTCGTGCCACTCAGCCCAGTTCCTTTGGGCCTGCTTCCGCGAAACGGTTGGGGGACAGTGGTGTAATACCAACTTACCCGACCTGCTTGCCAAGCTTAACGCTTCCCCTACTCGCTACCGCCATATTAGATGGCTGTGCGTTGGGGTTCTCGCCTGGACGCTTCGGAACATTCGCAATAAGCTTGTTATTCAGAAGGTACCCCTCCGACGTGCGATTGACGCAATCTTCAAACTGTGTGGTTACCTGCAGCTTTGGCGCCCGCTTAGCCGCCCCCAGGACCGGGACGTCATCACCACCCACTAGTAGAAAACAGGGCTTTGGTCCAGGCCGGGTTAGCCCATTAGTCCCGGTTCAGTCATGAACCGGGACTAATGTGAGCATTGGTCCCGGTTCATGTGGCAAAGGCATTAGTCCTGGTTCAAATGCCCGGTTGGTGCCATGAACCGATACTAATGGGTGCGATGCCCATTAGTACTGATTAGTGGCACGAAC